>NC_137223.1:405000-492500 GCF_949987685.1 Ammodytes marinus | reverse complement strand
AAGGTACACGGGTACATGTTCAGGTTTGGATATGAAGGAATCACCATGGCAACAGAGGCAGGATGGGCAGAGGCAGGCTCCCAAAATCATCCCCACACACACACACACACACACAGTCCCACCCACCCACACACACACACATAACGCGTGCTTAACTACTTGAACACGCTCCTGTAACCACACATTACTGCCTGTGTACTGCTAATGACTCTGCATTGTGTCACATGTGGCTTTTCCACGTACAGATGCTGTGGTGTGTGTGCATGCATAGCACTGCATGTGTCACTGTGCAGGCTTGCTTAGCTATGAGCAGGCAATTTTTTTCTCACAGAGCATCGTAATTGCAGATAGGGTTATGGAAAGCGCAATCTTGTCTTTGAGCTTTTGATTCAAGGTCTTCCATGAAAAAAAAACCTGCACACACACACACACACACACACACACACACACACACACACACACACACACACACACACACAGTAAATGCCTCAGTAATTGGCTCCTTCAGTTCAAACTGTCATCTGCTCTAAACCTTTACTGCACCAAATCCTTTTTTGTATATTAAATGTTCATCCTAGCCAGGGATGCCTTCAGTACACTAAGGGTCGGGAATATGGATCATTGCTGTATGTATACGTGTTGGAAGTATACACACACACACACACACACACACACGCGCCCCATAACTGTCTGTGGGCGTGCAGAGGACTCATGGGGTGTTTAAGCAATAGGAAGAGTAACACCACCTCACTGAATCAGTGCAGGAACGCCCACATGTCCTCTAATCCACATACAAAATAAATAACAATATATGAAGAAAAGGGTATGATTTCTGGTATAATACATGTATGAGTAAAGGCACAGCTATTCGTTCAGCATAAACTGTACCTATTTGAGGGTTTTACTACATAAACAGACACATGCTCACTGAAGCATAGAACATCTGGTCTCACCACAGTCGACCCTCTTTGAGGCAACACAGGCGCAGTCACCATGGCAGTGTCTCCGCGGCAACACGGCTGTTCACGGCCAGCCCACACCGCATGTGGCCTCATGTCACCTTGCTCACCTAATAACTGTGTGTGTGTGTGTGTGTGTGTGTGTGTGTGTGTGTGTGTGTGTGTGTGTGTGTGTGTGTGTGTGTGCTAGTGTGTCTCAGTCAGTAGACATGGTTGTGCAACATTTTTTATATCAATTCCTGAATTCTTGGAGATTCACATTCACGTTAAGCTGAGGGTTACATCAACCCTCAGGTCTGTGGTAAATATGAGGCTAAAGCTAGCTACCTGAGCTGGACATACAGACTGCAAACAGGGGGGGGAAGAGCTAGCCTGGCTCTGTGGTAAATCACCCATCATTTAAGATTTTCTTTTTTAAATAAATCATTACGTACACTTGTGTCTATACAAAAAAACAAATAATAGGTGGTGCTGATGGGCTGATTCTTCCAATTTGGACAGGGCCACCCCAAGCTGTTTACCCCTGCTTCCTGTTTCAATGCTAAGCTAAGTTAAGCCAACTAACCTCCTAGCGTCGTTTCTAATATATTCAATTGAACTGTAGGCTACTGAACAACATGCTTTAAATCAGCAGGGTTAAATATGTGCATGTTATGTGTTAGAAGGCTGTGTCCTATATGAAAGGTCAGTTTACCCAGGGCCTATACACCTGGGTCCTGGGGTCCTGGCACCCCCATACATGGCCTTAAGGATGCTGGAGGCTGTGTTCCTTCACGAGTCACACTTTGGTACCAGCTAAGGACCTCACACACATACAAACACAGCACGTAGGAGCACACGTAGAAGCATGAAACATTCAAACAAGTAGATACAATAGCTTCAGGGTCCTGAGTGGGAGGGAGGGAGAAAATGAAAGAGGACGGAACAGAAGAGTCCTCCGGCTAACACGTTCACGTGAACTATGTGTCATATTAAGCTGTTAACATTTGTCCCACTTCTCCTCGGCTCTCTGTACACAGTGACTACAGCTGAATTAAATCAAAACACAAACACACACACACACACACACACACGCACACAAACAAACACACACACACACACACACACACACACACACACACACACACACACACACACACACAAACACACACACAAACATGCTGCCAGGTACAAATATGTGGGCATGTATGTGCGTAGAGCACATACATGCCCACAAACTATGCACGTTGTGTGCATACATATGTGGCCTTATTGCGATGTCCCTTACGCCTGTAGCCTTGACTGAACTATAGTCTGATGGTTATGAACTGGAGGATATGTATTTGTCTAACAGTCTTTCCAGTACAGTAGCTTGGGAACAGAGGTGTTAGTCATACAGACATGCAGAGCACTGAGCCAGGGCCAGGCCGGGGGCCATTGGCACGGCTACGGCAGCTTGTCTGTAAATAGAAGGGCCCCAGGGGGAATGACCCCACCACACACCATAGCCTCACCTCATTACAGTAGTCGCAGTACAACAGAGGTGTAGTGGACAGGGATTGAAATACAATATTTAATAACGCTTTCGAGAGCACTATATGTAGGTTATGTGATGGCCACCAACCTAGTCTCCCACCTCATCAGTCAATGTATTTACATTACATTAGTTGCACTTAAGGGACCAGATTTCAGGGGCCAGACCTAGAGAACCTGGGTCCAGTGCTCTACAGGATATACTGTCTGTAATACTGTCAAAGCCCCAGTGTCCTGTGCAGCTCTCTATCTTCTCTGCTAGTGCCTACAACCCCCTTCGCTTTTGCTTTATTTCTCACTTTTAGACACATCCATTCCACACACATATTACACTGTTCTAAGACCTGGTTTAAAATTCAGGTCCACCAGTCCATTTTGTTTAGTCTATACAAATCGCCTTCAACATTGTGAAAAATGCCCCCAACACAGCCCAAGGTGGCATCTTTAAACTATGTCCTACCAACATTTCAAAACTTTCAGACAGGCAATTTATGATGGTAAAACACAGAGAAGGGCAGAAAATCTCTCTCTTTTTTTTGAGTAACTGCAACCAGCAATGGTGTGGCATTTTTGCTTGATAAATGTTTTAAACATTTAATCAATTTGAAATTGTTTTGTGTCGATGCTTCTCTTGTCCCTTGACTAATCGTTTAGAGCTCCAATTTCACTAGATCAAGTGATATTTGCGTGTGATGACAGCATCAGAGGGGAACAATGGTGGCGGTACGTTATGGATGCTTTGTTATCTGGACTCCACCTCTATCTAGCTCACAGCTGGCAGGGAGAGAGAGAGAGAGACACAAGGAGAGAATCACCTCACACCTCTCTGATCTGCTTCAAAGCAAAACTACAGACACATGCTCTCAAACAGATATGCAAACCCAGAGAAGCTGGAACAAATTTCGATAATCAATTCCAGGCACCGCTTCCATCTTCAAGACAAAGTCCCCACAGAATGATTGTATGCAGGATCAAGGCCCCAATCAAACGATATTGGAAACCTTGTCTTTCTTTTGTTTCTACTGCATTTTAAATTACATTTGTTTTCTTTACAAAGATAGCATGAGTAAGAGAAAGTGGATAAATAATTGTGCCGGTCAACATGGCTCCGTCATAGGAATAATCTACTCTTAGATAGGTAGACTTCATAAAACCAACACATTTACCCTACAGAGGTGTTTTCACATCACCCTTTAATGGTTGGGTGGATCGACTCCAGCTCCTTCCATCCACATTACAGAGATGCTGTACCTCAAATTGTTACAGATGGTTATGACCAGCTCCTTGCACAGTTACTTGCTCCAGAGTGTGTTTATGTGTGTGTACGTGTGTGTGCTTGTGTGCGTATGTGTGTGTGTGTGTGTGTGTTTGTGTGTGTGCGTGCGTGCGTGTGTGTAAAAAAAGCAGTCCATATCTAAAGAATAGTTTGATGCACTTTCTATACATGCAGCGGATATTCCTATGAACTTCAGTTTGAACGTTTTTGTCTTCAATCAAGAATCTATTTTCTAAAGATTCCGGGGGATGAATGACCTTTTCACACAAAGCCCTTTGTCATTGCCACAGTATTAGCAGCTTTGGACTATTGCTGACAGGTTGAGATAATGTGTGTGTGGACTGCCACGGGGGAGAAAGCCACACCATCCAGATGAAAGGTACTGTCAAGTGAAAGGTACTGTCAAGGTGAAGGTTTTAACCTTCACCTTGACAGTGTAGAATTGAGTTGAAAAAATAAAGTTATAGTGTTTGTCCTTTAGTCAAGAATATCCCCGGTATCTACGTCTCTATCTTATCACCCACATCCACCCATCTATCTCATCATTATCGCTCCAGTCCTTACCTTCCTCTTTTGCCCTTTTTTTGCCTACAATTGGAATCCCCCTCTTTTTTCCCCATCTACTTCTCTTTTCTCACTTATGCGCACAAATCCCTCTCTTCTGGGCCATCATGTGCTCTACCCCCTCAGTTACCTGCATTTAAATCCATGTCTCCACAAGGGTCCTTTCCTCCATCACTCTTCCTCTCTTTCTTTCTCCCTCTCCTTTTCCTGGGGCAAAAGCCCTGCCTCATCCATTCAACTGCTGTCTCTCCTCTCTGTCATACTCTCTCTCCCTCTCTCTTTCGCTCCCTGTCGCTCGATGCACTCTCGCCCTCTTTCTTCCCTGCAGCCCTGTCGGCGAGACGTCTGTGTGTACCATACACTGATCTCTGCAGACACCTGTTCCACCCCCTACCTCCTTCTCTCTCTCCACACACACACACACACACACACACACACACACACACACACACACACACACACACACACACACACACACACACACACACACACACATACAGCCGCACGCACACAAACCCACATACATACACACACACACAGGCGCGCCGCACACACACACACACACACACACACACACACACACACACACACACACACACACACACACACACACACACACACACACACAGGCACACACGCACACCCACATACACAGACAGGCACACTCACACACATGCACAAGAGGGGATGAGGGGAAAGTGTGAAGCAAAACGCTCCAGTGAATAATTTAAGTCCGTTACAGCAGGGAACCAAAATGGAGCCTGTCAAGCAGAGGGATACATTGAATCAGCAAAGAGACAGGTCGCTCACTACCTGGAGTCCCACACCGCGCCTGGAAAACATGATGGACTGACTGATGATGATGATCCGTTTTTCTCATCTCATTACATTTAAGCTAGCTGCTACAGTAACCTTTTGATTACACAGCAGCATCCCTCTCACCTCGCTAAAGTGCCGCAGGGTGAGTCAATAGACCCTGGGATCAGTTTTTTTGCAGCGGTGGCGATATGAGTTTGATTCGTACTGAGTTCAAATATCGACCCACGGATCAGTGATTTTCCTTTGATGTGGCAGAAGAAAAAGAAAAATCAACGATGCAGCGTGCCAAATTGAGAACAGCATTAGAAGACAGAAGGGAGCCATTTCAAGAGCAAAACATATTACAAGCAATAGTTAGCCTTTAACAAAAACATGGTGGCATGATCAGTCATCTGGAGATTAATGTCGCCAAAACAAAAGAACTCATTGTTTGTACTAAACAAGATGTAAAAACAGAACCGGTTTTACTTGATGGTCTTCTATGATTAGTTCATAAATCCATTGTAGAGAGTGTTTATCATCACCTTCCAGCTTGGTTTGGTCACTTAGATTGTGAGTCAAAGAACAAACTTTCGAGGGTAGGGTCAGTAGCAAACTAAATAGTTTGGAAACCACAGAAACTGACTCAGAAAGCCCTGACTCAACCTTTTGAAGAAATAGAAAAGGACAAAAGGGAAGAGCATTCTTTCATATGGCTCCCATCCTCTCTTGAGTCAGTGTAAAGCTCTGCGCTATAGAGCCTTTAGGCCTACTAAAAATACATTTAAAAAAGAATGTATCCAAAGTGCAATCAGTATCATTAATTATATATAAAACCCATAAGATGCAAACCTTAAACTCTGACTATTTTTAACGTCTATATTACATGTTTTATTGTATAATGTTTGTTTAAAGATGGAGTCAATCATTCTTGTGAAAGCTTGTTGATAAAATCCCTTTTTGTCAAAATAAGTGAATATCTCTTCAAGATCCACCTGTCCGTATGTACTGTATGTGTGCTCAAAATAAAAATCCAGTGTTATTACAATGCCTAGACTCTGTAAACGGGCATGTTGCTAGCAGCGATGGGCCACCTTTGTTTACATACCCTTTGTTTACATACCAGTTTGCAGAGCCTATAGGCTGTGTATTAACACCAGATTCTTTTCAGCACACACACAGGTAGCGGATTGTGAGGAGATATTCACGGATTTTGATAAAAAGCAAACTCATGAATCGATGACTGCAACTTTAATCTGTTTGTTATTGTATAATATTTGCTCTTATCTTATTGTTTTAAACCCTTGTAATGTATTGTTTCATGCGTGGTTCGGTTGATGAGCCAAGAGGTGGACATTCTATACAATGTTTATGAATTTATTTTTTAGGGTGACACTTATAAGACTCACAGTTCAATGGCTTTGTTCCACATGATGACGTAGCCTGAGAGCGTAAAGGACTCCACGTTGACGATGTGGATGTTCCCTCGTTCCGTGCCGATGTACAGCCATTTACTCTGGAAGGGCAGGTGGCAGAAAGTTATTCTGTGAACAGAGAAAGAAGAGAGAGAGAGAGGCAGACGTGAGATAGAGAGACAATAGAGTATAGCAGCAAAAAAACAATGGACAAACTGAGGGGGAGAAGGAAAGATGCAGGTAGCCAAGAGAAAGAAAGAGAGAGAGAGAGAGAGAGAGAGAGAGAGAGAGAGAGAAGCTTCTCGCAAAATCCATCGACATCCTATTTTTTTTTTTTTTTTTTTTTATTATTATTCTTCCGGACAATTACACATAATACATAATTTTCTCATTGCATATTCATACATATTACTTTGTGTTATCGTCCGAAGGGAAGCAGGAGAAGCCAAAGGCTTATCGGGTCCCGCCCCCACTGCCATAAGATTCAGATACACAGATACACAGCTACTACAGTAAGAATTTTTTTTTTTCTTTTTTTTTAAGAAGATTCATTCTAATACACAGATAATTTTAGGTCTCTATTTTCCTCTCTGCCTGTGACAATGCAGATATGGCCTTGTCCATTTCTTCTCTAGTAGTCTAAACACATCTGCAACAGTATTCAAAACAGTCAGTGTGTCTGCTGACCTCGACTACAGTCCCATAACATGCAGTGTATTTACAAATTCTTCAGTCAGAGAAACTCTTCCAATTTTGAATCGGTTGTTCTGAACACACAGCTGATAATTAACATTTATCTTTCATTTGAATTTCAATCGTCACACATTCCATTAGGTTATCAATAGCAGAGCACATTTTATTTACGATTTCAAACCTTATATTTTGACACAAACCAGTTTAAATCCCTTTAGTTCAAAGTCCATGCTTTTTGCCTTCTTTAATCCTCGTCCCTCCGGAATTGATCCAAATCCTCCTCCGTTTTGATTTGCACAATTTTGGCTTCTTCGGGTGTAGCTCCATTCATTTTGATGAAGATTCTTCCATCTCTCGTCCAAGTTTGTTGGACCTGTCCACATTTTTTTAACCCTCTCGCTTGGTAGGCCAGATAAGCCTTTCTCTTGGTTAAATTTTCACTCATTCCAATTTGTTCACCTTTAAGCTTCTTGCCTTGACTGAGCAGATTTATCTTATGCTTTCTACTCACAAATTTCAGAATGACAGCACGCTTTTTGGCGAATTTTCCCTTCGGGAGAAGAAAACAGGACTCCACGTTCTCTAGATCTAGATTAATGGCTTTGCTTCTCAGAAACATTGCCACTTGTTTTTCCACCGTTACATTCCCTGTATCGCCCTCTTCTTCTCCATTCCCGGCACCTGCATACGACCTTGGTTTAATATCCATTCCAGTTATTATCACATCTCTGTTTTTTGCTTGTTGTTCTTGATCATCAATTTTATCTCCAAGCTCTTTCAAGAGCTGATCTTTCTTCACATTGACGGCTTGAAGTTCCTTCAATTCGATCATCAGTGGCTTCAGACCAGCAGCAACTTTCTCTTTGATTTTTACATCAAAACGCCCAATCAATTCGTCAACAATCCCAGCCAGTTCAGCCTTCCGCAGTGCTCGCTCCGTCTCCCTCTCACTTTTTATTTCTCTCTTCAAATCTGCCAACATTCCTTTCTTCAAGTCTGCCAACTGTTTTTTCATTTCTTCCGCAAAAACTTTGTCTTCCTCCATTGCCTTATCAGTGGTTTTTCCTTTTTTGGACATCTCCAGAGATTTTCAGAGATTTTTAATGCTGTGAATCTGAGTTCTCCGCTGCTCTCAAAAAATAGCTCTTCACCCTCAGCAAGCCGGAAGTGAACTATTATAACGAGAGACAAGTTATGCTAAACTTCGAGAGGATTATTTAGCCCTCCACCAGGTCGAAGCAGTGGCAAAAACCAGCAGAGTTGTTTTTGAGTCATTCAATCAGCCCCCCCCCCCCCCCCCCTTATTTCCTTCTCTCCAGGCCGATACAGAACACACGAGGGCAAAGGGACACCCATAATTCTCCCTGTTTTCATCATCACTCACCCGGGCTCCTCTTTTCATCCGTCCCCCAGACTAAGGTTTGATGAGAGGCTATATGAACCCTTCCCTCCCTCCCTCCGCCGTGGCCATCCATCCATTCATCTTCCCTCTTTTTCATCATTTTGCTTTTTTATCCACCCACCTCGCCAATTGGTCTGAGAGATGGTGATGTACAACCTTGGTAATCGGGCACGCTAATATTTCAAGGTCGTCTGGCTCCTTTTGATTTTTTTTCCCCCACAGGGCTAGAACCTGTGTACTTCAAGTGTCCTGCACATGAAGGGAGGGAAATTGATTTTTTTTTACTATGCCATCTTATTTTTTAAGCACTTCATCTCCCACAGATAAAGGACAGCACTTGAGTATTGTCCCTGCACTCGTTTGTGATAGGGAACCATTCTCTACAACAAGTTCAGTATTTGAATATAATATGTGCTTTCAATAGCTGATTAAATTGATATTGTAATACGTGTTTGTACAGGAAAACATAGCATGGGGATAAACCAAACTTTTTCTTCAGGAATCCGATCACATTGAACCTTTTTGAATGCTCGTTTATTAATTAACCCCCGACAAGGCCTATGCAGTAATACAAATACAAATCTTTGAGTTATCAAATATTTTATGCAGAAGTAAATGATGAATTATTATGGACATAAACATACGAAATATCAACATGAGGAGGGCGAAATTTAACTGAATGGATCTGCAAAACCTTCGCTAATATATTTAATTTGTTGTCGCTACAATATATCTATAAAGCATGATTAACATTTTTATGGTTAAGGGCAAGTCAAAGCACTGGGCATATTTACCCATCTTCCCCTGACATCAACCCAGTGTTTTAGTGGCCTACAAATTTACAAACTGTTTGATGAGAGACTCTTTGATTCTGTGGTATAAACGTCATGTGTTTTGTAATTTTCAAGATTGCAATACTTCCATGATTGGAATTTAGTTTCCAAATCAATGTGATCGAGGTTAAACAGGAACATTGCATTGTGCTGTATACATACACTTAAAAAACTGTGAGAAACACATTTATGTAAAAATGCCCTTGCATCGACTGTGTGTCTCTACTGCTCACAGGAGCTAGTAAGCCCACTCCCCACCCCTCCTACACACACACACATTCCCTCCGTGCCTTAATTCTCTGCTCCATAACATGAATATGAAAATGTAATCCAGGCAGCAGTATTTTTAAAAAAACTTGTATTTGCAAAAAACTAACGAGTTGGAGATAGAGTGGAAGAACATGACTTTTAGGAGAAAGTCATGCAAGAGTATGAGCTGCCTTACTAACATGGACAGGGGATGATTAAGAAACACAGTATCCGTGATCCACATACATACTTTTGGTGCAATATGGGCAGGGGAGAGTGGTAGTGGTCGGTGACACTTGAGTCTCTCTCTCTCTCTCTCTCTCTCTCTCTCTCTCTCTCTCTCTCTCTCTCTCTCTCTCTCTCTCTCTCTCTCTCTCTCTCTCTCTGTGCTGTGGCATTGTCTATGCCAGTGGCTTTCAAACTGTGGGGCGCGACCCCCCTGGAGGGCGCGGGGTTATGGCAGGGGGGGCTGTTTTTTATATTAATAGCTGGACAAGAGTTCTTCTGCTTCATTCCTCCCACTGCATTTAAATGCATTCATTATATTACAGAGAAATAGGTCTCGTTAAAGAAAAAGAGCACCAAGCCCAACCCAGAGGACCCTGCATACATTCTTTTATTCTAAATTAATATTTTTATGGAAAATCCATGTGTCTTTCTTCAGTAGCTTCTAATTCATCCGACCCAGTATCTCCAAATTATTTGTTCACACAAAATTCCTCATATTTGGCCTCTTAATTTTCCTCTCAAAGTGCACCAGATTCATGTATTTCACTTTAAAAAGGTGAAAAAAAATCTCCCGGGGGGGGGGGGGCATACCCCCGGACCTCCTTACGAGGGTCTGGTTCTCCTCTGGCTACAATTTTCCCCCAGCAGGACATTGGAGGCACTAGCGAAAAAACACTGGGTGTGTGAATAATTTGGGCAAGTCTGTCTACCTATCTTTCTCACTCCACTGCACACTCAGTCACTACTATCCATGCTTAAAGGAAGCAGGATTAAAACACTGGATTAAGATGTTCAAATGTATTTTAAAAAAGCAAAACAAAAACATACTTTTAACAGATGTTAAAATGTAAGAAATGTGTTTAAAAACACACAAAAATTCAATTTGTAAAATAATTCAAAGATATTTCAAAACACACAGGGATTTAGAATTTTTTTATTTCTTTTGGGGGGGGGGGCTGAAATTTGTTCTCTGAGGCGGGGCTCACTCTCTCACACTTTGAAAACCCCTGGTCTATGCAGTATGGCCGAGTTCCATTTGGTGAAAAGCAGCTCTTTCCCTCCAGTAGTGACTTTTCAGTTCAGTGCTCTCCCAGTTGCTATAGATGAGATGTGGAATTTCAGACTTACTGGTCTAGATATTGTCTCTAACACTTATACTTTTGCCCACCAGGTTGCTTGCTATAAACCTTCCTTTCGAGCTAGTTTCTTCTGGACAATAATTTGAATATGTTTTTCACCCCAGCTGATCTTCACAATCTTTCATATGGATCTTTGAGGGTGTTGTTCCAGATAATAGGGAGGAAAACAGTGCCATAGACTAGGTGTTTTGTTTAAGTTATGAAGGCTTCTGAGCTAGGGGAAGTGGTCAACATTTTAAAGTTTTTTTTTATGCATACATGGATACCCTGGAGGTCTTTTTGCAGAGTGTGCTGAAACACTTTGCCATTAGTTGAGAGAGCCATAACACACTTTATAGGAGACAGGGTTGAAACGATTATGAGGTGCCTTACTACAATGGACAGTGGATAATTGAGATGTGTTGGTATTCTGTAAAATACAAACAGTGTGTACACCTGTATTTGTCTCTGTATCTATGTGCCCCATACATGCTTGTGTCTGTGTGCATATTTACTTGCACACAAACACTCTTCTCTGCAACTGAAATGAGCGACAGTAATTACATATGTGTGCTGTATGTAAATGTATGTTCTATATTAATATGTTTGATCTGTGTATGGGCGCACACACAAGCCAACTGATTAAGTGTTGAGAGCCAGCGTGAGTGGGCCACCTGAGAGGCGGTAATTATACAGATTTTGCAAGCAGTTTCTAAGTGTGTGCGCCTGTTTCTCTGTATGCGTGTGCGTGCAGGTAAATACGTAACCAATTGTCTGTGCAAGTGTACTTGTGTGTGTGTGTGTCAGTGTGTTCACACTTGTTGTGCGCGCATGCATGTCTCCTGGTGAAATCTCCAGCTTCAAGTGGTCACGACACACAAGGCCAGCTGCCAGCCTTGTAGGCTCAGGGCCAAACACATTGCCTCAGAAATGACAGATGCCTGCCACACACACACACACACACACACACAACTCTGGCTAAGTGCGCTTTGGACTAGACATATGAGAGCAGGGTTCACTGCGGATCAATATTTGGAGGGTGGGAAAAAAATTATCTTTTGTAATTCATGGTTTTATGTGATGTTGCTATCAAAGGGGATCACCGTGGCTACAAATGGAGTGGCCTGATACATGCCGCCATTCATCAGAAGCAGTTTGAACTTCCGCTTGAATGACTTTGATCTAAACCGCCTTCCTCAATATACTTCCCTTTCTCTCAACAACTTTTGTTTAACTGCACTTGGGAACAACAGTATAAATGTAGACACAAGGCCACATGACTTGGACTTGAGTCTGATTTGAGTCAAACATTGGATGACTAGACAAAATCAAATAGTAATCTCAGCTTGACCTTGTCCTTTTACACCAATGACTCATGGCTTCACTTATAGGACGTGCACCTTTTGACATGAAAAATACTTGACTGCTTTCGACACAGTTGACCACAACATATTACTAGATCGCCTTGCAAACTGGGTTGGACTTTCTGGAACTGTACTAAACTGGTTTGTATCCTACTTAAGGACGGAGACTACTATGTGTCAATAGGCAATTTCACATCCAAGCGAACAAATATTGAATGTGGGGTTCCCCAAGGTTCCATTCTTGGGCCTCTTCTGTTTAACATCTACATGCTCCCTCTAGCTCAGATTATGAATAAGAAAAAATTATGCTACCATAATTATGCAGACGACACACAGATTTACATAACCATATCACCAGGAGACTATAGTCCAATTCAGCTTCAGCTAATTCAGAACGCTGCTGCTCGAGTACTCACCAGGACCAAAAAATTGGATCACATCACCCCAGTTCTGAGGTCTTAACACTTTATTAACACTAAATATTGATGTTGGTTTATAAAGCCCTAAATGGTCTAGGGCCAAAATACATTACTGATCTGCTGACACGTTATGAGCCGTCCAGAGCCCTTAGGCCACCTGGAAAAGGTCTACTTACAGTCCCCAGAGATAGGACTAAACAAGGAGAAGCAGCTTTTAGATTTATGCACCAAATCTCTGGAACAAACTCCCAGAGAACTTGAGGTCTGCTGCAACTCTCAGCTCTTTTAAATCAAGTCTGAAGACTTTTCTGTTTCCATTTTAACCTGTAATTTTTATTTTATTTAAATGTTCTATTTCTATTCATTCGCTTTTAAATGTTTTATTCATTGCTTTTCTAATGTGTATTGTGTATTTTAATCTTGCCCCTGTAAAGCACTTTGAATGGCCTTGTGTCTGAATTGTGCTATATAAATAAACTTGCCTTGCCTTGACGCTCCCTCCAAGCACAAAGGTTAAAAAAGTATGTTATTTGAAAAAAGTTATATAAATACAGTACCTTTACCAATTAATTCTTTATTCATTCCTGAATCAACAAAACCATGCGTTCCATGTTAAGCCAACACCAAATTCCCCCAGCTCCACTTTGTTTGAACTCTAAGCTGATCCGACAGCATACATCTATCCGCTCTATATGCTTGTCAAACACTGTATCGTAATCAAAGCTATATTTGTTAATCTTCTGTTATTTTATCTGGTCAACATTCCTATCTGGAAAGGATCAGAAAACAAACTTTAGTTATTATAGAGCAATTGCGAGTACAGATATCCCTTTCAGCATTGTTTGGAATAGGTGATTCAGGACAAAGACAATGTAGTTAATGACCAATGATTAAGTGCTGAACAGCCTTTAGAGGTTGAAAAAAATAATTCCATCACTGCTGAAATAAGAGAACTCCAATTAATTAGACTCGAGACTGAATGGAGAAAGCCTGTACCAATCTGAGAGGCCAGAGACCCCCAAATCTAACTGCAGGGTCTCAATTGAGTAGAATCTAAACTGACAACAGACTGTGCACACCGACCCACACACACACACACACACACACACACACACACACACAGAGATTACCTGTGATAATCATAGATAGTAAATAATAGTTATCAATCCAAGCCTGTGCCTTTATCATAATAAGAACAATGATGCAATTAATTAATCTTCACAGTTAAGCCGTAGAGAAAAAGGGAGACAGGAATTAAAAACATTCTGGAGGGAATACATTTATAGATCCAACAGCCCAGCAGCAATCAAATCAGTCAAATATCTCAAAATAAACTGTAATAGGGGCGGAGGCATTTTAAGGCCTGTAATTGATCTGCTGCCAACAATGACACACTGCAAAGTTGATATTTTAAGGTATGTTTGTCCATTTAAAAAAAAATACTAATCCTGCTGCGTTCAAACCTATACAACATGATTAAAGCTACTCAAACTACAATTTTTAAAGTGACTCTGATCAGCTTCGAGGAGGCAGCAGAGACGTGGGCGCCTAATTTCAAAATATAATAAAGAAAAAACAATGTTCCGAAAACAAAAATCCACTTAAAAATAAACCTCAGAGAAGAGCAAGTAAAAGTAGAGATTATCATGACATATGTTGTGCGCTCATGTGTGTGTGTGTGTGTGTGTGTGTGTGTGTGTGTGTGTGTGTGTGTCTGTTGCGTGAATTGCGACCCCTCTAATTATCTCCCATCATCCCGCAGTAACCGCCACACAGCAGCATCCAGCACATCTGCAGTGGCCAGGAGAGGTGACGAGAGGAGAGCATCCTACGCCAGAATGACTCGGCAGGATTTATTTTGTACTGCTAGGCTAGCTGCGTCGCTCAATGCACACTCCTACCCACAAGACATACTCACTGCTCTCTGGCTGAGAACCAGTCTGTCTCAACTCCCCCTCACCTCCCTATTCTCTCTCTCTCTCTCTCTCTCTCTCTCTCTCTCTCTCTCTCTCTCTCTCTCTCTCTCTATCTCTCTATATAGTGCCCGTGTGATCTGATGTGAATGGATGCTGACGCTAGAGGGGCTTTCTGCAACGCTGCTTTCACCCATCATCTCAAATTCTGATCAGTGGGGAAGAGAGGTAGGTAGGAAGGGAGGGAGGGAGGAAGGTGGAAAGTGAAGGATCCGTTTGGAGTATTGAAGTGGGCCTTCAGACGATAGGACGGCTATACATTTTAAGTGGAAGAGCAATGTAGAAAACATGGTATTTGAGTGGCTTCGAGGAACTTTCAGTAGGGTTTCAGTTCATTCTAGTGGCCCCCTATGGACAAAAGCGTTTGTGTTTTAACAGCTGTTGATCCTGGGTGGGCGTACTCGGACAAAGGCATAGAGAAAACAAAAGCATTATAGAAATAGTGTCCTTGGCAGTAATGGTCTCGTTTGCTGTTACATGTCATTATATGAATTATCATCAGAGGAAAAATGAGACTGATTGAGAACATATTTCAAAGTTCCAGCTACATTGAAAAGAAAGAGGAAAACAAAAGAGCTGTACCCACATGATGCCAATCCCATTCACTAAATAGTTCATCTTTTTTTCTTCAATTAAATACACTTCATCCCTGTCTTGCAAAGAGTTAAAAGGTATGAGGTATAATAATCCAGTTTGAGTATTCCAGGGTATAGTTTAAATATGAGTCTTTTGTCTTGCGTGTGATAGGCAGTTTTATTATGTTGCACCCGTTTTGGCAGCTCTGGTTGAGTGACCATCCATTTGTTGACGAAGGAAATGGCTGCTTTGTCCTTTACACCCTGACAAGCTGAGGTCAGAGAGGGGAAAATCAAATGGAGCAGAGGTAGTAGGAGATGGAGATGGGAGTGGCAGCGGGTGATTTTTGCTGTCTGAAAACAGTTTAATGGCTTCTCTTCCGATGACACTTCACACTGTCATCTTCTAATCATCATCATAACCATATTAAAACGTAACCTGATGTTATCTCTTTTTACAGCGTTATTAAAAAGGCCCTGATCCCCAAAAAACAAAGATGTTCACATTTGTTTCAATGTTATAAAAAAGCTTAGCCGATGTTCCATACACAAACACGCTAAACTTTGTGATAGGAAAGTCAAAGTAAGATAGGCGTGATAAAAAACCTGATGGTTGCATTAACTTTGGAGGCTGCTCCTTTGCAGAGTTCAGTATCAATTTCGCATCAAACGGGAAATCAGCAATCTTATGCCATATCATTTTTCATCGCAGATTTGTTATGGTTGCATGGAAAGCACTAAAAGCATTTGACTTGTTCCAAGATTAGTTGATGAATAGTCAAAAAAAAAAAAACGTGATACCCATTCTATTCATGTCAACAGGTGGCATGTGCTCACACATAAGGATACTGTGTTATCACTATATGATCAAATGTAATTTTCTATAATGCTTTTGCCTACATGGATCTACAAACACGCCTGCACAAGTTCAAATTACGGAGAGCCTGTCTTGGGCCATTCGGCTACAGGTTGATAACATTCTAGCGAGGTGCGGAGAAGCAGATTCACTGATGTGGCTCAAAGATGACCTTGTGAGACTGTCTCACTCACGCGGCTCAAGTAGCACATTTGCATTTCACCCCTCCAAACGTCCACATCTCACAACATTATGTATGGATGAGGATTGAACGCCAGCATTCGTCCTCTTTAAACTTTAATGGGACTGGAACAGGGAATGATAAGTGTGGGGCGGGGGGGGGATGCATGGTCCTCTCTCAAATGATTTAAATCCATCTTCCTTCAACGTCGAGCCTCTGCTGCTGCTTCTTCAACCTGTCCCCACGGGAGTTTAACTCTTCCGTTTCCGAATGTGTGAAGCGACTTTGCATCTCCAACCTCCTCTTGAGATGCTGTAACTTCGCTCCTGTCTGTTGCTTGCTGGGTTTCGATTTTGTTTCGTTGGGCGGCGGCGGCACTTACAAAATGTCAGAACCGGTCAAGCGCCTCTACAAGAACACAGCGAGCCCCTCACATCCGCTGCCGGCCATCTGTCCGTCACGATCAGCGTGGTCTCGCTTAACCCATTTACCACGTTTTCCCCGACGAAAGATCACTGGGCCAATGATTTGATTGGCCCTGAAGCTTGATCACTGCATCTGTGATTGGAGGAGACAGTGGATCCCAATTTCCTTGAGGTGAGCACCGAACTCGCCTTCTTTTTGAAAGCGCTTTGGAAGGAGTTTGAAGAAGTCTTTCATGGTTGTTTTTAATGTTTTAATCAATTCCCTATATCACACCAACATGAGTTACTCAAAGCATACTGTTTGGCTTCATATCTAAGGATTTCAGCCTAATTCCATCATACTTATCCGTCTGATGAAGCCAAACTGTAATTGGTGCGTGTGTGTGTGTGTGTGTGTGTGTGTGTGTGTGTGTGTGTGTGTGTGTGTGTGTGTGTGTGTGTGTGTGTGTGTGTGTGTGTGTGTGTGTGTGTGCGAGCGAGTGCGAGTGCACGCAATGATGTGTGTGTGTGTGTGTGTACATCAACCTGTTGGAATGAACCTCCAAGTGTTTGGGTAGCTTCACACCTGTGCCCCAGTGATGGAAAGCCTCATGGGCAGAGTTAGTCACCCAAATAAAGAGAGTTCAGTTAGAGACCAACAGAGAGAGAGAGAGAAAGAGAGAGGGAGAGAGAGAGCAGCAGCCTCTCTGTCACCTCCTTTGCCCTGTGCACAGCTTTGCAGGCGTGCAGACACATTTGCCAATTGAAATGCTGTCTGTTTGCAAACAGTATGCAGACAGTCAGCGAAAACTAACAGTTCACACAGGCAGCAAGCTGTGACACTGCCCCTGCCCGGAAAGAGGACACGGTTCATGTTGCACTAGAGCAAAAAGAGTGAGGGCCTCACTGAGGAGGGAGAGGAGAGAAAGAGAGAGAGAGAGAAAGAGGAGGAGGAAAAGGAGAAGAGTGTTGGGGAGGTGGACACATTGGTTTAATAGACTCTCATCATTTGCAGTTGTGTGTGCGTCTCTTACCTCTCTCTGCTGAACTTGAGGGAATGGAGGATGGCTGGTCTCTTCTGCCTCAGGTTCCACAGGTGAACACTGTCGTCAGCCAGAGCACTCACCAGCGCCCCCTGTTGAAACAAAGTGGGAATTTTTATTTTTATATATGAAAAAAAAACACAAAGTAACAGACAAAGGTATCACCATTGAAATACATGTAGGTCATCCCTACAGAGCGTTTCATAAAACATATTATCTACAGACTGTCTCACTCTCTGCTCTGGAAGCATTAGTCAGACTTGCATGCCCATGGAAACCTTTCAATAAGGCAGCTTCCTCCCAGGTAACCCACTATGATTCACCCGATGTATATGAGTGTGTATGGAGCGTGTAGGAGGCAATACAATACTCCTCATCCCCCTGAGGGTCTGCTTGAGCCTCTGAGTCACAGACGATGAAACACACACACACACACACACGACATCCTGCATTTTTTTTCAAGTAAATCAAATCTATATTTTTTTCAGAATCAGGAAGGGCTGTATAGGTTTCTAATGCCAAAAGCATGTTTCCAGCTTGTCACCCGGCACTTGTCAAAATGCGTCACTGTGGCCTGTGGGTTCTCTGCCTGTGGTAGCTTGGCAAGACATATAGACAGAACTGCCTAGCTGAGTAATTGCCCAATAAGGGTTGGGTGAGTTGTGGGTTGATTCGCCTCTGTGATTTTTCGGGAATTTAAAAAAGGGACAAATGCTACAAGCAGCTTGTTCCCTCTGTCATTTTGTGATATTTTTTAAACTGCCAATCAACCTCTTCTTCCAAAAGACCACATACGACTATACTTTCTCAAGTCATCACTATTTGATGTTATTTTACCACAGGCAGCCATGAAATATTGTCTGACATAAGCTAATATTCCTCATTCCCTAATAAGGTCATAGAAGGTAAACAAAGCAAATGCGATCATGTGTTCGGTGCCAACGTTCAATACCTGAGCATTTACAATACTCCATTCTTTGAACACAGAACAAAGTGAGGACCATTATATAGCCCTAATTTTTCACTAAAATTCCACTCTTGGTACAGCAGAATCCAGTATAATGGAGGGCCTAGCTCGCTGTGATAAAGCATTGGGAAGTGGAGGGAGATAAGCAGATAGAGTAGGTGAGTTACGTTCACGCAACCAATGTGATTATCCATATATCCTTCCCTGCAGCAACAATCAGCTGGAACTACTTCTTGAAAATTTTTACAAAAGGCGTGAAAAAGCGATTACCAAGGATCAGTATTCCTGAATCAGCAGCAGCCCATTATCATCTTATTAAATGACATACAGCACAGTGGACTTTTTTTTGACACAGACAAAAGAGGAATATATGGAGGGAAATATAAATCAGTTGTTATAGTAGTTTTTGCTTTCAATAATGCTATTAATCACAATTTTCGAAGGGTTGGCGGTTCGATTCTCGCCCTGCCACTTGTGTCATGGTTGTTGTGTCGTTGGGCAAGACACTTCACCCACCTTGCCTCGTGTGAATGTCGATAGAATTGATGAATGTGTGTGTGTGAATGGTAACATGTAAATGGGAACAGGTCTCCCTTGCAAAAGACTCTCCGGTCTCAATGGGATATACCTGTATAGGGGAGAACGGGGTAATTTGTCACACGGGTTGGTTGTCACAATCGTTATATCTCGGAACCAGAAGCCGCTGTCTGTGAAATTTTGGTATGTAAATGTGACATAAAGCCCATGTCACTTAAATTATGCTAAATGCACTTTTTAAATGTGTTCCAACATATCCATGGGTCCACGGTGTGCCTAGAGACTGCCAAAATATAAAAAAAAATAACAATCTCTCCTTTTCTCACTCTCCCCGTTTCTGAAACCCCCACCCCTTCCCCCCAATATACTCCAGTCAGAATTCTGGCCGTCTATTACGTAATAGACGGCACAGCCACCTCCCCATATTTTCTTTATATGTCCATGCTTCCGATGCTTCCCCCCCACATTAGTAAAGTCCACCGTGCAGTTGTCTAAAAAAAAAAAAAAAAAGTCTGATAACCCCACCCCCCCATTTCTTATTGGTCCACGGCTCCGAGATCCGATGGATGGCTGCCATGTTGTTTTCCCCGCTAAGCGACAAGATCCCCATAGTGCAGCAAACCATGCAGAGTGTTGCATAAACCAACACAGAAGCATTCTGCTCATAATCCACTCATTTATCTTAATCACAGCAGTCTTAATAATGCTGCGTTTATAACGAGACAAAGCTTAGGGAACTACTTGTGTAGTAATTCCATCGGTGAAACTAAAAGGAATCTCCTCAATGGTTGTTTGCCTGTTATTTACCTAGTGTAGCATGTAGCTTCGGGAGTAGCACCCAACGTTTGCACCTATTACACTAACTTAGGTTTCCCATTGGAGTTTAATAATGCCTCGTTTTTAACACCACAAAGGGTGGGAAGTTATTCCTACAGGAAATTATTCCTCGAAATCAGTGAAAACAGTAGCCTCGCAGTTTGATTTATACAGGTATAAATCAAACTGTGAGGCTACTGTTTTCACTGATTTCGAGTGTTATTTTTAGCCGTTAGCGCACATGTAGCTTCGGATTAGCATCCAACGTTTGCACCTATTGCACTAACTTAGCTTTCCCATTGGAGTATAATAATGCCTCGTTTTTAACACCACAAAGGGTGGGAAGTTATTCCTGTATAAATCAAACTGTGAGGCTACTGTTTTCACTGGTTTTGAGGGTTATTTTTAGCCGTTAGCGCACATGAAGCTTCGGATTTAGCATCCAACGTTTGCGCCTATTACACTAACTTAGGTTTCCCATTGGAGTTTAATAATGACTCGTTTTTAACACCACAAAGGGTGGGAAGTTATTCCTGTATAAATCAAACTGTGAGGCTACTGTTTTCATTGGTTTTAATCATGTCAAACTGTTATGTCAAAGTATGGCTTCGCTTCGGCCGGGTGTTTACCAGCCGAAGTCACGCAGTGTCTCTCTAGTATCGCGAGAGCACGGCAGAGACGGTGGGAGAGCCCATATAAAGAAAGCCCGGCAGAGACGGTGGGAGGGGCCAGCCAGATCGCACAAATACCTGTATAGGTCATCCGGAGACCAGAGGAACATCAGGGTATAGAGGCTTGCTACAATAAATGATCTGAACGGGTTTTTCAGCAAACATTTAAAAAAATAAGTATTAGGGACTACTTAGACCATATAAAATTGACAGCAAAGTGCATAATATGTGAGCTTTAAGACAGTGAGTTAACGCACACACAATTATTGTTTATTCAATTCTGTATACCTAACATCTTCAACTCTTCCCAGGTGGCAACCAGGTGAATCAGATGGGCTGACACAGGGAGATACCATCTGATGTTGGCCCAGGGGTGACATGTGATTGTAGCTGAGCTTGTGTGTAGAGTAACATGTTTATGGAAGATGTGATTATGGACATAATCAATACAGGGAGAGGGAAAATATGGTGTAGTAAATAAATGTTAACGAAAGTGTAAACTGGGTTAATTTGTTGTTGATTGATAGTTAAGTGAATGGTTTGTATGGGCAGAGATTTGTGTCAGTAGAACTTGAATTTGAATTGATCGACTTGAATATGAATTGATCAACCTGCATTTGAATTATTGATACTTGAATTCGAATTTATACACTTGAATATGAATTATCCATTTGAATTTGAATTAATTATAGGCTACTTGAATCTGAATTTTCTCTACTTGAATCTGAATCAGTTAATACAAGTTCAAAATTCAAGTTTTCAAATTCAAGTAGAAAAAATTCAAATTCAAGTAGAAAAAATTCAGGCTACAGCGTCCGGGCGGTGACCGTTATCTAACGTTCAGGAAATATAAAGTCATAAATTAGTTTGTTTAATCATCGTCTGTGTTTTTGACCTCTTGTTTTATAATCGAAGTATCTTTTAGAACACTAATCACGTTTCAGTAATTAAAGTTAAGTTATTAATTACGTTATAATATCGCCAATAGGCTATATCAATGAAAACAGACGGTCAAACAGCGTCCAAATGAGCTAAAATCCTAAATACAATAAACAGTAACATGGCAAACTTATTTTTAGGTAAGCTAATTGATTATTTATTCATTTCTTCACACTTTTACATGTTTAGAGGCGAAGGATTCCTCCGACGCTCTCTGTCCGGCTTATCAGACAGCACTTAGCTGTCTGTCAGTTGAGCTGGACAAGCAAACGTAAAATCATCAGGAAATGATAAAAACATCCCGATGGAGATTTCTATGGAGTGATTTTGCTTTAACTGTCCTACAGGGTCGCGTTGTGACAGTGACACTCTTTCTTCAGTCGGAGCTACAGCGTAAAGTGAAAACAAACTCAGAGTAGGTCAAATCACCTATCCAGTAGACCCACGGCGTATGTTGCTGCAGAAACTGTTAGTTTCCACTAACTCAGCGAACAAACTCTGGGTTGCCTCAAAACCACCTGAAACAGGCCCCAGTTCTTCAGACAAAGTAGCCTATGAATACTGGCATTGTGAGTTTAAAAAAAAAATACTAAAAACGATGCCCTTTGAAACACATAGGCTTATAGGCCTAATTTATGTTCGCGATCTGACAACTGTAGGCTACGTGCAGTCATTCATAAACGCTTAGGCTACAATAAACAAGAGATGAATGGGACGTTGGAAGTAAAAGGGGTGCGGCCGCACCCCCCCTCACCACCGCCTGCACCCCCTCTCCGGCCCCCTACACTTTGCCCTGTGCTCCCGCGATTGCTCTGTAAACAGTCTCATAGCCTATGTCCTCTTTCCCATCTCCTGCTCCCTCACATCAACTTGACGGAGCATAAATATGTATACACTATAATATAGGCCTATATATAGCGTATAGGCTATACTGTATAGGCTACAGTATATGCCCGTCGCATTTCTTCTCCGTGCCCAGGACAAGATTACGTTTGTGCCCCGCCTTCCCATGCGCACTTCGGTAGAGTCAGAGTGCTGAGGGGTGCGCACTAATGAGCATCAGGTTATCATTAAAAATCCAGGTTAATGGCACAAAGCAGTAGCCTAGATAACTTCAACATAGTCACTATACGTTCCCTCTGTCTGCTAAGCGCAGGGGGGAGAGAGAGAGAGAAAGAGACAGGATGCAATGTTCACCTGCGCACCTGCTCCTCCAAGGAGAGATGACAGCGAGAGCGATCACAGCGGGGCACAATAATAAAGTCACACATCAGAGTTCGGTCTATTCGCACTAGGTCTACTGTTCATTTGCACTGAAGAAAGGTGTTTGGTGAATACAAATTCACCAGAATGCAGGAAATTAAGCATAATGCTCAACAAAAAAAAACAGCTGAGTGCTGTCTGATAAGCCGGACAGAGAGCGTCGGAGGAATCCTTCGCCTCTAAACATGTAAACGTGTGAAGAAATGAATAAATAATCAATTAGCTTACCTAAAAATAAGTTTGCCATGTTACTGTTTATTGTATTTAGGATTTTAGCTCATTTGGACGCTGTTTGACCGTCTGTTTTCATTGATATAGCCTATTGGCGATATTATAACTTAATTAATAACTTAACTTTAATTACTGAAACGTGATTAGTGTTCTAAAAGATACTTCGATTATAAAACAAGAGGTCAAAAACACAGACGATGATTAAACAAACTGATTTATGACTTTATATTTCCTGAACGTTAAATAACGGTCACCGCCCGGACGCTGTAGCCTAGGATCAGAGATCTGCACTCGATTGCTCTTCCTCAAAGAACCCGGATGTGCACATCTCTACTCGAATCTGAATTTTCTCTACTCGAATCTGAATTTTCTCTACTTGAATCTGAATTTTTTCTACTTGAATTTGAATTTTTTCTACTTGAATTTGAAAACTTGAATTTTGAACTTGTATTAACTGATTCAGATTCAAGTAGAGAAAATTCAGATTCAAGTATAATTAATTCAAATTCAAATGGATAATTCATATTCAAGTGTATAAATTCGAATTCAAGTATCAGTAATTCAAATGCAGGTTGATCAATTCATATTCAAGTCGATCAATTCAAATTCAAGTTCTACTGACACAAATCTCTGCCCATAGGTTTGGCTAAGGGGAGGGGCTAGGCCTTTAAAAGCCTGCAAGCATTTGTGACTGGGTTCAGTCTGAAAAGTCAGTGTGTGACGGTAGAGTTATTTTTGAAGACACCTTTTTGATCAATCTTTTTGAATCTTTGTTTTACTTTGTTTGGACGTCCGTTTTTGTAGTTTTGTCACTCCTTTTTTTTAAATAAAAGCACCTCATTACTTTGCAACTTCAGCCATTTTGTATTCATTTTTCAACCAACCCGACTCCTTGTAACATTTGGTGGCAGTGGTGGGATGGCCAGTCGCAAAGTTGAGCGTGGCTTTAAGAAAAGAAGTGGACTACGTTCACACAACCGGAACCCCCTTGGAAAGGATGAGGATGATTGGGAGACAGCTGTCTCATCAGAAGATGCACCGCTGCAGAGGTTTGAAGCAGAGGGAGCCAAACCCAAAACCCAGCAGTTTCAGGCTGGACCAGCAGAAGCAGAGGTGGGGCCTTCAAACAAAGAGGTAATAGCTCTCGTCAAAGACTTTTTAACTGCTCAGCAGAGCAGAGATGATCGTTTCAAAGAGGAGCTTCGGGGCCTGCGAGTTTCACTTGAGGCCTCCAGACAGCCTGTCCTACATTCACCATCACCTGGGCCGTCTAACACAGCTGATGGAGGGAGCCCCCGAATTAACCTCCCAACTCCGTGGACCTCGAGGAGGGGGCCGACCGACGACTTCAACATCGGCCAATCGCTGTCTTTTTCTGGGAGACAGGAAAATCCTCCAGTGGGGCCAACAGTCATCCAGAGTCGGGAGCCAAAAATGCCAGTGTATCAGAAGGGTGAGGACATTGAAAATTACCTTCTCCGTTTTGAACGCATGGCAAAAACATGGCAATGGCCGAGGGGGCAATGGGCCTGTCGACTAATTCCCCTGCTGACTGGAAAAGCCTTGGAGGCCTATACAGCTATGGATGAAGATAAGTCTGATTCTTACCAGGACCTGAGGGAGGCGCTGTTGGACAAGTTTGACATCTCTCCAGAGACGTATCGTCAGCGGTTCCGGGCTACTTCAGGACCACCTGGGGAGACACCATCGGAGGCGTACCACCGGTTGAAGGGCCTCTACCGACGCTGGATGCGACCGGAGCAGAGGAGCAAAGAAGAGTTGGGGGAGTCCATCATCTTGGAGCAGCTGCTTCTGGTGCTTCCTCCTGACATCAGGACGTGGGTGAGAGAACATGAACCTGAAGATGGATTAACAGCAGCAAAGTTGGCCCTGCAGTACTTGAATGCGAGGAAGGGGCCCACATCACATCCAGCACAAGTGGATACCAGGGACTTCAACCGCCTCAGAGACAGCGTTCCGAAGTTCTTCGAAGGTAATCGGGGGACACATGACCGGGGACACACTGCTCAGGCAAGTTTTCAGACTTTTGTATGCTATCATTGTCAGCAGCAAGGACACAAAGCGTCAGTTTGCCCTCTGAAGAAACCAAAACTGACTGGTCTGTGTTATGTGCCAAGAAAAGGTGAGCAAGCTGATAGCTATGACAGTTTGGCAGAGTCTAGATCTGTTCCAGTTAAAGTTAATGGTAAACCTATAACTGCTCTCCTTGATTCTGGTAGTTCAATGTCATTCATAAGAAAGAGTCTTGTTCCATGTGCCATTGACTACAGCCAGCAAACAGAGGTGTTATGTGTACATGGTGACTGTAAGCCAGAACCACACGTAGAGCTTACTGTGGAAGTAGAGGGGCAAAAGTATCTGATTACAGTGGGAGTAATGGAGAATTTACCAGTGGAAATGCTTTTGGGGTGGAACTTACCTGTTTTGTGGAGAGGCACCTATTTGCAGACCCATGGGGAAAGTGGAGCTCCACCGGAAGCCACGCCCCGAACTCATTTCATTGGTCAGAATTGTAACCTACTCTGAATTTGTTTTCTTCTTTTTGTTTTACTGCCGGAGTTCACCTAGCGGTGAATAATAATACACAGTTTCCACCGGTTATGGTGCTAGTACACAGTAAAATACGTCAGTTTGTTAAGGGTCCCAAGTGGCCAGGACGGTGGTAAAAAGTAGATGTTGAGGTAGAAGATGAATGAAGCAACGAAGCTTTGTGTACATCTTCCGAAATCCGTCTGTTTAATTCACAATTATCACGAGTAGGTCAATCACATACAAATATAAACTCTTGTAAATGAAACACAAAAAGTGCCACCACATTAAAATAAATAACTCATTTTAAAAAGTGCAAAAACTATCACAATTAGGTCTATTTCTAGTAGGCCTATCCGTCTAACAAACAATTAGGCATATCTGTGTAACAAATATATAATTATCCTGACTTCCAAAAGCTGCTTGTCTGAGTCATGGTCTGAGTGTGTGTCTTTTCCTGGCTGAGGACAGAAAGCCATTCTGATACTTGTACTTTACAGTACAATCATTGAATGAAGCTGTCAAATGTACCGGCACTTATAGCTGTCAAATTTACAAATCGTCTTCTAAACCAATGAAATTGAGAGTTCATGGTTTTCCACCAATGAAATGACGTTCGGGGAGGGACAACGCTTTTGACCAATGAACGAATGAACTGAGTTTGGGGCGTACAATTCTGACCAATGAAATTAGTTCGGGGCGTGGCCCCATCCTATTTCCGGTGGAGCTCCGTTTTCAATGGTTTCCCCCATGGGTCTGCAAATAGGTACTCTTGGTTTTGTGTGACCTCCTTAGCAATGGTAAAAGTCTCTCTAATACTTGTGGGCTGGAGTCAAGAAAAAAAATGCAAGTTTCTTGTTTTGTCATGACACGCTCCCAGGCAAAACTCCAAGCTCAGTCTGGTGTACAACCTCTGCCAGACTTATGTGATAGTCTGTGCACGGCTGGAACCCAAGGGCCCAGAAAGACACGTCGACAACGGCGTTTAGAGAAACACACTGGTACACCTGCATCACATGAGTTGCCTAATAATGCCTTAGCAGATGTTAAGTGGGAAATACCTGAGAATATTGCCATGCTACAACTGTCTGATCCTGTGTTAAAGTCTGTGTTAACAAAGGTGTTAGCTTCTGCTAGCCACACTGTCAAGGTTGGTGGTACTGAATATGTGCTTCACAATGACATGCTTTATCAGGGGGAGAAACCAGGTAGCGGGAGGTTAGTGGTGCCACTAAGCTGCAGACCACTTGTACTACACTTAGCACACACCATCCCCTGGGCAGGACACTTAGGTCACTATAAAACCTATTTAAGGCTAGGTTCTCGTTTCTTTTGGCCTTCAATGTACACTGATGTTCAGAGGTATTGCAAAACATGCCCAGAGTGCCAAAAAAACCTGTGCTATCCGTAAATCAGACCGTGCACCACTCCAAGCTATGCCAGTCATTACCACCCCCTTCAAGCGAATTGCAATGGACATTGTGGGGCCCCTGGAGAAAAGCTCAGCAAGATATCAGTACATTCTTGTGATATGTGACTATGCCACTCGCTTTCCTGAAGCGTTTCATCTCAGGTCAATAACCACTCCAAAACTGATCAGTGCTCTTGTCCAGCTGTTTTCTCGTGTAGGCATCCCGGAGGAGATCCTGAACGACCAGGGAACCAACTTCACGTCCCGTCTCATGGGTCAGCTACAGAAGGAGTTGGGCATTACCGCCATCAGGACGTCTCCTTATCACCCTGAGACAGATGGACTGGTAGAGAGGTTTAATCAAACACTCAAGAGGATGCTCAGGAAGTTTGTATCTGACACAGGGAAGGATTGGGATAAGTGGTTACCATTTCTTCTCTTTGCATACAGGGAAGTACCGCAAGCCTCCACAGGATTCTCTCCCTTCGAGCTCCTCTATGGCTGGCCAGTCCAGGGACCTCTCGATCTGCTGAAACAAAATTGGGAGAAGAAGGTAACCACTGATGATAAGGGCCAAGGTGTTGTACAGTTTGTCCTCCAGATGAGAGACCGGTTGGAGCAGTACAGAGAGGAGGCCAAACTCAACCTCCTGGAGGCCCAGAAGAGCCAGAAACGGTGGTATGACCAGCAGGCACGCAAACTTGAGTTCAAGCCAGGGCAAAAGGTGTTGTTGCTCCTTCCCTCCTCCACAAGCAAGCTACTGGCTAAGTGGCAGGGACCTTTTGAAGTCAATAGGAAGATGGGGCCTACAACATATGAGATCTTGCATCCGGAGAAGGGAAAACCGAAGCAGACATACCATGTTAACCTGTTGAAAGCCTGGGAGGAGCGAAGCAGTCCAACATCCGTTACTTCACTACTAGCACGCCAGGTGATAGAGGAAGACGACTCTGAAGGTGTAGTGGAGGCCTGGAAACAGCCGGGAAATGTGGATCTCTCTCACTTGGATGGTAAGAAGCAAGTTGAATTACAAGTTATGTTTGACACTTTCCCCCAACTGTTTGCACAGAAACCTGGCCATACCCATAAGGCGCAGCACTCCATACGAATCAAAGCTGACCAGAATCCCGTACGGCAAGCCTGCTACAGAGTACCAGAGCGGTTGGTGGCGGCATTGAAGACGGAGATACGCTTGATGCTGGAGACGGGAGTCATCGAACCATCTGAGAGTGAGTGGAGTAGTCCAATTGTCATTGTGCCAAAGAAAGATGGATCCCTGAGGGTTTGCATTGACTTTAGGAAACTAAATGCCATCTTGTTCTTTGATGCTTATCCTATGCCCCGGATCGAGGACCTGCTGGAGAGGATTGGGCGGGCAAACTTCATTACCACATTGGATCTCTGTAAGGGGTATTGGCAGGTCCCACTGGAGAGCCAGTCCAGACCCCTCACTGCCTTCAGGACCCCACTAGGCCTCTTCCAGTTCACAGTGATGCCCTTTGGCCTGCATGGAGCCCCGGCAACGTTCCAGAGGCTTATGGACAAGGTGCTTCAAGGCTGTGAGGACTGCAGTGCAGCATATCTGGATGATGTGGTCATCTTCAGCCTGACGTGGGAGGAGCACCAGGAGCACCTCCGTCGAGTCCTAGGTGCAATCAATGCAGCAGGACTTACACTCAACCTACAGAAATGTGAGTGGGCCAAGAAGGAAACGCATTACCTGGGTTATCGGCTGGGGAGAGGCGAAGTCCGGCCTCAGGTGGACAAAGTGGAGGCCATCATGAGAAGCCCAAGACCACGTACCAAGACGCAGGTCCGATCGTTTCTTGGCTTGGTGGGCTGGTACCGTCGTTTCATCCCTCAGTTTGCCACCCTTGCAGCTCCCTTGACAAACCTTACATGCAAGTTGGCCCGTAATCAAGTGGATTGGAGTGAGGAATGTGAAAGGGCCTTTCGAGGGCTGAAGGAGAGGTTATGCTCTTCACCCGTGTTGCAGAGTCCTGACTTTGAACAACGCTTCCTGGTCCAGGTGGATGCCTCAGGAGCGGGGCTTGGAGCAGTACTGGCCCAGGGGGAATCAGGTGAAGAACGTCCCGTGGTGTTTCTCAGCAGGAAACTTCTTCCCCGCGAAACCCGTTATTCCACCATCGAAAAGGAATGCCTTGCCATCAAGTGGGCATTGGATAGCCTGAGGTACTATCTGCTTGGGTGGGAGTTTGACCTCCAGACGGACCACAGAGCCCTTACCTGGATTCAGACAATGAAGGATCGGAATGCCAGGGTAACAAGGTGGTACCTAGAGCTCCAACCTTTCAAGTTCTGTGTTCGACACAAAGCAGGCAAAGAGAATGTCACCGCAGACTACCTATCACGACTGCCATACGTTGTCGCTGCAGGAGAGGAGGGTGGTAGTGTGACATAAAGCCCATGTCACTTAAGACAGTGAGTTAACGCACACACAATTATTGTTTATTCAATCCTGTATACCTAACATCTTCAACTCTTCCCAGGTGGCAACCAGGTGAATCAGATGGGCTGACACAGGGACATACCATCTGATGTTGGCCCAGGGGTGACATGTGATTGTAGCTGAGCTTGTGTGTAGAGTAACATGTTTATGGAAGATGTGATTATGGACATAATCAATACAGGGAGAGGGAAAATGTGGTGTATTAAATAAATGTTAACGAAAGTGTAAACTGGGTTAATTTGTAGTTGATTGATAGTTAAGTGAATGGTTTGGCTAAGGGGAGGGGCTAGGCCTTTAAAAGCCTGCAAGCATTTGTGACTGGGTTCAGTCTGAAAAGTCAGTGTGTGACGGTAGAGTTATTTTTGAAGACACCTTTTTATCAATCTTTTTGAATCTTTGTTTTACTTTGTTTGGACGTCCATTTTTGTAGTTGTGTCACTCCTTTTTTTAAATAAAAGCACCTCATTACTTTGCAACTTCAGCCATTTTGTATTAATTTTTCAACCAACCCGACTCCTTGTAACAGTAAATATCCAGAATTGGGATCAGAGGTCACCTACATAGTCTTCCTTGGAGTTAGACTGCTGAATTTGAGGTGAGACGACTGTTTGTGTTTTTCATGTCAAATTAAAAATATTTAGCTCCTCAGTATTTTTCTTCTAGGCTTTTACACAATGGGTTTATAACAAAACACTTGTTACCCATACAAAGTGTGAAGGGTAAACTATAGTTTAGATTGTGGTTAGCAAGCTAATTAGTTGTCAGATGGTTGTTGGCCTTGATGCTAGCAAGAAATTCAAGTTGGGGTTGGTCGTCACATTTTTTGTGGGGTTGGTTGTCACAATTATCTCAAGGCTGCAGCCAGAAAAGGAACCCAATAACAAAATAAATTGTCAAGCTGTATCCTCACTGACACCCAAGAGAAGGAAAGAATAGAGCAGGAAAAGGCAGCTAGCATGCAAAAGAAAAAAGGACAACAAAATCAAAACAACCCAGTGCATCCCAAGCTAGACCAGCTGCCAAGGCTACAGTAAGTTATGTAGGCCTATTTGTCAACTTGACAAAGCAATTAAACTTTCAAATTTAGTTCTACTTTCTTGCCTTCTTTTTAAGATTATTCCCATTAAGATAACATTGTGACAAACAACCCCATAGTGTTTGACAACCGACCCCTTGATGGGGTTGGTTGTCACAATGTGTAAGGGTGTCTTTGATGATTAATTTCTTCTTTATTACAATAAGATAGAAAAAGTGAGGGGTACACATTTCAAGCCAACACCTTAAGCTTCAATTTAATGTAGGAATTACTATTGAAAGATGTTTAGGTGATGAGCAATTCTCAAGAGAGTAAAAAGTGTGCCTACTTACCCCGTTCTCCCCTAAATAAAGGTTAAAAAAAAAAAAAAAAAATGTTTTTGGTGTCTTACCTCATTGATGAGAAACTGTAGCTGGATGACGGCCGCTCCGGTCTCGTGCTGACAGAAGCACTCCACACCCGGACGACCAAACCTGAGAGTGTCAGTGTTAAGGAATGTAACAGCAAAGATCAAAAGGTCTAGTTTAACGAACCACTATTGTTTTTGTTTGAGTAGACAGCCCAGTATGCAATGTTAGTGGCATGAGCAGCCTGACATGTCTTTTTTTACACATGTACAGTACATAAGCACAGAAAAGAACAAAATGCCTCAGCGTTTGAAGGTCATTTGGTCCTTGCTACACCTCCAGCTCTACCAACTATTTAACATGTTTAAATCAGGTGTTTATAATGACTTGGAAATAATGACCCACGTAAACGGTTGCAGTTATACAGAAAATGATACTATGGAGTGTGCAAGGAATATAGATTTTGAATGAAACATGATTGAGTGTGAGGAAAAAAAGGGGGGATTCGGATATTCAAATAAAAACAAAATGAATCAGCAGTGAAGAGGTGGATATTGTGTGAGCGGATGAGAAAATAATAGCAGGGAGAAAGACAGAAAGAGAGAGAGAGTAAGGATGCAGTTGAAGAGAGATCGACAACTCTGATAAAAGATGCAGAGAGAGAGAGAGAGAGAGAGAGAGAGAGAGAGAGAGAGAGAGAGAGAGAACAGGCGGAGAGGGGGGGCCGGAAGGATGGAGAAGGCTGGAAAAAAATAGCAAGAGAAAGATAGAAAAGGAGAAGGGACTGACAGAGAGTAATAAGCTTGGGGAGAGTAAATGGGTAAGCTTACTGATTACATCCATTCATTCTTACCCATGACTCTCAGGGCTAAGGTGGTGGGGGGTGGCCATTTTTCATACCAGCGGCACATAGAGGTGTAACACCCTGGGGACCACAATATTGTTCATCATTAGTGTGTGTGTGTGTGTGTGTGTGTGTGTGTGTGTGTGTGTGTGTGTGTGTGTGTGTGTGTGTGTGTGTGTGTGTGTGTGTGTGTGTGTGTGTGTGTGCGTGTGTGTGTGTGTGTAAAGGTGGGAGGTAGGTTGTGTGATTCTGCCTGCAGTGGTAGCTAACTAAAACACAGAGTGAACCAAGCATACGCAGGGCTGGATTACTGCACGGGCACACCGGGCACAGGCCCAGGGGCCCAAGGGCTCCGGGGGGCCCTAAGCCAGAGATACTGATAGTAACTTTTCATGTTGCATAGTCAAAGAGCTCGGTCACTGATGTCAATAACAGGGTCCAAAAAGGAATAGCCTAAATATAAGGATACTCATTAAAATGTAACAAGATAGAAATCATCATGGGCCCCTCAACTAGTAGGGGAGAAATACAAAAGCAAGTTAAAATCAACAGCATTAGTAGCTCTGTCTAAGGGTCTCCATGAGGGGCCTTGAAGGCCCCCTCACACATACAGAAATAAGCTTTCTATGTGTGAATTCTAAATTGTTCATAAAAAGTAGCTATCCACCCTTTATCTGTTGAAATGGGCCCCTCTATCATAGAAAATGAGTCTGCAGACCAATCTACTGTACTGTTTTAACAGTTGCAGAGTAAAGAGTGCTGCCTGTTTAAGAAACATCTGAAAAATAATGTTCCTTCTGCATCTCAGGATTTGATATAGCCTCTAAAATTTCCTCTCAAAGTGCACCAGATTGATGCATTTACTTTAAAAAGGACCCCCCAACAAGATACAGGGTCCCAAACTCCTGTGGGAAACAATGACTTCCTTAATATGTTTTTGCTATTAATTGTATGTATATGTGTGGAAAAGGCAGTGTACCTGACTGGATAGGGACGAGTGGCCCTTTAAGAGTGTGTGCCCAGGGGCCCATTATCTCATAATCCGTCTATGAGCATACGGATATGTCAACCCTTACAAATAGAAAACACTCAAGGAAAGAGATATTCCTCCAAACAAATACAAAGCAGAATAAATTAATACATTTAAAAAAACTGAATCTAATCTTGGTAATGGCAATGGTATAGCACCAGCAACAACATAACTTCCAAAAATCAAATTTAAACTCCAATTATCGAGTCCTTCTTTGCCACACTGCCAACTGCACCGTCATTCAGTCCACAGACAGTGTAATTCATTGACCTATAATGCATGCAATCATTGCTGAGGTGTGCAGTGACCATTCCAATGAGCATCTCACTCACTCACTCACGCTCACTCACTCTCCTTTGGACTAATGACACAAGGGCTTCATAAGCAAACAAGCACAACATAGGTATTTCCATCCATTCCTTTTCTTCAAATGTTCCATCATTAGATTAGATGTATACACTCACCGGCCACTTTATTAGGTACAGCGGTTCAATTTCTTGTTAACACATATAACTTATCAGCCAATCACATGGCAGAAGCTCAATGCATTTCGGCATGTAGACCTGGACGGGACAACTTATTGAAGTTAAAACCGAGCAACAGAATGGGGAAAAAAGGGGGTTTAAGTGACTTGGAACATAGCGATGTTGAGGGTGCCAGAAGGGCTGGTCTGAGTATTTCAGAAACTGCTGACCTACTGGGATTTTCAGTCTAAACCATCTCTAGGGTTTACAGAGAATGGCCCGAAAAAGAAAAAAATACCCAGTGAGCGGCATTTGTGTGGACGTAAAATGCCTTGTTGAAGTCAGAGGTCAGTGGAGGATGGGCATACTGGTTTGAGATGATAGAAAGGCAACAGTAACTCAAATAACCACTCGTTACAACCAGGGTATGCAGAATACCATCTCTGAATGCAAAACACGACCAACCTTGAAGCAGATGGGCTACAGCAGCAGAAGACCCCACCTGGTGCCACTCCTGTCAGCTAAAAACAGGAAACTGAGGCTACAATTCTCAAAGGATCACCAATATTGGAAAATCATGCCTGGTCTGAGGAGTCTCGATTTCAGTTGTGACATTTAGATCGCAGGTTCAGAATTTGGCATAAACAACATGAAAGTATGGATTCATCCTGCAATGCACCATCAACCATGCCAACCTTTCTTCACCATTCTGATGCTCGGTTTGACTTCAGTACATTGTCTTGACCATGTCTAAATGCATAAATGCATTAAATTGCTGCCATGTGATTGGCTGATTAGCTTGTTGTTCTTATAAGCCATTGAACAGGTGTACCTAATAAAGTGGCCGGTGAGTGTATACAGTATACATCTTCTCCATCTGTTGCTGTGAGTAGGCTGCGCTAATAGCAAGTACAACCAATAAATATTTCAATTAACACTGGATCAAACCAATATGTGTGACCGGGAAAGGTATCAAAATGTTGTACCCACTAAGAATATGTTTTAATGCCCCATCACCAGCTTAATGTTTTGGTTGGACAAAGCAGGTGGCTGTTTTCTGCGGAAAAAATAAAAAATAAAATCATTCTAAAACCAACTTAATGCTACCTGACCAGCACAGACAAAGGCAGTAAAACAGGCGAATGTACAGTAGTGGAGCATTAAGAATGTAAAGAACCAGATTTTTATGTAGTCTAACAGAGCTAAATTAGTGAATATTGAGTTTTCAAGTTCAACAATCGTGAATTAGCAATTGTGATCCATCCTGTCAGTGCTGCAAATCACTGAGGAAGTTCTAAAATGATATACAAAAGCCTTGGATCTTTTGAGAAATACACAAGGTCTGACTGAAATCCAACCAGATTTATCAGAAAAAGGTTCTGACGGTCAGTCATAAGTCACAGCTGAGCATATGCATCAGCGTGATACAGTATGGGCTCTGTGCTGACCTGAAAAGCTGCCTATGATCTCTGCAGGTGGATTAAGCTCTGTCCTTTTCCTCCTGGACAGGCCATTAAAGGACTTCAGCTCTGAGCCATTGGTGCCCTTAGCAAGAGATATCCACCAGCTCCACTGCTGTGATATGGCCAGAAAGCCCCAAGGGACATTGAGCAGACCTAAACTATGACGAAAAAAATACCAAATATACCACATACAGGTATACCAGTTTCTCAACAGAAATCACAGCATGAAGTTTGAGTCCTTGCAATGGTCCACACATGCAACATGACCACTGCCACATTAGAGGCATTTTTTAATGGTTACCAAAATGATCTATATGTAGGCCTACATGTCAATTACATAAATTCTTGTGTTTATCTGAAACGACATAAACAACACGAATGCATTTCACTCAACTGTCAAACAGAGACCTTCCAGAAGAAGTTTGAGTGGCGGTTTCAACGGTGGTGCCTGTCCTCAAAGAATGTGAAATATACGGTGTGACAGAGGGTCACAACTGCACCAAACATTTAAAGTTTTCAAGATTTGTTCACTGCAAGAACTAACACATAAAAAAGTACTCTTGACTATAAGAGAGAGGTAGAAAAAAAAGCTCATTAGCACACACCAAATCACTGTCACAACAAGAGAAGGGGAACAGAACCAAAAGCCCAATGGTCTGTCCACTTACTTGACCGAGCTTGGCCCAGGTTCCTCAAGGATTCTGCTGCCGGATAAACTGTCACGGTCTTGGGAAAGGGCCACTGACGTCCATGTAGGTCAAAATGTGCAAGTAAGACCGAGCAAAGCTTAGATCAGCTCATTTAATGAGGGTTGTGATGTACGCTATGCCTAAAAGCTTTCCTCGAGTTTTTCTTTTAATTGATTCCCAGCTCAGAAGGGGAAAAGTGACGAGACAGCGCTTTCGGCACAGTTCAGCCCCAAAGCATAAAGAAATAGTCCCCACCACCTTGACGTGTCAATTGAATTACTGCTTGAACATGAAGGTAATCACTGGTGGCTGGGCTATTTGTCTTCATAAACTGTAGAGAAATGTATCTGCAGTAAGTTAATCAATGCTCACTGGACTGAGGAAAAGAGAGTAACCCTAAACTTGGAAGCACAACAAAAATGCAGTTACGTTAGTTTTTCCTAAAGCATCGCAAACATCAAGGTACTAAAGCAACTCCAAATCCTCCCACTCTTCTGATATGTCTAGTGCAACATCTGTACATATATAGTTTGGGCTTCATATCTGCACAGAAAGCAATTGAGCATTCTAACAACAGCCAGAGTCCATCCAATTTCAAAATGAATTAATTGAAAACTATTTTTCCTAATGTTGCCTGGCAACCAAAACCTTTCGGGCGGCCTTGAAAAGAGAGAGGGAGGGAGGGAGGGATTTAAGGTTGTGTTTTTTAAACTGCTCACATTGCCTTCTCTCTGAAGAGACGCGGCCCCATCCCACACAAACATTATCATGAAGTGCACACACACACACATTGACATGATCATGAAAAAAAACCTGCTTAATGAATTGAAACCATTCCAGAGGGGGGAGGGAGGATAGGGGACTTGCTTTTGTTGTTCATGTTTCAAGTGAACATGTTAGCATAATAGCTATTATGAAAACGCAGCAGGCAACAACAAGACTTTGGATCCAATGGAGCTTTACTGCATGAAAAGGTGTGCAAAGACTTCATCTCACCACAAGAAACAGAATTTTACTAGAAACTCCTTCTGTGTGTAACTCTCTTTACAATGACATGTGTACTACTTCATGAGTACCGTAGTAGAGCTCGTCTAAATACTTGTGTAGGGGCATTTTCAATTTGTGCATGAAACAAACTGTATTTGCTGCTTTGCACTTTAATACTACCAGAGTGTCTGGTTTAACCTTCCCGAGCCGCAGTGGTGTGTTCACTTGTATTCGGGAAATGGGAGCTTCAGACTCAGTAGCACTGACTTCACTCATATCATTAACTAATGATGATCATACACTGTCACAAGAAAAAATGATCGCTCCATCTTCAGAGTAATACATACTCTGTCCTTTACTGCCTATTCTATCGAATGCCCCTTCTGCTGCGCTCAATATGTAATGGTAATTCAATATTTTTCCAAGCAACATGAAAGCTTTTACATTTGTTTTCCCTAACCTCGAGCACTAGGCAGCTATTTACCACAATTGTATCAAAATGGGTTTTCTCTGGCCGCGTGTCGTTACAACGATTTCACGCCAGGCTTGGAAATAACATAACTTCAATTTCTGAAGGTTGTTTTTTTCCCATCTCTGGCTTTTGACACGGTATAACAACGTTTACAAAACATTTCACGGATTTAATAAAAAACAGACAGTGTAGGATTCAAGAGATAATGAACAATAATGAACACGATCATAACTTTTTATGAACCTTGAACCAAATGGAAGGTGCATTACTTGGCTATTAATTAACTGCATTTAACCCATAATATTTTCTGAGGTAAAGAAACATGTGGATACTCCTCATTCATCTGCAGAGCCAACAGTGTTTGTTTGGAACAAAAATAGCAACGAGAAAAGAAAGTCAGATCATTGGTCACACCTTGACTGACAAGTGATAACAAACTGCTCATCGTACATGTTTAATTGAAGTCTTCTGAGCTCTACAAACGGCAGTATAAAAAAATTAAACCCAAAAGAAAATGAGCACATGCCTTATCCTGACTTTACCAGAAAAGTTCCTCGACATCTCAGTTGCCAGAGTCTATTTTCTTTGGCCCATGTATTTTGACAAACACGGCCCCCATAGCTCCACAGCATGAAGCTCCGTACACACGGGACAGGGCTCGGTAGGAGATGTGTCACAGTTGCTGACAAAAGCATTTTACTCATTCCAATTTAAACAAGCGAGGTCTATATCTGGCTCCGTTGCCCTCTCACCACACTGTCCCTATAAGTGGACAGACTGACCGCGGGCGGGAAGGAAGACGGGAAAGGGAGAGGAAAGACAAGAGAGCCAAAAGAAGCCGAAAAGTGGGTCAGGCCTCATGTCCTGTCAAGTCCGATGACATTTCCGTGAGCTAAACCTGGAAGGACAGAGTTTGACTGATAATTCACTTTTCTACTGCTCGTCTTGCTGTTATTTTTGGCAAAGCCACAGGCGACCTCCAACTTCGCAAATAAAGCTTGTGTGTCACTGACAGGGCATCTGGCAAAGTTGTCATGGAGAGATGTTGGCTGAGTTATTAAAGCGGGAAGGAGTCTTCAGTTTTTTTTTATGAAACCATGTAATCCAGGAATAGAGTTGATCGTGATCGGTAGAATAGAATCGCGACTAGCCTGTATTTCACAGAAATAGAGACAAGGGGCTGGCTCTCTGCCTGTCTGCTTTCCTCAAACATGTCACACCTCTGTATATTTTTAAAGGTGCACTAAGTAACTTTGGGTGTGTCAGAGAAGTGAACATTGTCAAAGGTATATTCTCATAATTGAATAAACAAACTTTCAGAAGAGGGGAATTGGATCCCTGGAGCACTGTTTGAAGTTAGAAAGCTATACTTTAAAAGTTACTGTTTCACTGTTGTTGTTTACAGCAGCAGGGCCCACATGTTTGTTCACAAACATATTCCAGCCCAACCTTTTGTTTCAGGTGCCTCAAAATAATTTGGTTTTGATATATGATGATAGAATAGGTTTTAGAAGAGAAAATATGTTTTGTAAACCAACTGCACGCTTTGCAAATGTAAACAAATTCCCCCTTCCCTGAAACTGCATAGTGCACCTTTAATTCTGCAAAGTATAAGAAAATAATAAAAATAAATGAAGGACGGAACGGGACACGGCTTTAGACGAGAAGGGAAAGCTCCGGGAGGTTGGGAACAAGGCGGTCTTTCGGCTGGACAAAGAAGAGAGGCGATAGAGCATTTTAACATGCGCCAGAGCGATGAAAGAGGATGGTACACAGATAAAGACATGGCAGTGGGGTAGACGGAAAGACGGTAAAACGGAGGAGATATCACAGAGGCAGAAACACACTGAAGCAGGAAAAGAGAAGAAGAGAAAGGTGATTAATGGAGGGATAAAGAGAAGAAAGGAACGAGGGAGAGGCAACCGAGAGAAAGAAAGCACCAGAAAGAGCAAATGGGCTGGGAGCACTGAGTTGCTCTAACGCTGGGAGCCTGGAGTGACGTCAAAGGCGTCCATTCAAACATCACTTCTGCCAGGGAAAGAGGCGGGCCTTAGTGGAACAGGCTGCTCTGCACTGCACTGCACTGGACCAAGAGACGGCAATGAGGCGATTGAAGTTGGGGAGGTAAAAAAAACTAAAACAGAAGGAACAAAGGGGGGGGGGGGGGGGGCTATGCAAAAATGTTAGACAGAGAAATGAAACAGATGGGGAAATAATAAAAAATATGAAATGCCTTCACAACAACAAACCAAGGAGACGACGCAGCAATAAGCCTGGAGGAAGACATTTTTTTTTTGACCCTGCCAAAGACCCCCCCTTCTCCCCCTTCCCCCTAACAATACGCATTACTCCGCTCCCATTTGGCGGTGATCCCCACAAATCATCCATAATGCTGCTGCTGCCCCATCTTGACCTCAACCTGCCTGAACGCTCCCATGTCACCCATCACCTGCCCTCCCCTTTCCCTCTGGCTGCCTGCGGCTGTTTGCATCCAATTTAAAGGGCTGCTGAGGGATGCTGCATTCCCCATTCCTCCAGGCCAAACAACGCAGCCCTTCTCTATAGGGCCGGTATATACTCGGCTATTACCAGGCACTTAGCACAGCCTTCCTTAAGTCAGCCTTTTTTCTTTTTTTTTTGCCCCACCCTGACTTGGCACATTTGATGATGGTTTTATTATGTTTTTTATATTAGTTGTAAAAGTGCATCATATAAGGGGGGAGGGGGGGGATGATGTTCCAAATGCCTTTAAGTGTATCAGTTAATTCATAGTGTTCTCTTGACACATTGCAGTCGCCGTACTTCCTTACAGGTTTTGCAACAAAAGTTAATTTGGAAATGTACTCCCTCTGATAAACACTGTCAAATATTGCTGTCATTCTTTACAGCACTGTAAGAATGACAGCTTATCCACAGCATATCCAGGCACCTCACTCACTTTACAATGCTGACATGGTTTTCTTGGTTTCTATGGGGTGGAACATGCTCAGGGCAGAGGAGGTCAGCGCAGGGCATTTTTTTTTTTTTTTTTTTTTTGCTGAACAGCACACTGGGCTTGTTCAAATTTGAAAGCGTCTCAAATTGAGCAAAAAAATTTGCTATAAACCGGTTTTGGAGCTGTCGCTTAGCAACAGCAGGAACAATGACTAGCATCCTAAACCAAGGTGCTGGTGCGTACTGCAAGCTTTTTTTTTAAATAAAATAAAAAACCTGTAGACAAAGGTCTCCACCCTCTGACTTTTAGAGCTATTCAGGGATCCCAAGACTTATTTGTGTTCATTTGTTTTCCGCTCCCCTCCCTCTGCGAAGGCATTCAGGTATAGCACCAAATACATCAATGATAGAGGAGTGCAGGCAAGCCAAGAGATTCACGCTCCCTCATGAATAACCAGAGTCTCACATGGAAAACCAGGCACACACGCATTGTCACGCAATCACAGTCAAATGCAAGAAAAAGTAAAAAGACACACGATCCGCAGGCGCCAACGCACAGCAACACACACACACACACACCAAGGAAAACCCAGAGTTGAGCAAAACTGGTGATTCATTTGTTTAACACGGTCTTGTATAAATAATCTCCCCTGACACATTTGATTTATTATGCAGGCAAACAATTAAACTGCAATGGGCCCACCGAGTATTTGTTGCTGCCTCAGCTTCCTCACACTCACCTTGGAAGGCATTGCGAGACACACACACACACACACACACACACACACACACACACACACACACACACACACACACACACACACACACACACACACACACACACACACACACACACGCACACAATCTTATTGTGTATATAACCCCCTCTCCCTAAGATCCATTTGGATGTCATTCTTGACAATGGCCATTTGCTAAGGTGAACAGTAATCCCAATGCACATGAAAAACGAGGCTCGCACTGGAGTTTGCAGGTAAGAGATGGAGGAGGAGAGATGCTACAAAATGAGGATCATGCCAGTATCACTCCATGTGTCTACACAATCTGACAGCGCCAAACAGTCTCATGCCTTGTCTTGATCACCCTGTAGAGGGCAAGAAAAGAATATTACACACATCACTTTTAACTTGAATACTGATCTGGATTCATTCATTGTAGGGATAAATATAAGACAAACTAGCCACCGTCCTCTTGTAAAACTCCCTCACTGACCTGTGCAGATTATAATGGACCACAATGCTAAACTACAAAGGGCTAAGTAGCCATTTCTACTAGAATTACCTCTCTATTAAGAAACATTGTCTATGAATTAGTCTGGGCCTGAGCCAGCACACGCGAAGGCCAGACGGGCACAGTGCTGATGCGCAGTTAAAAAATAGTAACCCCCCCCCCCCCCCCCCAATGCTGTAGGGATAATGCGGATTGTTGATTTCTGGAGCATGGCCAGTTCTGCCCTGTAAGTAGGGTGTTAATAACCCAGGACATCGTCTAATTTTAGCGGGACAACTCAGCACGGAGCTACTGTACATCCACCGTGAGGCAAATATTTGAAAAGAGATTAGATAAAGGGAGGGAGGGAGAGAGGGGGAAGGAATAGAAAAAAAAGCGGAGGGTGGGCGCAGAGGAGGAGCGAGGTTGAGATAAAGGGGAAGCGGGAGGGTGTAAAAAGAGTAAACTATGAGCGAAGAAATGTTGAGTCAGCAGAAGAGCTTGTGGCCAAAACCCCTCCTGGCAAAGAATGCACAGCATAGCAGAGAAAATGAGAAATGCCGAAAAAAGACAAGGGGGCAAAAATATGTCGAATAGAACAGGACAGGGGGAGAGGGAAGAGACAGAGGGAGGGGGAAGTGAAGAGGGAGGGATATTCAATGAATAGGAAAGGAAATCACAAGAATATAGTCCGTACAAACAAACCTGGACATTTTCTCTACCGTGATATGAATAGGACGGACATGTGATTGTTAGTTATGCTACTGTGACTGTCAACACTGTTTAATAGTCTCATTTACATTAGTGTGACACACAGCAGCTTAACAGTAATCATAAATTCTGCTGTTGTGATAGCAATGCAAAGCCAGTTAAAGGATTATGTTCCAACAGGCGGCTAGACATAACAATGCCTCTGCAAGTGACAAGTGGCTGCAAATTCTGCTTTAAAAGTTGACTTTATTGTAATTGTGGCCTGTGCTGAACTGCTTCTGAAGACCAGAATGAAGACCTCATGCATTTGCAAGTAGTCGAGTAAACAAGTCTAATGGAGACAATTTGATCCCAAATTGAAGTAAATTCCCTCTTTGGGATCTGGGTGAGTACAATTCACACCGGTTTTGTTTTGTTCGTTGTTACGTGTCTATCTCACGCAGCCGCATAATCAGCATGGTTTAAAGGTGAATATATGTATAAAACATGAGTTCTGGCCTGTGGACGAGTGCAAGGACACAGAATACATCTGCTGCTAGCAAACGAGCGCTCTGAACCCCACTTGGCCAATTACGGTGTAAACTGCGATAGAAGCAGAGGCTCTCCACTCTCTCCGCAGTCTACATCAAATGTGCCCAGTGATTTCATAATGTAGTTTTCATCTTCAGCTACAAACCCTGCTGTGACCCAACATTCACAGATTTTTGTGTTGCCCAAAAATTAATTGGGCGATGTTTGGTCTAATTTATCCAAGGTTTGAGGTCCATTGGGGAACACATTCAGCATGAACATATCTTAATATAAACATTTAAAAAATGTAAGACTAACCCTTATCTTGCTATTGAATATAAGCATTAGCTAACTTAATTTTTACCCTTTAGCTTTATGGATTAAAATGCTATAGGATAAGACTATAAAAGTTAAACTAATGCTTTCTATTCCTGTGGCCAACACACAGCCGAAAAACAATGTTTAAAACGCAGCAGATTAAGTCAAATTTATTTTTTAGCTTATGTTAGCGTAGCTGTAACAATTTTGCTGAGTCATATGACTCAGCAACATTTTTACAGCTACTAACATTTACACAATGTCAGGCATTTTGAAGAGATATTCTAGTAACATAATTTTAAGTGTTAAAAATGGTACTAATGTGAAAGGTTAGCTAGTTTTTATTACCCCTCGAGAGCTTTTTTTTTACCTTTAATTTGAATAAATATTAAATAATTTTATTTCTGAATTCATTCTCAAAAGGATTGTCTGTTTTAATGGTGTCAGATAAATGTCAACGTAATTATTTTGTCATGTAGGAAAAGACAATGTAATTAGATAAGTGTAGCATACAATATGGCTATGGCCTATACGAAAGTGCAAGGAAGAATACAGAAGTGCAGCTAAAATCCAAACCACAGTGATTCAGGTAGAAGCTACAACAATACTGAACACACAGATAATTTCAAATACAGAGCATTCACAGTAGTCTCAGCACAGATGAACAAATGTATCCTCCATAGACTAAGGAAGGAGGCTGTCACATAGGTCAATGGTGGTTGGCCCTGCTACGGTACGCAATTCTCCCCCACCCCTGCTGTGAGGCTGTATCTGAAATGTATGCCACCAAGTCTTGGCTTGACACAGTGGTGCTAAAGTGGGCTAATGGAAAACCCCTGTATGTGTCTGTATGTGTAAGTTACATGCAGACTCGGAGAGGAAAGAACTCCACAAATTGGCAACAAAGCCAAACAGATATCATATATCATGGAGCGAAAGAGAGAGTCAGTTGGTTCAATCCGTCTCCTCTGTAGCCACATGTTCACCTGCTGGCCTCAGATTAAATCCCAGCCAAACTACTTATCCTGCTTTCTGTGTCCTTCTACCTTCCAATGATAATCATCCATCACCTGTTCAAGTGATTCAAGTCTAAGTATCTCTATTATTACAATGTCGAGTCTTGCCTGATGTTGAAACTTCAACTTGGATATTGAACAAGCCTCAATCACCACTCTACTCTAGTAGTTGGAAGCTGGCCTACTATGTTTATCTGTTTAATGTTAAACCTGAATTACTTTATGTATTTGGCAACTCAGGAGTGGCTAAATACAATCCATGAACTCAACACTGACAGATTGTCACATTTTATAATTATTTGTTGTTGTGTTTCTGGCCACTTGACAACTGTGGGTCCAATACATTCCCTTTCCTTTTATGCTCTGTTTGGGCCTCCACCAACTCCGTAGAAAATGATATGGCCAGTAAGACAATAAATGCTCCACACAATAATATTTAGATGTTAACCATGTTTACCAGGTAGTTGCTAGCTAGCTTTGTCAGTTCACCATTTAGTGATGGGCAGGTTGCAGTAACAGTTGTTTTTTTGGAGACCAAAATAATAGATTATCAAACACAGTATCACATTATGTCACTGTTATCATAAAGAATGGGGAGGTTATTGGTTATAATTTGAGCAAACATAATGTAGTCAAAGAAATTGGCCCTATAAGAAACTCATCTTATACTGACTTTTGCACTCTTTATCCAACTCTTAACTTTGCTTCACTAGAGGTTCAAATACCACGCAACAATAGCTCCATGTACCTCATTGATTCCCAGATGAGAAACCTGACACTTAAATTAAAATAGCAAGTGTCCATGTGTATTTTTTTAGATTGGCAAGGCTTTTCATTTGAGTATATCCTTGTAATTTCTTATGTAAGAAGCCAAATCTATGATATAACTGATGCGTCACCACCAAGCATCCAAAGGGATACTAATTCCTTTGCACACATAGCACACATTTAGCCCACTGTGGTCATTGGATTGAATATTGAACATTCTCACCAGCGTCCAATCCATAACAATAGACACAGAGAGGAGCAGGTAAGGAACACCCCAAAGGCATTTGATCAATTGTACAATGTAAACACAATGTTTAACAATGATACACGCTCATCACTGGATAGTGTGGATGGGAAGATTGAAGAGGCACTTACAGTAACTGAGTCCAGATGAAATGAGTTGTGCTAAAAATATAAACGTATTAACTGTCTCTCTGCCTTTCCAGCCTTTCATCTTCCATCCATATTGCTATCAATATTTGCCTCACACAACTGAGATATTTAAGTGCTGAGGCTGAGGAGGAGAGGAAATTATTTACAGAAATCAAATAAAACAGTTTCCAAGACAAAACCCCAAGTTGACATTCAAAATGGCAAGTGGGGAGAATAATTTTAAAAAAAAGACATGATTTGGCTATATGCGGAGAGAAAAGAGAGAAAGAAAGGGAGATGGGGAGGAAGACGCAAGCAACTGCAGGACTTAAAAGTCTGTGACCGGGTTTCCTTCTGCCTATGAATAATGGATGTGGTGTATGGGAGCCAGCATATGCATTTAGATGGCTCTATGTATTAGTCCCTTAAAGTGGTAAGGGGGAAAATGCTTGATAGGAATGTAGCCTCAAGCTAATTCACCTTTAACACATTCACACTGCTACCAAACACATTGCACTGCATCTGGACTGAAGAGCTTTCTCATTGTACACTTCTGATAATCTAATCTTAATTAGATAGTGTCAGGCACTGTACTGTACTACTGTACTGGGTTGTACTGTGCATTGACATGCGTCAGAGAGTGAGAAACGGGAGCATTACAATGAATGTTACATCGGTTACAACTCTAAAATCGTTTTATAAAACAACACAAAACAACACAGCCATTAAGTCAGTTCCTAGAGCTGTCTTCAGCATGTCAAAAGTTAACTGTATTGTATGCACGCTCTCACACACACACACACACACACACACACACACACACACACACAGGCCCTGATATCAAACAAATCTTCTCAGAGGTAGGACCACGGGAGATAGCCACTGTTGGCCTCTAATATGTTTCAGTGTGCCAACCAAAGCAGGGCCAGGTCCTACTTTCAAGGACAAGTACCTGTAAGCTGCCAGCGCAGCAAGAGTCAGCATACTGCCAGCTATGCAGTAACACTTGACTGACTGTGTATACTCACACCTTACAAACTGGTGTGTGTATGTGTGTCAAAGATCTACTGTAAAGAAATGACATAGGCTGGGGCAGTATTAGTGGGATCTTGTGTCACCTATATCAATCAAACATACTCAAAGTCAGATGAAATATTACTATAGTTAAAGGTGGAGTCAGCGATTTTGGAGAATAATCACTCTTTGTCAAAACCTGTGAATACCTTCTAAAAGTTGCTAACTGTCTGTACTGTTTGTGCGCTGAAAATAATTCTGGTGCTAATACACAGCCTAGGCTCTGTAAATGGGCATGTTGCTAGCTACGGTAGCCTACTTTAACAGTTTACAGAGCCTAGGCTGGTAGTAGCCAGTACGGACAGGTAGGGCATCATGAGGAAATATCCGCTGATTTTGACAACAAGCATTCTCCAGAATCAGTCGATGGATTGGATGAGGATCACATATACCGAACTTTCCACTCAACGGACCGCGTCACTTGTCTGAGTATACATTGCCTTTTAAATATTCGATAAATGTCCGATGCATGGCTGTCTCCACTATACTAGGTGGCGCTGTAGCCCTTTCCACAAGTGGTTATAGAGCCACATCCGGTTCCCTTCCGGCAACAACCCTACTATGTTTCACGTCGTCTCCTTCCACTTCCTTGTGAAATCCTCGATTCTCGAGCAAGCGCAGAACGAGAACTCTGATATGCGATATCCGATCCCTGTATACCTGCAGATAGAATGCCGACTATGAACAAGTTATCTAGGTGTTCTTATCTGACTTCGCTGACATCCTTTAATGTGCCGATTTGTGTGCGAAGTAGATTGGATAAAGGTGTTTACATGCATTTTACAAGTCATGTTGAAGTCTTATTTGTTTATTTACCCGATTATGAGTCTGCATGTAAACACACTGACTGACTCAGTTGAAAGGAAACCTTCAGATCGACTCAGCTCGAAGAGGAAATCACACCCGATAGTTGATTTTTTTTGTCAGTAATACTGCAATGCCTGTCCAATTATCTTTCAACACCAGCGTCCATAGATTAATCCAAAGTGATGGATTGAATTATCTATACAGCACTCCCTGCTGGCGTGAATTGTGGTTTGTCTTGGCTTCAGGACTAATTAGACATCCACCCGCTGGTACGTTGTGCACGGTTGTCGCTTTGCCAGTGGCACGCTGGAGAATGGCATCATGCCAAAAGTGTCACGCAGCATACAAAACATTAATAGGAGTTCTGTCCTTTGCTCTTTGTTTAACGCCAGACACAGAGGGGCCAAGTATCAACAGCACTGAACTGGAGGCTGCCGAGTCACTGCTGCTGTGTTGCAGTTTGTTAAGCCTATGCATTTTTCCCCCTCTCTGTCCTCTGATCTCTGACACACACATGCACACAGAGGGAAGGCAGGGTGTCATAGACAGTAAGGAAGATGTCCTTCAACCGGGAGGAAAAAAGATTCAAGCCTCTGTGTTGGCAACCATCTGCCCTGCTGAAGTGTCCTCGAGCAAGGCGCTTAATCCCTAACTGATCCATGGTGCGCTTACTATGCAAACTTTACAGCTTTCACAAAGACACATTTGAGACATTTTCAAAACCATGAACTCCTATCGCAAGAAAGAATATTTTTAAAAATGATATAGGGGAGAACGGGGGAATCTGAGGCATCGGGTAATGTGAGCCACCCCCTGTATCTAGGCAACGGAAAACATTTGTGGTCATGTGAGATATATGTTTTCAAGCCCCTCTCATTTCCCCATGGCCCTGAAAGAGAGGACCTCATGGTGCTGTGGTGAGCATGTTTTTTTCACCAAAATGGGTATTTTGCATGGAAAAGTTAATTTTCTTGCTGACAACTTAATCAACTGTTGTGCCAAAGCAAATGTATTCACGTAGAACAACTTCTAGCATACGTGTTGATGAACTACCAACATATGAAACCATGTGATGATGATAACTGAAGATTAGCCTGAAATGTTAAGAGAGGTAGTTTTTTCTCAAATTGTGGTGGTGGGGGAAAGTGAGCCAAATGCTGTGGGGGAAAGTGAGCCACTGTCTCACTTTCCCCCACCATGAGGCACAAGTTAAGTTTAGTCTTAAACATATTTTAATGTAATATTACTAGGGCTGTCAAGCGATTAAAAAAAATAATCTAATTAATTACAGGCTCTGTGATTAATTAATCTAAATTAATCGCATACTTATGACACTTTCATACCTGTTTGTAAACAGCTGTATAGCCTACTACAGTTTGTTTCTCTGTCTCTCTCTCTGTCTCTCTCTCTCTCGCGCGCTCGCTCTCCGTCTCTCGTAACTTCTGTCTCCTCCCCTCAGCCAGCTTTATACATGAACTAGCGCCGAATTTTCTCAAAAAAACAAGCAGACAAAATTACGACTTTCCATCTCCCACAACAGACAGCGCTGCACTGCCACCATTTCGTAGCCTACTCATAGGCAAAAATATTGAGACACAGACACACACACACACACACACACACACACACACACAGGGCGGGTGCTAGACAGCTAGCAAACAAAATTGGAGGAAGATTGAGAGATATGGCCTACTCACTGTTTTGAACCTAGCCTACATTGTTGCACCCACTAAATAAATAATGCACGGACACTGCGAAGAATTAAGTAAGATGTCTTCCTACCTTCATGCATCCCATAAACCGTCCATAGAGCCCTCGAGTCGGCCCCTTTCCCTTGCTTCTCTCTTTACCTTTCTCCCTTTAACCCACGCGCCCGGCCCGGCGAGCTACAGGTGCAGCTCCGCACCACTTTTGCACCGGGTCAAAAGGCATTATAGAAGTGCGATTAATCTGCGTTAATTTTTTTAATCGCGTTAATTTTTCTGTGATTAATTAATCGAAATTAACGCGTTAATTTGACAGCCCTAAATATTACATAACATATGTTTTATTTTAATGTCATACACATTGTAGAAAAGCCATCATGCCAAGGAAATACACCAGGAAGATGACCTGGGGCAACCACTTGGAAAGAGCACCTTCTCATCTTTCCCTGTAACCTTCAGGGCTGGAATGTAGAGTAGGCCTAGTTGTAGAGTATGACAGGCTGATGTTATAATCCAGTTGGGTCTTCTCCTGTGTTCTGAGTCCCAGGCTGTTCTCGCTGGTTCTGATTTTCCTATGCTTTGACCCCCAGACACAAACTGGCTCTAAGGGTCCTGTGTTCTGACTCCCAGACTGTGTTCTAATCTAACTGGTTCTATCTTTCATTTGAATCTTATCAAAATCTTTTGAATTATAATATGTTGTATTTGATTTTGTTCAGAGTTACTTTCAAGTGTTTAGAAAATTTGCTTTGCTTAATTGACCAAACCCCATCATTCTTTTACTAGTCCGACATTAGTTCTGGAATGTGTGGCTAGCTTTCAGGATTCTAACTGTTACAATATGTGTTGTTATGGTAGTTTCAGAGTGGAAAAAGTAAGTGGTTCACTTTACCCCCTTGATTTTTCTGGTCTGTCTCAGTTTACCCCACAGCTGGGGTAAAGTGAGCCACATGACAACTTTTTTTAAAACAATCATATTTTCACTGCCGTTTGTCTTGAAAAAATTCTGCTAATGCCCATTTCTAGGAAACACCCTGAATTAATGGGAAATGTGTAAATTTGAGTGATAAATCATTTTAGCTCACTTAGAGGGGAGCAAATGTAAAAGTGGCTCAGATTACCCCGTTCTCCCCTATATTTGAAAAGAGCAAAGACTTAAATATAAAAAATGTATTGATTGAAAAACATTATATTTGCTGTTAAATGAGACACATAATAGTAATGGGGCAACTAATGTAAAAGGGTTAAAAGGGGTAATTTAAATCAAAATGCTTACTTCCCTTTGGAGTGTGAACCTTGAATGATACTTGAATTTTTTGAGCTGTGTAGCGAATTCTACACAGATGTGTGCCCACAACCATGGGCACACATTCTGCAACAACGTCAGAATGCAGCGCAACATTTATACGCCCAATTAAATGTAGTATACACAGAACTGTTACCACTGTCTGCTGTCCACCCATCTGTTCATGTACATGTCCATCTTGTTGTGTATTAAGGCCTTTTTTATCCTGCTCTGCAAATGTGATGGTAATCTAGCATAGTCTTTGTAGTTTAATATTATTTTTGTACAAGCAGACATGTTGGCTTGAAGGTTGACACTAGAGCACAAAGTCGAGGGTCAACTAAAACATAAATGTTAACCCTCTATCAACCTTGAAAAAATGCTATTTTTTCGTCATTCACCAAAGGGATGGTAAAGGGGACCTTTTGACCAGACCACGGCACAAGATCTAAGGTCAAAGGAATCATGGAAGAACTGTATGTAGCAGATCTGATTGCAATCCAAGATTCACCCATGAACTTCTAGACCCGGAATGATTGGTCAATTAATTTGATGTGTCAATCGAGAGGAAATTTATCTCCAAACGTATTATGATTGATTCAGCGTTCAAGGGGATTTTACGAGCCAAACATCCCCTTGATTTAGCTTCTCGGTTGAGAGGAATTGTTGCTTTTCTTTTGATGGTAAACTAAATATCGTGAGGATGTCTGAATGTAGTTTAGTCAAAAAAAAAGCTATTTGATTTCATCACTTTGGCCTGAAGAAAATATTAATGGGGATTTTTCTTTTCCATTCTCAAATTTGAGCACTAACAAAGAGATGAGTCAAGATGATAGTTGCCTGAAATTATGTCATGACCCTGACCAAAGGTTTGAACAAACACTTTTCTAGCTTCAGTCCATCCACCTAGCTGACCTAAATAGTTCTAGTAAATGTTCTATAACCACCACCCTGACTAGTAAAAGTGCCTTTAAATGGATGGATAAATGGACGAAAAGACCAATTCACTCTTGTTAAGGTCTTTCCACAGGGGCCGAAAACAAAACCTCTGTATTTGTTGCGTTAGTATTAGACACATCTGCTTTAGATGTAGCACATATACGTCTTTAAACTATAACCAACACAACTAGCATGTCGTAAACATTTTAATTATGTCAACTGTTGGCTTGCATTCACACACAAATGAGTAAGGCAGGGGAATGGACAGAGTGGCTACGGATTAATGTAGGTGATGAATTAGATTGGACTCTGTAATCTCCAGAAAGGGACTCCAGGAAGGAACACATACTGTCTGAATGACAGGATTAATAACAAGAGCGCACATTCACACAGGCAAACACACCGTGCACTTAATTAAACAACAACACTCTGATGACTCAAACGCCCCATCTGTGCAATGTAAAAGTGTACCAGTGCACGCTTGGCTGTTCGGCCACTTTATTTGGGTAGTGCGAGGGATTATAACGGACAGGTTAAATGAGAAGAAGGGGATGGGTATGGGGACACAGACACGCACTTAATCGCATCACATACAATAAACGGGCCTCCAGAGGGAGGGGGCTTAGAGTAAGTGCACAGTGCAACAAAGGCAGTTACATAAGTCAATTGGAGGACTGCCCCTGCTCGTGAACATGTGTGTGCTTATAGACATGTGTCGTGCAGTGCAGAGGGCACACAGGCTGTACTCTGTTTCATCACCGTGTAGCAGGCAAAGTGTGTGAGAGCACCAGAAAGGAAAAAGCCTTTTCTTGACTCTCCTACTAATCCCCTGCCTCTCTGGCTCGTACCATCTCTGTCGGTTTTATCTCCATCTCCTCTCTCTCTGATCTCTCTCTCTCTCTCTCTCTCTCTCTCTCTCTCTCTCTCTCTCTCTCCTATTTCCCCCCCCCTTTTATTCCATTGCTATTCCAGGATGCCTGCTGCTAGGTAGCCCGACCATGACAGCCGATATTCAGCACAGGCATATACACACACACAAACACATACTGTAACTGTGTCCCAGTGTGTGAGCTGTGTGCACGCATGACATGGCAATGAAGTGACGCCTACGTGTTGGCGCTTCACTGGTATCATCTTTGAAACCAGTACAACAGATGATGGCTGTGTGAGGGTGTGTGTGCACACAAATGTGTATCTGTGTGTGTGCAATTTAATGCAGCATCTGTCTGTCCCTTCATCTCTTCCCAGCCATTTCCAATCTCAGTATCCCCCCGAAGGGCTGCAGACATTTCCTATTTGTAGCAGTTTTATTTGTCAATCTCTGCCTAAGAGTGTGCCGTAGGGACGACTCATGTCAAATATCTTTATAAGGTGCATTTCAAAATATAAGGCATTGATCAGACTGCCGGTGTTAAAGCTATGAAATATCAAGCTGCACTTTCCAGTGATGATTTATAAAGTTTCCTCAAGAGCTATGATTCACATCGCTTTGTATTGGATTGTGAGATGCTGTAAAGTTTTTCGGCCATATAAAGAACATAAAGGGGACACAATACTGAAATTACAGTGTCACAATGTACCAAAGGACTGAGTCAACGCATGAACAACAGACCTAAAAATCACAATAATGTTCTGCATATTTTGCTCCCTCAATACATGCATGTTTAATGATGTGGACGTCAAGCAAAGAAGGGATGATAGCAACAGAGGTCTGGAAAGACGCTGGTTTATAACTCTACACCCAATTTTTTTTTTCAGACCCATCTGAACCGGACTGAAGTGACATTGCATAAGGCAATAATTTTTTTTTTTTTTACATCGTACTCTTGAAGACCTATAAACAGACTTTGATTTGTATAAAAACAACAGTTCTTCTTGAGGTCAACTGGTCTCTAATGCACATGTTTTAACAATGGCTCTACTGGAATCGCTTATGATGCCTACAGGCTATACATTCAAATCACTGGCAGCATTTACAGACTGCATATATTTCAGTGTAGCCTAATTCAATTTTCGATGTTATTTCTTTGTATTCAACGTGCAACAGGTTTGGTCCAGTATATTACATAAATGATGGCTTAGAAGAAGGACTTAATTCAAATTCCTTTTGGCATAAAGTACACATTGAGCCGAGGCGACGACAATTGTTCCAAAACAGGACACAGAAGCGATTGTGTAGAGCTTACCGATGCGTGTAATGTATGTACCATTTTCTGCCATGATTCATCATCTTTGCAGAGTTGCATCACAGTTGATATGCTTTTGGACAGATATTCTGCTCTTGGTCTTAAATTGTATTAACCCTTACCAAGCTGCATTAATACATGTGATGTCTTAAAGCTGTGGTGTTGTGCCAGCCAAAGGAATGCAAAAGAAGAATCGGTCTTATGACAGTTGTTGCTGGCGTTTCTTCAGTGGTACTGTACTATGAATCATCATGAGATCATACAGTTATCCCAGATTACTACTTTCAAATCGAACTAATCTATTTGCCCTCTGCACACGGAGAACTAAGATAAATGAGGATTAAAAAAGATGACTACGAACTGGTGAACACCATTTTATCTTAGATCAAATAAAGCTGTAATCCTTATTTTTCTGCACGCTCTTTATAGTCAAGATGAAGAAGTAGCTAGATTGAGTTTTCTTAAATTCTTTCAACCTATAGTAGTTGGTATGCATGCAGTGAAAATGTTACATCACAAAAATGCAAGTATCATTAATTATAAATGCATCATTAAAAAAAACAATATATTTATAACAGAAACGAGGCGCAAGATATTGTTCAGAACAGAAACCAAAAAATTAGAATTTTCATTGGTGCTATAATGAAGTCAAATGCTTCCTTACGTTTGCTTTTTTGCCCTTCTATTTTTAACAATAATTTTGGCAAGATGTACGGGAGCCATTGATGCATTAATAAACAAGACTTCTGGGAATCTGAGCCCCATAGGTCTTATTTAAAATGATTCAGGGACTGTGTGTCTGAGGCCCCATCACTGTCACATCACATTAGTGTCCAAATCAACTTTAGCAAACAAATTGATGCACAAATACAAATGGAAACAGACGCTCCCATACAAATGTGCACATATGTTGACAAAGTGCTGCACGTCGTACACACAGACAACTGCACACAACTGCTTCTTAACCTGGCTCCTTTCCGCATATACAGTCATATGAAAAAGTTTGGGAACCCCTCTCAGCCGGCATTATAATTGACTCTGCTTTCACAAAAAAAAATATAAAAGTGGTATGTCTTTAATTTACCAGGAACAGCTAAGTACTGGGATGTTTTCCAAACAAAGATTTTTTGAAAAGCAGTATTTGGTTGTATGAAATAAAATAAAATGTGAAAAACTGGCTGTGCAAAAATATAGGAACCCTTGTGGTTTTGTTGATTTTAATGCCTGTAACAGCATGTAAAACTGATGACTTTAAACACAAAGTTGGTTGGATTATGTTGTTAAGCCTTGAACCTCATAGAAATGTCTGTTTAATCATGAGAAAATGTATTTTAGGTGCCTAAATGCAAGTTGCACTTCTCTTTGACTCTCTGCTGAAGTGAGACAGAATGGGATCATCAAAACAGCTCCCAAAAGATCTGAAAAACAAAGATTGTTCATTGTCATGGTTTAGGGGAAGGCTGCAAGAAGCTTTCCCAAAGGTTTCAATTGTCAATTTCGACTGTAGGGAACGTTGTCAGGAAATGGAAGGACACAGGCATAGTGGCAGTTAAACCCAGGCATGGCAGACCAAGAAAAAAACAGGAGCGGCATAGGTGGAGGATTGTGAGAATGGTTGCACACAACCCACAGATCACCTCCAAAGACCTGCAAGAACATCTGGCTGCAGATTGTGTATCTGTACATCGTTCAACAATTCAGCGCAATTTGCACCAAAACATCTGCTTTTTATAAAGACCAAATAACTTAATTTTTGTCTCATCAGTCCAAAGCATTTTCTTCCAATATGAAGCTGGCTTGTCTAAATGAGCTTTTGCATACTCCATGCAACTGTATCTGTGGCGTGGGCGCAGAAAGGGCTTCCTTCTCATCACCCGGCCATACAGATGTTTTGGTGCAAATTGCACTGAATTGTAGAACCATATACAGATACACAATCTGCAGCCAGATGTTCTTGCAGGTCTTTGGAGGTGATCTTTGGGTTGTGTGCAACCATTCTCACAATCCGCCGCATATGCCGCTCTTGTACTTTTCTTGGTCTGCTAGACCTGGGTTTAACTGCAACTGTGCCTGTGTCCTTCCATTCCCTGACAACGTTCCTTACAGTAGAAATTGACAATTGAAACCTTTGGGAAAGCTTCTTGCAGCCTTCCCCTAAACCATGACAATGAATAATCTTTGTTTTTAAGATCTTTTGGGAGCTGTTTTGATGATCGCATTCTGTCTCACTTCAGCAGAGAGTCAAAGAGAAGTGCAACTTGCATTTAGGCACCTAAAATACCTTTTATCCTGATTAAACAGACCTTTATATGAGGTTAAAGGCTTAACAACATAATCCAACCAATTTTGTGTTTAAAGTCCTCAGTTTTACATGCTGTTACATGCATTAAAATCAGCAAGACCACAAGGGTTCCCATATTTTTGCACAGCCAGTTTTTCACATTTTATTTTATTTCATAAAACTAAATACTGCTTTTCAAAAAATCTTTGTTTGGAAAACATCCCAGTACTTAGCTGTTCCTGGTAAATTAAAGACATACCACTTTTATCTTTTTTGTGTGAAAGCAGAGTCAATTATAATGCCGCCTGAGGGGGGTTCCCAAACTTTTTCATATGACTGTAGGAGGTTCGGGCTACTTTATGCATACAGAAAAGACATGTTACAATAACATTATCGAAGGACACACACACACACACACAATGGAAATACACATACTGTAAATGCGGTGCTACAATGGCCTCGGGCATTAAAAATGCATGGCGATGCAGCAACAGTTTCTATAAATGAACACCAAGGCCAGCTGCTGATCGAAACCGCCTGCCGGAAATGGGAAATCTCTCCCAATTTCATTTCTGCATAGACCATAAATAATCCTTTCCCTATCCAATTACATTGAAAGGCACTTCTTGTTTTTTTATTATAAGCTGTGTTCTTACTCTCAGTTTAAGGGTTAACAGCATGTGTTATCTCCCTGGATGCGTACACACTGGGTTAATGCGCTGTCAGTTGTCCTCCCTCCGTCGTGTTATCAGCAATCATATAGGCGCCCGCGTCTAATGTGAAAGCAAAAGCGTTGCCAAGCACCAGACAGGAAGAGCAATCACACCAATAGACCCCGATCGCGGCTTAATGGGGGCCTAGTGCCACAGCTTTGCTGAGACCTCTCGCACTGCCCTGTACATCACTCACTCCCTGGCTGGTGTGTGTCTGGGGGGCTGCTGGCTTATCAAACAAATGAGCTGCTTCATCACTGGAATGAAAGTGGTTCACGCGCACACAGAGCTGCAAGTTTGTCCTTTCTCTCACAGGCACTGTTATTGTTACTGGTATGAAGAAGTAGAATACATAAAGGAAAGGATGCTTTGTAAAAATGGATTTGGTGGAGACAGTTGGTGTGGGTTGGGTTGGATCTGCAGTGCTCCGTGTGTTGGGTGAGTAATAATAGCGGGCGTCTCCCCCAACTCCTAGGGGGTACCTGACATTCAGGCCTCGTTCATACATTGGGCACCCAACCAGTAAGCACTGGCCTTTGTATGGAAAGTGGTCTGTATACAAGGTGGGTCAGGAGCCAGGAGCCAATTACTGCACTTCCAATATCGCCAGGGTTCTGTGAGTCACACAAGTGAATGGCAGCGACCATTTTTGTCTCCACATGCCAAACACACTACACTTCATTTTCTCCTTCTAATTTCTCCTCCACCTCTTCACTTTTCTAAACCTGGATGCATCTTCGTCAGCCTCCAATGATGTCATCCGTCCCTCCACTATTCCTGTTGCTTTTCCTCCCATCTCCCCATCACTGCAGGGATTCAGCCCCCAGTTGTGCTGCGCTGAATGACAAACCAAGGACAGTGTATGCAGCTTTTGTAGGTGTTTTTAGCATCTTTGGGGTTTTTGAGGCTGTGTTAAAGCCCCTGTAAAAGACCAAAATCCACCAATTTTTTTGTGAAATCTTATTGAGACAGCAGACTTTCATATCATATATTGATTTTTACAATTTTTTCCAGAGGTTTCCAGCGCTTATTCTATTCTAAAAGTCTCCGATGTTGTAACAAATCCCAGCGTAGGCCTACATCCTTTCAGCTGGGTCTTCTACCTCCCGCTCTGGATGAAGCTAAGACAAAAAAAAAAGACACAATGCACCGTGGAGCTTTGTCTCTGGACAAACATAAGTACATATAAGTGCTACTCCTTTTTTATCCCCCCCCCCCCATGATAAATCCCCTCAAGTCATAAAGGTTTTTCTGTCTCGACCCTTTCACCCCTCCCCCCTGCCATTCCCACATCACAACATAATCCACGCTCGGCTTCAATCAGACGGAAAAGCACAAACAGCCCCTCGGTCAGTCACGTTCCACATACAGACACACATGCTGGAAATAAACAGACTCATATAAGGGCATGTATTGTAGACCTATATTACCACACACACACACACACACACACACACACACAGGCTGAGAGCGGGGGGTGGGGGGGGTTGGACTCTGCGCACAACTGCTATGTTGCAGGGCATTAAAGCCTGAGTCATCTCATCATGTGACACGTGTGTGTGTGTGTGTGTGTGTGTGTGTGTGTGTGTGTGTGTGTGTGTGTGTGTGTGTGTGTGTGTGTGTGTGTGTGTGTGTGTGTGTGTGTGTGTGTGTTCTCTGCAGGCGCTCAGCATGACTACATGCTAAAGGGCAACGGAGATGCAACAGGAGAAGAAATATCATGACAGCTACCAGCAGGGGCAGGGGGGAAGGCTCACGTCAAGATTTGCATAGCTGCTATTGACAAGCAAGATACACAGCCTCAGCCAGCTCAAGTTGGTCTATAGGACACTTTGTTTTAAGACCTACTTTACCAGTTGGAATATGAAGGTGTATTGAAATCGGATCATCCTAGCCTGAGAAAAGGCAGAAAGAGTGTTTTATGGTCTCACTGTCTAACCCTACATGTTCCTTCTTGTGACATCACAGTAAGGGTCAGGATTAACAGGACAGCTGGGCCAAGGGAAGACTGAGGGAAGACTGAGGAAAGAAAAACCTCATTCATTATATTATAATAGTGATTTTATAATGATAGAACGCTGGTTCCGTATGGGTGAAGTATTCCTTTAAGTATTAGTCCATTACAAAATGTCATCTATTTAAAAGGTGGGCAGCAGTGAGGCTTAAGTTTCTGAGAAAATACTTTGTACGTCTCTCCTGAGCTTTATTGCTTTTACTGAGAATATTTCTGCTAATATTTGATTGTGTTGCCACTGTCAGCAAGTGAAGGAAGTACAACAACTCTAATAGTATTACGCCCATGATGGGATGTCAGTCTGAATTGACAAGAGTAAATGGCAGATCCCAGAGTGAGCCTGTGTTCAAACTGAGTTCAGCTGTATTTACACTTAGATCGATCTCACACACACACACACACACACACACAGAATCTTTAAAATAAGATGCTTCAAGTTTTTCGGTGTACCAGTTTGTTCACTCCCACATCCAGGATTTCTCAAAAAAAAAATCTCCTATGATATGACAACCTCACATGACGAGTCACAGATCACTCCAAGTCAAGTGGAGTGAATTAATACAAACTGTATTTCATATTTATTGTTTAAACCTGCAAAACCCACTGGCAGGCCGTTGAAAGTAGCTGTATTGCAAGTTATTATGGTAAACAGCAACTAGAGTTCATTTTGGAGTCACAATTCTTTAAGCTCTATTTTGCCCACCTACTGCTTAATAGTGTGCAGCTGGTTTGATGTCATTGGCTGAACACATTAAGATGAGAGAAGTGAGACTGAAGCCAACCTTACACATACAAGTTGCCATGTGATCTATTGCCAAATATTATCTTGATGTCAACATCATAACTACTTTTTGGGGCTGGTGTACTGTACACACATAAACACTATAGCTAACACTTAATGTGAAACCAGTGTTGCAAATAGGGATGTCCATGACGACTTGAAACAGTAACAAGTACAGTATAGTCCATTATATGCCTTGAAACAACATTATCCACATGGCCACACTGGCAGTTCAGGTTTGATCACTACGAGACACCAATATTCTCCATTTAGGGTTGGTAAAGTTGAGTAATTAAGTTGAGTTGAGTAGAAATTTGCCTTTAGCAAAAAAGGTAAAAAAATAATAGAACTGTCCAGCTCAAACTAAATAATACTACATTTGGGACTTCACACTTGGATGGAGTAAAACTATATCAAACTGTGTGCATCCGCCATAACAGATGGTTCACCTGGATGCACGTTTTGCTGAATATTAAGGCCTCTCTGTGGCCAACCACTACACATAGATATAGAACCACTGGCAAGGACACACACACACACACACACCTACTGTATGTATGCAGCTGAAATCACATAGAGCTCTGTCTCTGCCTGCAGGAGCCTTGGCGCACACACATACTTCCTCATCTCCACACACACTAGCACGTTGACAGGCAATTCCTCAAGGTCTGGTACCTTGGGAACCTCTCTGTCTCTCCTCCTCGCTCTGTGTGTGTGTGTGTGTGTGTGTGTGTGTGTGTGTGTGTGTGTGTGTGTGTGTGTGTGTGTGTGTGTGTGTGTGTGTGTGTGTGTGTGTGTGTGTGCAGGAGCTTGCAGACAGAGACAGAGCGTCTAGATTTTCGTAAGGTCATAACCAACCATTTACACAGCCCATGGCCATTAGGTGCTCATGGTTTGTCGCCTGTGCGCCTTCAAACCAGAACCATCTCTGTCTCTGCGGCTTTGGAAAAAATGGTTGTTGCAATGTTATAACCTTATCCTGGACTAGTGGGCTATTACCTGTCTAACTGACGGAATATCAAGTAGCGTAACTGAACTGGCGAAACCCTTTGTTCGCTCTATTTGTTCCTGAGGCAGAGATAGTCCGACACACATTTCTTGGGAAGCGCACACAGAGAGAGTTTAACTTGGTGTTGACTCATTTATTAAACAATAACTCCGGTTGACTTTCCAGGAAACAACGAAAAAAAACTCCAAACAATGTAACTGTTTTTGCGGCCAAAACAGGGTTATTTTAGTATTGTACAAAAAAGACTTTTCAATGTAAAATAATATGTCCAATAATGCGTCCAATGATGTTTCCAATAATGCGAAATAATATGAAATAATGCGAAGTAATGTGAAGTAATGTGGTCAAAAAACTGTTGGCCTTCCAAACCTGAACAAAGCAATTATCCTCCCCTATATGAGGGCCTCCAATAGGCTCCAAGTAGAGCGTGACACCCCTATCTCCCCAGGTGACACAAAAGACTAATCACCACATCCTCACAAAATGTATAAATATACATACAAATGTAAATATGATACATATTTCATACACTTTAGAATTCATAACTCATAATTTTAGCCATAAACTAAAAATGTATTTACTTAAAAATATTCAACACAAAAAACCTCTAAATGGCTCCAACAGTAAGAATATCAAATCAGACAATGCTGACAACCTGATTGATTTTAATACCTGTCAAGCATGACCTTCCCTGTAAACAATGTGAATGCATTTGCAGAAGTTGACTCTCGATTTATGCATTCACAGGTATTTTTTAAAGGTTTGGACAATATGTTGTCAGAAATGTTTATAGATCAAAATGTACTATACAGTATATTGTATATCTAGACGACAGAGGTTGACATTTGCTGTGTATAAAAAGATGATCAAATTAACTCGCAACAAAGACTAGCCAGTGGGATGCAGGCATATTTTAATAGCCCATAAAGTATGTCTGATTCGACATCAACATGACAGCACATCTTTACATTAATGCTATAAATACCTTCAACGTGTGCAGCGTGGATGATCCGATTGGATATTGGCACACCTCACTGCATAAATGTGTGCATTAATACCAAATAAGGCTCTGTGATGTATTTTCATATGAACAAAAGGATCATATTAATACCGCCCATGCGTTACGGAGAATTAATTGCACCTGATGTATCATGCGGGTTGTGGTAGGGCATGGAGAACATTGAAATACACATGCAGTAACCCCCTCGCAACACACACTCTCTGAATGTTTGAATAAGGCTCTCAGGAATAGAACAAATGATAAGAAAACGTGTGAAACACTAAAAACGAGGAGGTCCCCCCCCCGAGACAGAGTGCAGGATTACCTACAGCATCTAGACAAAAATAATGAGCTCCAGAGAATCAGCTAAGGGTACCAGGGGCACACACACACACACACACACACACACACACACACACACACACACACACACACACACACACACACACACACAAAATCTGTGAATCCCATTAGAAAAATCCTACAATCTTAAAACAATTAAACGGTTATATCCCTGGGATTGTGAATTTTAGAGTGCGAATAAAACAACGTTGAGGTACAGCACAAATGTAGTAAGAAAAATACTAAATGATTGGATAGATACTTTATAGTGTGGCTGTTTTTGGAGACCTTGAGGTCACATGAAGGGCAAAGGTGTGTGTGTGTGTGTGTGTGTGTGGAGGGTGGATATGACAATATATATATTCTTCACACAGCATTCTGCACCACAGGGGCCGTGCCAACCTTACAGCAGTGGTTAGACTCAACCTCTGCCACACCTCAACAGCTCAACAGCAATGTCAAGAAACCCCCCAACATCTGCCATCGACCCTCATGTTACATTCCTTTTTCAGCCTCTTTAAAAGATGCACTGTATTTCTCCATCATGGATAGGTATTTTGAGTCAGTATAGGGTCACACAGGGAATGAACAGTTAAAAAGTAAGTTATGACGTTTTTCCCACACAAAAACGACATCTGCCTCTGCTTTTCAATTCTCTAAAGGTAAAAACATAAAGAGACCAGATGTCTTCACTCAAAAGGTCCCCCGAGCGTTCACCTTGTATGCTGTAGGTAATTGAAATACGTCATCTTCCCATCAACCACAGCCCCCCCCCCCCTAAAAAAATGCATTTAAAATGTATTGAATTTGTCCGCTAGTTCTCTGTCACTGTGTCATGTATGATTTGATGTGTGACAGTGACATTCCACCGAGACGCTATAGATTTGCAGCACGTATATGATGAAGTGATGCGGACGAGCAAGAACGGACGGGCAAGAGCCATCCTAACCGTAAATGACATAATCTGCTCAGGGCAAAAAGTCACAAAAGCAACTAGCACATGGCAATCTTGCCTAACACTGCTTTCTTTTCTTTCTGGAGACAGAAGGCAACCGGGATCATTTGTTTCAGTATAGACCGTTGGAAATAAAAATTGCCTTAAGTATGATTTCAGGAGTAGCATACAATCTATGGTTAGTATACCAAAGTGTCATGCTAATAAAAAGCCTTGGACTTACAAATGAACCACAATTTGAAATCAATAGGAGGCATTTGTTTTACCACATGCTAATGTACACATGCGTCTCATAACTCCCCAGTCAGACACAGTGCACCGTGAAGCCCAAGCATAATTCAATACTGTACACACTACGGGGCATCATGTACTTTCGGCCATTGGTCAGTGGTCAAACCCTTTGGTCGTGAGAGCACAGTTACAGTAAAGAGAAGCATATTGACCAGCATTAATATGAGTGCAAATCAATACAGTATCTACACTACACGGTCAACACAAGCCCCAGGAATGCTGAGAAGGCAGTTTTCTGAAGTAAACGCTGTCATAAATCACAACCAGGCTGACAGCACCACGGCCCCTGGTTGTCATTGTCTGCAAGGCTGATGGGTTCAGCGACTTTTACTGGATTTTTGCTTGACACAAAATGATCACATGGAGGGAAAGAGTAGCCTGGTCCTACCAGATCATCTTCTTAATTTTATTTTGTACAGAAGGTCTGGAATAGCTCAATTGACAAACGATAACTCACTTGAAGGTGGGTGTCTGTTGAAGTTTAAAACTATTGGATCTGCCCAGTGCCACTCTGAATCTGCCAACCAATCGCATAACGTTTGGTTGTGACAAATGTCATGCGCCGGCTTCTGACTACAACTGAAATTGGCGCACAACCTCAACGTTATTGTTCTCAGCCGCTCCCTCTGTTCGCTGATTGGACCATCAAAAATCTGGACGGAGAAAACCCGCGAATATACCGAGGGTGGCGGACCCAGACTGACTACTGAAGGGAAATTAAAATTGAGTAGTAGGTAGGCGGGCGGTGCCAGGCTAGGGAAGGATGGCTCAACTCCCAAATCATTGGAAATTAGCCACCATCCCACTGTTCCCACATATACTTTAAACCCAGCTTGATGATCATTTCTGGTTTATTACAACTTGGGTGTTATTTATGTAGCTTTGGCCATTTTTGTTTCTATCTTATTATGTACATTTTACTCACTGAAGATATCACTTATGTTTAGGGTTTCCAGGCAATTGCACTGCTACATTGGAGTCACGCAGACAAGTAAACAATGGGTCAGAGATGATTAGATAGGATATGATGAACAACACCTTAAGCCATGCTTGTCTAAATGACTTGTTGGGACCAGCACAAGCTGATTCATTCATTGGGCTTTTATTTTGTAGAGCAACAATTACTTTGAAAGTTGCACCTCCCCCGATCACTTCCTTTGACCATTGACATCACCCACACTACATCACAGGCCAGCTGATTCAAATCAGTTGCCTTCTTATTGATTTTATTTTGTGCTAAAAATGAAGGGTGGTTCAGCAGCAGTTGTCACAAGCGGGTACCACATGCAAGCATCGTCCTCATATCCATGGCCAAAAAAAAAAATACAGCTAATAAGAGACCCACAGTTCTCAACAACTTCCAACAATCATCAGGTCATCTGTGTGGAGTTTGGAAGCCATTTTTGAGGTTATTTTTGTGTTTACTTTTAAATGGATGCTGTCTAATTAGCGCCGAAAAACATTGTGACAGGCAATGTTGCAGAGCAGCAAACACTGTATAGTGTGCCAGATCAAAACACTGCAGCTTCACTCTTCCACAAGCAGCTTCAACAAAGGCAACCTCAGAGTGCTGCAGTAGATATGCCTGTCTGACTGTATGTGTACAAAACCTGAACGGATTGGTTCTCCCCCCAGCCACTATGACACTGTGTGTTTACGATGAGCCACCTGGGCATTGCCTGCCGTCTGTCTGGGAATAATTAGTGCACAGGTTGGTGACCTCTGGGGACATTGCTGCTGTGTAGCAAAAACACACACACATACACACACACACACACACACACAAATTGCTTTCTATTTTTTTCTGTAAGCTTTTGAACATGTTCTTTCTCAATCAAACTTGAATAAATGTCAAAATGTTTCTTCATATGAGTCTTCAGGTTGAATCAAAAATTTCAAGGATAAAAAAAGACAAAAGACTCTTTGTTATTCATCCCCAACAGCAACCCTAGCTTGAAACGCTTCTCCAGGTTCCTGTCCTCCACTCATATCGCATTCTAGTGAACAAATCATTCACATGGCTTAGTGAATTGTGACTCGCTGGTATATGTCAGTGCATGGATGTTTTATTTTTCCTATTTACACTTGTAAACATGACTAACCTTCAAAAAATGGTCTGTCTCGCTGGAACATGCAGACACACACAGGGGGACTGTCACTCCTCTCAAGGCAGACAGGAGCTGGTGGAGGTGAAGTGACAGGGGGAGAGCCAGGAGGGAGTAAAAGCTGGAGTCAAATGTGAACTAAATTATTCAAGAGAAATAACATGGCAGCACAACTTTAATCATTCCCAAAGCCCAGATCCCATTTGGGGGCTTGTCAAGGCTAAAGGACTTAAGCAGGACACACCGTCAGGGTATTGGACAGGGTAGAAGCAGCAGCAGCAGCAGCAGCGGCCGGCTACACTCTTATGTACTGATGCAGCAAAATTTGTTTTTTCCGTTTCTAAGAAGCCCAATGGAACAGTGAGGACGCTGAGTGCTTTTGGAGAGCATGAAAGATGAAACCCAGGACACAAGGGGTATTTTATTAAGAGTACTTCACTACCATGAACAGGTACATGCGGCGCAAACATTCACACAGGCACACACACACACGCGCACACACACACACACACACGCACACGCACACGCACACGCACACACACCATTAAACTCTCTCATCAGATGCAACAGAATGACTTCATATCAAGCCGTTCTCTCTTCTTTCTCTTTCCCAATCCTTGCCTCCCTTGTGGGAAAAGTAAAAATGAGGTCAACTGGGATAAAATACTAATCCCTCTTGATTTTGTCTGATACCTCTCTCCTCTTCCCATAGCACGTAGTCTTTTATCCTCCCATATGTTACAGCTAAGCTAACCCCCAATAGCCCCTGACAACATGCAACGATTTTTCTTCCCAGACACCATAGTAAGAGCAGAGATAAACCAGTGCTAGGTGTGTAATGTGGTTAATGAGGGCAGATGGATGTATTGATCAGACTTGTGCATGCTTAACTCACTGGCACATACAACATACTGCACACAACACAACACAGCAGCAGCAGCAGCTTCGCTCCTTTCGAATGAGACTGTCGCCGTCTCAGTCAGCCTCGTCTTCTTTGCTGCGCCATTGCATAACTGAACGAAACGCAGACACAAACACACAACCCCAGGCCTGGTCCGCACTATATGGAGAGCCATCAAGAGGAGTTAGCATGCAACATGGCAACCTCCAGAGAGATAGAGAGTAGAGAAAGCAAGTACACACACACACACACAACTAAAAAAATAATGGGGGGACAAAGATGCAACAAAACAGACAGAAGAATACATGAATAATCAAATCATCTGTGACCTGGAATGAAGCTCCTGCACTCCGTAAAAACTAGAGAGGGAGCGCGACACACACACACACACACACACACACTTTGTTGTCGTTACTATCCCTCTGTCTCTGAAAATACTGAAGACATGTGAAAAGAAAACTGGCCGTGGAGTAACTGTAATGAGAATCCATTACCGCCATCACAGACCTATAAATGATATAGAGTAAGTGTGCCATTAGAAGCCTCTGTTGCTTATATTAAGTTATAATCCTTCGGGAATTTCAAACACACATTGAAAGAACCTCGATCAAAAGGGGACGCACACACTGTGAAGCGCCCCAGTGATTCTAAGCTACCATTGAACAATTGGATTCGTATGTACCAAACATCTACTGCTATGAGCTACGATTTCTATTTCAACACTCAATACATTCCCCATTCACCATGCAGTCCAGTCAGAGAACTCATTGTTGCAGTAAGGCCGGAGGGTAGCACAGTTACCGAGTGAATCAGAAAGAAGATTGATGATCAAGATATGTCACAGTCAATCTTGTGCTATGACCAAAAGCTGCACAGGCCCGGTGCCAGTCAAAGCATTTACTGCAGAGCCTGTGTGTGTGTGTGTGTGTGTGTGTGTGTGTGTGTGTGCGTGCGTGTGTGTGTGTGTGTGTGTGTGTGTGTGTGTGTGTGTGTGTGTGTGTTTGTGTAGGTGTGTGTGTATGTGTATGTGTATGTGTATGTGCGCGCATGTGTCTGTGTGAATGTGTGTACAAGGTTGTCTTAGCAAACATGTGTATCTGCCACTGTCTGCCTGCATGTGCAAACGTTTACCTTTCTGTGTATGTTAGCACACATACTGTATTTGCTTGTGCCCAACCACCAGGATTTAAGAAGTCAACTACCATCATACGCTTGTGTGTGTGTTTTACCTGTTCTACCTCTATCCTGAAATAATAACTGTGTGTGTGTGTGTGTGTGTGTGTGTGTGTGTGTGTGTGTGTGTGTGTGTGTGTGTGTGTGTGTGTGTGTGTGTGTGTGTGTGTGTGTGTGAGTCCTATGATGTCCTGTGCCTGCCGATGAGATAATCTGGCAGAGCATGGAGTGACAATCTGATCAATTGCTGGCTCTCACAGGGAGTCTCTGAGTTATAGTGCTGCCATTTCTCCTGGCCGCGGCCAGTTAAGAGCAGTCTCTCCGCAGAGGTGCGCCGCCACATTACACACACACACACACCGCAGCAGCAGACCACCCAGCAACAAAAAGATACACACACGTACAAAAAAGCATACACATGCAAAAGAGTCTGGCCATTTCTAGTCACATAGGTAAAGCTGCCAAAATCCTCCAACAAAGCCCTAGCACCATGTTTTTTTCAACGAGTGATAGAATGTCCCACTGCACTGCGAAGTGAAAAATTGATAATTTTTTTCCATCCACATTTCCCTTTCCTTTAACAGAAAAAAACTGCACCATCAGAGTATACATTTGAATAATCAAGTGTGGTGGCTATTACAAGAACTGCACATGAATAACAAACTTTACAAAATCTGACCACAGGCAAGACAAGATATTTTCACAGTCAATTCTGACACTCAATTCTACGTCCCCACCCAACACGTTACTGATGGTGACTATTGTTATACCTTTACTGCAGTAAAATAATGCATTTCCTGTCATCTACGTTGAGAAATATAATGACCAACAATTCACACTTAATTATTAAGAGTAACTTAAAAAGGTGTAGCAGAGACTTTCCTTTACTGTATCTCTCTCTACTGTATTCTAACAAGCGTTTCCCTTCAGATTGGGCTATGGGCTTTGGTTAGTGTCATCTCTTCGTCTAGAGGCTGATGAATCTCGATTAACATCATGTGTAGCTCTGATGATGCTTCATAATGTCATTACATGATATGGTTAATACGCGGATGCAGCTCATTATCTGGAATTAGCCCCGCCTTTTTCTGTCTGTTGCTGGCTGTTTGATAGCAATACTGTGTGTCGTCGACAACCTGCTGCTTCAACAGACTCGCCATTAAACTACTAGCCAAAGACTGTGTTGCCATGGTTGAGCCATATTAGATAGAGTGACGAGTGGCGTCTGTGTGACCAAAAAATTTTCCCTTCTGTCTGGTCAAGAAATGCACAGAACCAGGGACATAATCATTTTCTTTTTGCAGCCACTTCACTTATCACAAACACTTTGCCTCAACACTGAAAACCAAAAGAGCTTTTTTTTCATTCAGCATTTTACAACCCAGCACTTCTGCTTATTTTTTAAATTACACTGCAAACCCAATGGATATTTAATATTCCTTCTGGCACAGGTTTTCCAATCGCTATAGTGCAGAAAAACAACTGACAGCAGTGTGTGAGTGTGTGCACACGCACACTTGGGCATATCTCTCTCTCAGTGCATTACCACACACAGATCAATAAAGGATTCTATTCTCAGCCATTAGATCTTGAAGCAGGGGATTTCTCACTCTTTCCTATCTATTTCCCTCTCTCTCTGCTCTACCTTGTCCATCAGTTGGTCTTTATCCGCTTGTTCTCCAACCAACCTCCCTCTCTAGCCTTCCCCACACCCATTACCTCATCCAGACAACACAAAAGGGACATTGTCATCTTCCCAGCTGGACAGTGGACTGCTGCACTAAAGGGGCTGACCAGTAACAAAGAGGTTGCTGGGTCGATCCCAAGCACCAGAAATTAGGGTCCTATTTGTAAAAGTAGTGATGCCTGGTACTACTGTACATCTGTACATCTGCAGTGTCCACCATCACTACTATTGAGTCCTTGAGTCCACCTAACCCCAAAACTGCTCCAGGGGCGCTGCACTGTGGCTGACCCTATAATAATAACAATAACTTTTTTTTTTATATAGCGCCTTTCAAGAAACCCAAGGACGCTTAATGCCACACAGAGGCATAGATCTCCCACTTCTGGTGGCTGCACCCAAACATTCTGGTAGTCCGGCCCAGCATACAAACACACATACACACTAACGAACAGAGGTTGCCACCAAACGCAAAAATAATGACCTCCAGCACTGTGTGTGTACCAGCCCAAAGGATGTCATAAAACACGCAACCTGCAAAGACTTTAACTACAACACATCATATTACTGTAAAGTAAAAGAAAAACACAGTCTGCAGAGCGGCAACGCCCGCAATATGAATCATGAAATCTCCATTACGCCCCCTTCATCTGTGCCACGCTGGTATCGTCATCATCAGATACAGAGACAGGGCTGACTGAACAGCAAATGACAGGGGAAGGGAACCTGCACCAAAGAATAGACGGATGACTCCCAACTCACCTTCCCCCTGCCTCTGATAAGACTCTATCTGATCCACATCACTCAAACACAATAAAAGAGATTCCTCTGTTCATTCAATTTCAAAGTCACCCGTTTAAGCCAATAGGAAGCATCGAGACGAGATCACTTCACCCGAACGCGTGCTAGTCTGAGGGACAATGCGTTATGATCTCTAAGCTGATTGGTTAACAGGCTTCTTATAACACCACGGGTAGGTTACGGCTTTTTTGCTCACCCAGTTCTGGAGCTCACAGGAGAATTGTACCAGCCCAGCAAGACATAAGCCCCATTAAGCTTATTCACCAATTCCTGCATCAGCCATGACATAGTACTTCTACCAGAGGACCGGATTTCATCTCCCATCTTCAAATGCATTTATACCGCTGACAAAAATCTGTTCTGCTTTTGGTTAACAAAAATAAAGAAATAAAAGCATGGTTACTGTAGAATCTGTAAATCTTTCTTTAACAAAAAGTGCTACATCATTCCCTCCCTCACCCTGCTTTTAGAAAGGTGGAGTCAGCGGTTCTGGAGAATGCTTGTTGTCTAAACCACTTTTGACAGGATCCGCTACCAGTCCGTACTGTGTGCGGCTGGAAAAAAAAAACTGGTGTTAATAATACACAGCCTAGGCTCTGTATAAACTGGTATGTAAATAAAGGGGGCCCACCGTAGCTAGCAATATGCCCATTTACAGACCGTGTATTAAACCCAGATTTTTTTTTCTCACAGTACAGACGGTAGCTGGCAGATCGTGAGGAGATATTCACTGATGTTGACAACAGGCAGAATCAGATTCTCCATAATCACTGACTCCACCTTAAAAAAATAACAAGAACCTTTTAAAAGGTGCAGGGAATAAACGCGGTTCTGTAGACTCATCCTGCTCTTTCCTTGGGTGTTTTTGTCCTCACCTTTCCAGCACAGGTATTGGTGACCGTAGACACAGCCGTAGCTGCCAAGCAGGTGGGGACAAGAGGACAGCACAGGCAGGCAGCCCTTCATCACACCGTAATGAGCTGGCAAAGGTTGTCGGACAGGCAGGAGAACACATGGAAGACCTGTAAAAGCAGCCCGACAACAGGCCAGCTCGCGGGTGCTCTCCAAAGCTATACAAATCCCTGTGGTGCCATTTCACCGCAAGCTGTTGTCCCTGTTTGTGCAAACGTCCTCATATTGCAATGAAGCCGACGCAAGCCATACCTCAACCACTCCAGCAAGCACATACATCACATAGGTAACTAAATGCAATGCCTTTTCAGTGACATCCATTGTGATTTAGAAGTTAGCAATACTGGAGAATGCTTGTTGTCAAATCACTTTGTCAAATACAGTGAATGTCCTCACAATCTGCTACCTGTCCGTACTGTGAGTGCACTGAAAACAAAATCCAGTGTTAATACACAGCCTAAGCTCTGTAAATGGGCATGTTGCTAGCTACGTTAGGAACCATTTGTTTACATACCCTTTGTTTATATTTTAGTTTACAGAGCCTAAGCTGTGTTTTAACACCAGAAACAATACGGACAGGTAGCAGATGGTGAGATGTTCACTGGTTTTGACAAAAAGTGATTTGGACAACGAGCGTTCTCCAGAATCACTGACTCCAGCTGTGCCAGTGAGGAAGTGTGCGGTGGTGAGTCAGTAGAAACAGCTAGAGTGTGTGTTTTTGAGGGATGTTTTTAGTTGAGCTTCTACTACAATGTGCCAACATCTTGGATTTTCAGGTAAAGACAAATCAAAGCTGTCCTTGATGCTGAAGCTCACAAGCACACACACACACACAGCAGTCAAGTTGACTGGCAGCCCCATAAATGCTCCCCAAAACTCTTTGTCATACTCATACTATAAATACCCTGACAGCCCCACCACTGTACATCAACATCTGACTGTGGCAGCTCACACGTCTGTTCACTTACCTGCTTGCTGCTTCAAAGGGGAAGCAGGGGGGCCCAAAACGGTCTGCGACAAGCAAAAGAAAACAACTCTGAAAGGATACAATCTGAGAGCCCCAGTCTGGGTGCCGATGGCCAGTATCTTCTGCACAGGGTCGAAAGCCATGGACGAGGGCTGATAGGGGAAGCCATGACGGACAGTCTGACAGATGTGCAGAAAGAAGGGAGGAAAAAAAGAGAGAGAGAATGCATTAGAGATGAGAACAATTTGCATTTCACAGCGGGGGAGTTGTTTTGACAAAAGGATGTCACACACAAGACTTTTGGTAAACAAATGGTCCAGATGGATGTGTGTGAGAAGAAGTGTTATGAAACACAAAAGCCAAAGAATAATCAAAAAAACTAAATGCTATTTCCATGGCAATGGCATTCTGCTTAACCAGTTCCTCGTTGATATTTGGCTTCGATTTTTAGGGTTCTTTTATTTTATAATCCTATGGCCTGTGTTGAGATTTTTAATTCTCTCCCTTTATCATCTCATTTTCCTTCTCTCACATGGAGTCGTGATTTCGATTAAAAAAAAAACATGGGGAAAATACACACCAATTACGGTTGCCTTTGGTCATGATTTGTTTCAGGTCCTTCTTTGCCGTTCCACGCTGTGTTTCTGTTTTAATTTTTTTTGGTCCACCCTCTGTGTTTTCCGTGCGACTGTACTGCTTTATGGCATCAGTCAGCCGGTGGTGGGCCGTGGGATTTGTTTGCTTAGCGGCAGAAGGCTAAAGCATGTTACATAAGAGGCACTCAGTGCAGCAGAGAGAGAGAGAGGGAGACACCTGCCTGCCTTTTCCTCACAGAGAAACATTACAGAGAGATTGTGTCCAGACAGACAGACAGACAGACAGACAGTGAGTGGAGGAGGGTGTGTGTGTGTGAGTGGATACAGTCTCATTCAAAGAGACTTCAATCCGTTGAAAGACATATTTGGGGCTGTGGTGTCAATCAAACCATGCAATCTCATGTGCTGGTCTTTCCAGCCAACCTCAAGGCCTTCAGGTGTGTTGACTAGACTCTAGATTATGTATGGTTGTTTTTTAATTATTATGAATACTCCTGACAGCTGTTAAGAGGATTGCAGTTTAAAAAGAATTAAATCTGCCCTAGCTCCCAACATCAACACCTTATGTTAGTGCTTGGCTGGCTGTTACCTATATACAGACAACAGCCTAGGCTACAATCATTGGACCCTTCCATGATGTTGACCAACCAAAAAAGGTGCACAGAGAATCTTCCTTGTTAAATAAGATGAAGTTTATCAATGACAATGGACTGTGTGCTACAGTAGTTACCATGACTGTATCCCTACATTTCCAAAGAAGAGGACAGGCCTATTAGTAATGCTTCGATTCACAAGCAATCCTGTTACAATTGTGCCGGTTACATTTGTGGGATAAATCAATAACAAGCCAAGCATACTACAGTGGTGTCTGTAAAAAGGGCCACACAAAACCATTAGGGCACACTCTGGGGAATCTTGATTGCATTGTTAGATGCAGATCATGTAAAAATATATTTAATTAACCCCATCCATTGTTGTCACTAATTCAAACAGGGATGGGAGGAGAGACTTTTCCCTCCCCATATAAGCCCTCACTCATTCAGGCGCCATCAGTCCCAAATGGATCAATGCAGGGGGAAAGTATTGTGTGTGTGTGTGTGTGTGTGTGTGTGTGTGTGTGTGTGTGTGTGTGTGTGTGTGTGTGTGTGTGTGTGTGTGTGTGTGTGTGTGTGTGTGTGTGTGTGTGTGTGTGTGTGTGTGTGTGTGAGAGAGAGAGAGAGAGAGAGAGAGAGAGAGAGAGAGAGAGAGAGAGAGAGAGAGAGAGAGAGAGAGAGAGAGAGAGAGGTGTGTCTGTGATGGGGGGAGAAGGGGATGAAGAGAAACTGCAAGGAAAAGACATCAGCGAATGGGAGAAGACACACACTTACATGCACACACACGTCAGGCAGAAAGCATCGTTTTGCTAATCCAAACCCAGCAGATTATGCAAGAGAGGATCCGATTGGCCCAGCCCCTCGATGTGGCCGTTCATGCACACATGCAGCAAACGATGGGATTTTTTGCTCAGAGGATAATACATTGTATTACCATATCTGCTTTTGAAAAAATGTCCAAGTAACGTTACAGGGCCGATGCACGCAACCATAGGAACTATATACACTTATGTGTCCTGTCCTGTCGACAGAGCGCACTCATCGTCACACAGTATGCGCATTGTAGTTAGGGATGTTATACTATACACACCATGCCTTGGACAAGCACAGTGCAATAAAATGACTATTTCTCTATCTAAAAATAGATTCTCATCAAACGCTAAATAAGCCCTTCGTTCCAACCATTCGGGTGCTCGTTATGCTTTAGATTAGGGCTTTAGATCAAAAACGCCGTGCGTCCATCGATTCATTCATTATGTGGCTCTCTCCACTTGCACCTGCTGTATAGCCTGATGTCATGTGTATCCTGCGATGGGATAAGCGCAGAGAACACACTGGGAATAACACAGCCTAACAAATGAATGGCTTTAGCCTATACATGCGACAGGGGGCTCAAAACCGTGATGGGGGGAGAGAAAAAAAACACAGCTGTGCAAATGTAATTCATCAGGTTTCGCCCACCTTGCAGAGCTGGAAATGGTCGGACTGGATGGTCTCCTGGATCAGATGGTTCTCCTGCGGTCCCACTTGGACGGACGGGCCGGAGGAGGACGCCTCTTTCAAGCCGTCCAGCACCTTCCTGATGTTGAACTTCTTCATTTTTCTTTCTCACGGACACTGCAGAGGAGCCGCACACCAATCGAGATCACCCGCAGGAGATGATGAAGAAGAAGGGGGTAGCCACTTTCCCTTTCTCTCACACACACACGCACGCACACATAGATAGGCTACACACACATACACGCTCACTCTCGCTCTCTCTCTCTCTCTTCTGATTTTCCCTTTAAATCTCACATTTTTAGTGCTTTTGGTTTAGCGCATTCTCCATGCCGGAGGGGCTCTTGGTGCGCTCTTCCCGCACAGCTCGCTTTTCTTGACGCTGTGGATCTTCTTTGGAGCGGGCTGCCTGCCTGCCTGCTGGGATGTTTGGTGCGTCGGTGTAATTCGCTCGGTAGCCCGTGCTGTGCCCTACTGCGTCTCCACGGCAGCGCTCTGCTTTTTCTGCTTCTTCTATTTCTTCTTCTCGTCTTTCCCCTCGCCCTCCCCTCACGGCTGTGTGCGCCGCTCAGCCAAGGCGGAAGCGCAGCGCAGTGTCGGTGGTGATGATGGTGCTGCTGCTGCTGACGCTCTTGCGCATGTCTGACAGAGGAGAGGCTTCAACACAAATCCCGCCACCTTGCTCTCTCTCTCTCTCTCTCTCTCTCTCTCTCTCTCTCTCTCTCTCTCTCTCTCTCTCTCTCTCTCTCTCTCTCTCTCTCTCTCTCTCTCTCTCTCTCTCTCTCTCTCTCTCTCTCTCTCTCTCTCTCTCTCTCTCTCTCTCTCTCTCTCTCTCATGCACACGTAGTAGGTTTCGCTCCACTGCACCTGGTGATGCTGGTGATGTTGGGATGCTGCAGCATTGTGTGTGTGTGTGTGTGTGTGTGTGTGTGTGTGTGTGTGTGTGTGTGTGTGTGTGTGTGTGTGTGTGTGTGTGTGTGTGTGTGTGTGTGTGTGTGTGTGTGTGTGTGTGTGTGTGTGTGTGTGTGTGTGTGTGTGTGTGTGTGTGTGTGTGTGTGTGTGTGTAGAGAGACAGACGAGCAGACAGACGCATGCAGCCTCACACAGTCCAATTATTTCCACTACAACCTCGCCCGCCCTATATCCTATCACATATCCGCCTCTGCTCTGCTGTTGCTGTGTGTGCTGTGTGCTTGCGTGGAAGGTTCGCCATATTAAAGACCACGGTGGTGAGAGTGGGAGAAGAACACGAAAATTGAGAACGTTGCATCATGTGCCCTATACCCTACTACAGGGGTTTTCAAAGTGTGAGAGAGTGAGCCCCCCCTCGTAGAACAAATTTCAGCGTCTTTCAAAATCCCTGTGTTTTTGAAAGATCTTATCATTATTTTACACATTTTAAACATATTTTTGAAACATTCTAAACATCTTTGTGCGTTTTTAAACACATTTCTTTCAACATTTTAACATCTTTATCGAAGTATGTTTTTGTTTTGCTTTTATAAAATACATTTGAACATCTTAATCCAGTGGATAAGATGGATAGTAGTGACTGAGTGTGCAATGGAGTGAGAGAGATAGGCAGAAAGACTTGCCCAAATTATTGACTATTGTTAAATGTCATTCACCCACCCAGTGTTTTTTCGCTAGTGCCTCCAATGTCCTGCTGGACGAAATTAGTAGTCAGCAGAGACCCTGACCCTCCTAGGGGGATCCGGGGGTATGCCCCCCCCCCCCCCGGGAGATTTTTTTTTTTACCTTTTTGAAGTGAAATGTACGGTGGCGCTGAGCATTCACCAAATAAAAAAAAGTTTCACAGCAGGATCTCGTAATTACGAGATATTATCTCGTAATTACGAGATATTATCACTCGCTCGGTAGGCTAAACAAATATTTAAAATAATTGTATTGATTATGGGGCCCATTGTAGTCCGGAAACCAAGGCTATTGCCTACGTTTTCCTATGGCTAGGTTCACCTCGTCTGCACACAAACACACACACAGACATCGTTATTGATGAATGAGAGGGCGATCCTTATCTCGTAATTACGAGATCCTGCTGTGAAACTTTTTTTTATTTGGTGAATGCTCAGCGCCACCGTAGAAATGCATGAATCTGCTGCACTTTCAGAGGAAGATAGAGGCTAAATCTGAGGAATTTTGTGTGAACAAATATTTTGGAGACACAAATGGGTCGGATGAATTAGAAGCTATTGAAGAAAGACACATGGATTTTCCATAAAAATATTTATTTAAAATAAAATATTATGCAGGGTCCTCTGGGTGGTTGGGCTTGGAGCTCTTTTTCTTTAACAAGACATATTTCTCTGTAATATAATGAATGCATTTAAATGCAGTGAGAGGAACGAAGCAGAAGAACTCTTGTCCAGCTATCTTTATTTCCACAGACAAGGCTGAAATAGGCTATAGACTATACACAGTGCATGGGAAACTGAGGGCAGTCCCATTTCCAAATGTTTTAAAATAAACTCAATACACACTGTGCATGGACGTGAATGTGACGTGATCAGTTAACCTCGGATTATCTCCCAGATGATCTGATTTAATTATTAGGCTATTAACTATCTAGACCAACACATTGTATTCCTTTTTTGTAAGATAACTTACATTTGCTTAATATGATGTTAATATCAAAAACACAAACTCAAAAGAAAACACAGTTTGAAAACCACTGCCCTACTACATTGGTCATGGTAAATACATTAAAAAAGAACATAAAAAAAATTTGACCTTCATGTCCATTTTTTTCTTTTAAAGAACATATCATGTAGACCTAACATAGCATGCTGATTTGGTTTCTATTGTTTGGCACAGCTCGCCCCTCCTGTCGGCCCCGTTTCCCTCCCCAGCACCATCGCCTCCTCAAGGCCGTGAGCCTCCCGGCGCTACAGCGCTATTCTGGTGATTTTGGGGTATGTAGGTCCTTTTTGATTCAGTGCTCCTTAGTTTTTGAGCAATAGCCCTCCACCTTTGTCACCGATAGAGCCAAGATCTCCTATATTATCAGCTTACTCACGGGTAAGGTCTTAACCTGGGCATCAGTCATGTGGGAGGGTCAGTCAGCTATTTGTTTTTCCTTTTCTTTGTTTTTGGCTGAAATGAAGAGAGTGTTCGATCACCCGGTGCGCGGCAGGGATGCTACCAAACGACTCCTCATACTACGACAGGGTACCCACAGTGTAGTTGAGTATTCAGTAGAATTCAGGGCGCTAGCGGCAGAGACGGGGTGGAATGATGAGGCTCTTCAGGGGGCATTTCTTAGCGGCCTAGCCGATCCAGTTAAGGACGAGTTAGCAGTTCGGGATGAGTCAGCTAGTTTGGACGAGTTAGTGGCCCTAGCTATCAGACTTGATAATCACCTTGGAGAGCGTCGCAGGGAAAGAGCCGGGCGGCCTAATGACCCGTTCTCCTCCCGTCCTTCCTCAGCTCCTATAAGACACTCCCCGGGCCATTCCTACAGTCGATCCTTGTCTTTCCCCCCTCCTTGGCGGCGGAGCCCATGCAGCTGGGCCGAGCCAGACTTTCCAATGCTGAGCGCTCTCGGAGGATAAATGAAGGGCTCTGCATCTACTGCGCTCAACCCGGCCACTTCTTGAGCTCATGTCCCCAGCGGTCAAAAGGGAGTGCTCCCCAGTAACGGTGGGAATACTGGTGAGCAAGATTACTTCGGTGCCTTTCCCCCAAACTCGTATGCAACTGCAAGCTAGACTCTCCTGTAACCAACAAACCCATTCGCTGTTCGCTCTAGTGGACTCTGGAGCTGACGAGAGTTTTCTGGATGCTGACTTCGTTGCTAAGGCAGGCATAGCCACTCAACCGCTTCCTACTCCTCTCAATGCCCAGGGACTAAATGGGAAGCTGCTGGCACGGGTCACCCATCGCACAGAGCCCCTTCGCCTTGTCCTGTCTGGTAATCACCATGAGGTAATCCAGTTCCACATTATCTCTTCCCCTCACACTACCTTAGTTTTGGGTCAGTCTTGGTTAAACCTACACAATCCCCACATCAACTGGGCTACTAGTCGTGTTCAGAGCTGGAGTGATTATTGTCTCTCGTCGTGTCTGCGGTCCTCCCTTTCCCCAGCGGAGGGCGCCAATGTCCCATTAAAACCTGAGTCCTCTGACCTGTCTGAAGTCCCTGCTGCTTATCACAGTTTGGGGGAGGTTTTTAGTAAACAACGTGCCCTCTCTCTGCCTCCTCACCGGCCCTATGACTGTGCTATTGACCTTCTTCCAGGTGCTCCTCTGCCATCCAGTCGTCTGTATAACCTGTCCCGGGCCTGAACGAGAGACAATGGAGAAATACATCAAGGATTCCCTTGCATCAGGTATTATCCGACCTTCGTCATCTCCTGTCGGGGCTGGGTTTTTCTTTGTGGCCAAGAAGGATCGCTCCCTGCGTCCCTGCATAGATTTTAGGGGCCTTAACAATATCACTATCAAGAACAAGTATCCCCTGCCATTAATTAACTCTGCTTTTGAACCCCTCCACGGTGCCACAGTGTTCAGCAAGCTCGATCTCCGCAATGCTTATCATCTGGTCCGCATTCGGAAGGGAGACGAATGGAAGACTGCATTTAAGACCCCCCTCGGCCATTTTGAATACATGGTTATGCCTTTTGGACTCACTAATGCTCCCGCTGTCTTCCAAGCCTTGGTTAATGATGTTCTCCGTGACCTCTTAAATCGCACTGTGTTTGTGTACTTGGACGACATACTTATCTTCTCTCGTTCACAGGAAGAACATGTCCAACACGTGAAGCAGGTGTTACAGCGACTCCTGGAGAACAAGCTGTATGTTAAAGCGGAGAAGTGCAAGTTCCATGTGGACTCCGTGGACTTCCTGGGGTACATCATAGAGCGAGGGCAGGTGAGGGCCGATCCCGCGAAGATACAGGCGGTGGCACAGTGGCCTCAACCCTCGACCCGAAAGCAGCTCCAGCGCTTTTTGGGCTTCGCCAACTTCTACCGAAGGTTTGTCAGGGATTATAGTCGAGTAGCGGTTCCCCTCACTAGACTCACCTCCACGGCTGCTCCTTTCTCTTGGAACCCCGAGGCTGACGCAGCGTTTGTTGAGCTGAAGAAGCGGTTCACCTCAGCCCCCATGCTCATTCACCCCAATCCGGCTCTGCAGTTCGTGGTCGAGGTCGACGCTTCAGACTCCGGGGTAGGGGCGGTCCTCTCTCAACGCTCCCCGGAGGACCGGAAGCTTCATCCCTGTGCCTTCTTCTCCAGACGTCTGTCACCAGCAGAGCACAACTACGACGTCGGCAACAGGGAATTACTAGCTGTTAAACTAGCGCTCGAGGAGTGGAGGCAATGGTTGGAGGGTGTGGAGATCCCTTTTGTTGTTTGGACTGATCATAAGAACCTGTCCTATATTCAGTCCGCCAAGCGCCTCAACTCCCGCCAAGCCCGCTGGGCATTATTCTTTGGTCGATTTAACTTCCAGCTCACGTTTCGACCAGGGTCCAAGAATGGGAAGCCGGACGCCCTGTCCCGACAGTTTGCCGTTGACCACGGCTCCCCCAGCCCCGATACCATCGTCTCCCCTGGCTGTGTGGTGGGAGCAGTCAGGTGGCAGATTGAGGCACGGATCCGAGAGGCGCTGAGGGAGGATCCGGATCCTGGAACCGGTCCGCTGGGCCGTCTGTTCGTGCCAAGTGCTGTCCGCTCCAAGGTCCTCCAGTGGGTGCATAATTCACGGTTCTCCTGCCACCCAGGTGTTAACCGCAGCCTGTCCCTGGCCAAGCGACACTTCTGGTGGCCCACCATCGAGGCTGACACCCGTGCCTTCGTCCTCGCCTGCACTGTCTGCGCCCGCAGTAAGTCCTCGCATCAACCCTCCTCAGGTTTGGTCTGTCCCCTCCCTGTGCCTGGCTGTCCCTGGAGTCACATCGGTCTCGACTTTGTCACTGGTCTGCCGTTGTCCGACGGTAATTCAACCATACTCACCATTGTTGACAGATTTTCCAAGGCTGTTCATTTTGTTCCACTGCCCAAGCTCCCCACAGCGCCTGAAACTGCTGACCTCCTGGTCCAGCATGTGGTCCGCCTGCACGGGATCCCGACTGATGTGGTCTCCGATCGGTGTCCACAATTCGTGTCTCAGGTATGGAAAGCTTTCTGTCGTGAATTAGGGGCGTCTGTCAGTCTCTCCTCAGGCTACCATCCCCAGACCAACGGGCAGACGGAGCGGGCCAACCAGGACCTGGAAGCGGCGCTGCGCTGCGTCACGGCTAGGAACCAGTCATCCTGGAGCACTCACCTTCCATGGGTGGAGTACGCCCACAATTCCCTGACAAGTGCAGCTACGGGTATGTCTCCATTTGAATGCTCTCTTGGATATCAACCCCCTCTGTTCCCAGCGCAGGAGGGCGACATCGCGGTGCCATCTGTCCGGGCCCACCTTCGATGCTGTCGGAAGGTCTGGAGGGACGCTCGCGCTGTCCTGCCCTGCTCCGCTCCACCGAACGCAATCGGCGTATGGCAGACAGACACCGGGTCCCGGCACCACTATTCACACCGGGGCAGAAGGTATGGCTCTCGTCAAGGAACATCTCACTCAATACTGAGTCTAGGAAGCTGTCCCCACGCTTCATTGGGCCTTTTGAGGTAGAAACTGTCATTAATCCATCAGCTGTAAAACTCAAGCTACCACTGTCCATGAAGATACACCCCACATTCCACGTTTCCCAGTTGAAGCCTGTCTCCACCAGCCCTCTGTGCCCCCCAGGAAATCCCCCTCCACCCTCCCCCCTCCCCCGCATTATTGACGACCACATCATCACCACCTGTCCCCGGCATAGACCACCTTCAGAGGAGGGCCTCTTCCAAGTGGGACCTAAGACGAGGGAGTGGGACCTAAGACGAGGGAGTGGCTACACGATACGAAGATGGACATATGAAGACGATACACGAAAGAAGAAGAAGACCCGGCCTACACAGTCAGGCGGATTCTGGACATTCGCCGCCGGGGCTGTGGTTTCCAGTACCTGGTGGACTGGGAGGGGTATGGCCCGGAGGAGAGGAGCTGGATATCCCGCCAGCTCATCCTCGATCCCTCCCTCATTAGGGATTTCCACTGGGACAACCCAGGGAAACCCGGTGGCTCGCCTGGAGGCTCTCATTGAGGGGGAGGTACTGTCATGATCCTGTCTGGGCCTCTTTGTCTCTGTGTTGTTTTTTGCCTTTTTGTCCTTTTGCTTGTCTGGCTTATTGCAGGGTTGGAGCAGGTGTGTGGGGAGTCAGCTCAAGCACTCACAGCTGCCAGCAATCACCAATCAACCGCCTCTCATATACCCGGTCCGACCTTCCAGATACTGCCATATTGTAGTTTCAGTTCACGCAGTCAGTAGCTCTACTTCTCATTACTTACCTGTTGCAGCTCCGCTTGCATTTCTTCCCCGTACTCATTTTTGTTGTTCTCCTGCCACAGCTCTCCCGGTCTAACTCCCCACGGCTCCAACCTGCACCAGCGAGCACTTCCACCCTGGACTCTTCTACCCACTTGCTCTGGATTCTTCTCACCCAAGCCCTGGACATTCTCCGTTGCTCTCTCCCTGGAACCCTTCCCAGGACATTTGGATCACCCCCCCCCCCCCCCCCCCCCCGGATCCCGACCCAACCCCCAGCTGATTCTTGTTCAATAAACCTTCTTAAACTAGTGCTGTCTCCGCGCCTGTGTCCTCCCTGTCCGACCGTAACAAGGCCCCCCTGTGTGACACGGCATGTTCCCTGCCATTATGTGCGGCCTGGGGCTGGGCCACTGACGAACCAATGTGCACAAGAAATTGTAAATTTTGGGTAACACTTTACAATAAGGTACACACAATTGTAGTAGCTACTACATACCTACTACGTAGATATGTGTTACCTACTACATACGTTTTTTTTGTGTTACCTACTACATAGGGTTTTATTTTTGTGCTACCTAACACATAGGTAGCCCAAAAAAAACCTATGTAGTAGGTAACACAAAAGAAAACCCTATGTGTTAGGTAACACAAAAAAAAACCCTATGTGTTAGGTAGCACAAAAAAAACCCTATGTGTTAGGTAGCACAAAAAAAACCCTATGTAGTAGGTAACACAAAAAAAACCTATGTAGTAGGTAACACATATCTATGTAGTAGGTATGTAGTAGCTACTACATTGTTGTGTACCTTATTGTAAAGTGTTACCAAATTTTGATTTATCCAGCATTCAATAGTGAATGAAGGAATATTGATTTAAAAAAATGACGAGAGTGTGCTATTCTATGTGTCTTCACATGTCTGTGAATGATAATTGATGATAATTTTGCTTTCTTTTTCTTCTCTGCTTGCATTAAGTACTGATATATAAATCGTTTCAATTAAACTGTTCCCATCGTATGTGTGACAGGCATGTGATAGAGTGGTGACTTGTATGTGAACACATGCCTACTAGACAACCCACAACTCAACATCATTATGCCTACTGTTGGATGTGATGGTCTCCAGTAAGTCTGAGGGTGATAATTGTGCTAGCTTTACTATGTATAAAATGTGTCATTAAGTGGAGTCAGAAATCCTGGAGAATGCTTGTTGTCAAAATCAGTGAATATCTACTCACGATCTGCTATGTGTCTGTATTGTGTGTGCACTTATTAAAAATCCAGAGTTAACACACAGCCTAGGCTTTCTAAACTGGTATGTCAATAAAGGGGGCCCGACATAGCTGGCAACAAACCCGTTTAGAGAGACTAGGCTGTGTATTAACACTGGATTATTTTTTTCAGCACAGAAAACAGTATTTACTGGTTGCAGATCTTAAGGGGATATTCACCAATTTTGACAAGCATTCTCTAGAATTGCTGAATCCGCCTTTAATGCATACATTCTACATCCCTCATCAGCCATGGCAATGGCCTCAGGTCATGAGGTCACAGTTTGGCCCCAACTATTTAAGATAAATACAAATCATCTTCGTCCAAATAAACATCCTCAACTGAGAGCCCCCCTACCCCTCCATGATGCTTATTCAATACTTGTGAAGGGCTGCGGCCGTTGAGAGTGGAATCAGTTCATAACATGAGTATCAGCTGTGTATGTTTGTGAGGTCACAGATGAAAGTACCAGTCTTGACAAGCTCAGCTGAGGCCGCTCACGCTTGAGTGACACTGACGTCGCCACCTGTTTGGGCTGTTTGCTAACACGCTCTTCTTCCAATGGCCGCCGCCGCCAGCAGCAGTATGCAGGGGCTGGACTTCAGAGGCAGAAGTAATGGTTGTGTTTGTAGACAACACCTGATGCCAACTGGAGAAAGTCCAAATAAGGGCATTTCTGGCCAACAAAATGGCACATTGTAATTATCAAGGCTGATCATATGAGCTTTTCCACATGTGTTTCCATGTTAATCATTTGTTGAGACGATGTAAAGGATGCATCAAGGAAATTAAGATTCTTTTGAATAAAAAAGGGCATATAAATATATGAGCAGGACAAGGGAGCAAAGTATTAATTCAGTGATTGTACCGGGGTGGCTTGAGAACAATTGTTTCAATGCTGATTTGCACAATGAACTGAAATTGACCACATGCACCTTCCAACCCCAACTGATATCGCTCGATCCGGAATACATTACCCAGGCAAACAAAGGGCTCCTTATTAGTCAGTCCTTGTGTGTGAGTGAGTGAGTGAGTGAGTGATATGAAGGAGGGGAGGGCCTTTTGGCGAATCTGACATCAGTGATTTAATTTAGCACCATTGTGCTATGGCCGGGCCATTCATCTGGCTGCATTGTGTGTTTTTGTGTGTGTGTGTTGTGTTTTCAGTCTGACTGCGGTGTTTGTGCACTTTGATAAGGCTTCTCACAGAGGCCAAAGTGTAGCGAGAGAAAGACAAGAGAGGGGGTTGGACAAGCAGAGGTGTTGATTCCATGTACAGTAGTACAGCCCTATTTCTTTCTTTTTCTTTTTCAAAATACTAGAAGCACGAGTTGAACAGAATGGAAAAATGGAATACAGCTCTACAGCATGGTAAACTTTATTCTCAGGGACATCTGGGCAAGGCAAGGCAAGGCAAGGCAAGTTTATTTATATAGCACAATTCAGACACAAGGCCACTCAAAGTGCTTTACAGGGGCAAGATTAGAATACATAGAACACATTATAAAACATTTAAAAGAAAAACATTTAAAAGCAAATAAAAGAAGCAAATAAAATGAAAATTGCAGGTTAAAATGGAAACAAAAAAGTCTTCAGACTCGATTTAAAAGAACTGAGAGTTGCAGCAGACCTCAAGTTATCTGGGAGTTTGTTCCAGATTGTTGGTGCATAATAACTAAAAGCTGCTTCTCCTTGTTTAGTCCTAACTCTAGGGACTGTAAGTAGACCTGTCCCAGACGACCTAAGGGCTCTGGACGGTTCATAACTTATCAGCATATCAGTAATGTATTTTGGCCCTAAACCATTTAGTGCTTTATAAACCAACATCAGTATTTTGAAATCAATTCTTTGAGTGACTGGAAGCCAGTGTAAAGACCTCAGAACTGGGGTAATGTGATCTACTTTTTTGGTCCTAGTGAGGACTCGAGCAGCAGCGTTCTGAATTAGCTGAAGCTGTCTGATAGATTTTTTTGGAAGGCCAGCAAGGACACTGTTACAGTAGTCAAGTCTACTAAAGATAAATGCATGGACAAGTTTTTCTAAATCTTGCTGAGACATAAGCCCTTTAATTCTTGATATGTTTTTTAGGTGGTAGTAGGCTGATTTATTAATTGATTTTATGTGTTTCTTGAAATTCAAGTCGGAGTCTACAACAACACCAAGATTTCTGGCTTGGGGTGTAGTTTCTAACATAATGGATGTAAGCTGTGCACTGACTTTTAATTGTTCATCTTTGGCACCAAAGACAATTACTTCAGTTTTATCGTTGTTTAATTGAAGGAAATTTTTTGCACATCCAATCATTGATTTGTTCAATGCACTTACTCAGTGCCTGTATCGGACTGTAGTCTCCTGGTGATATGGTTATGTAAATTTGTGTGTCGTCTGCATAATTATGGTAGCATAATTTGTTCTTATTCATAATCTGAGCTAGTGGGAGCATGTAGATGTTAAATAGAAGAGGGCCAAGAATGGAACCTTGGGGGACCCCGCATTCAATATTTGTCCGCTCAGATGTGAAATTGCCTATTGACACATAGTAGTCTCTATCCTTTAAGTATATAGGATTCAAACCAGCTTAGTACAGTTCCAGAAAGTCCAACCCAGTTTGCTAGTCGATCTAGTAATATGCTGTGGTCAACTGTGTCAAAAGCGGCACTGAGATCCAGTAAAACTAAGACAGAACTTTTGCCACTGTCTGTGTTTAAGTGGATGTCATTGAGGACCTTAACCAGAGCAGTCTCAGTACTGTGGTGTTGTCGAAATCCTGACTGGAAGACATCAAAGCAGTTATTCATGGCTAAGTAGTTATTTAGCTGTTGATAAACAGCTTTTTCAATGATTTTACTTAAAAATGGTAGGTTAGATATGGGCCTATAATTTTTCATGAGTGATGTATCTAGATTGTTCTTTTTTAGGAGTGGCTTGATGACTGCTGTTTTCAGGGCCTGTGGGAATACACCTGTCTGAAGGGACATGTTGACAATTTGTAGAACATCTGAGGCCATACAGCTAAAACAGTTTTAAAGAAGCCTGTGGGCAGAATGTCAAGGCAACAGGATGAGGAGTTCAGGTGTTGTATAATGTCCTCCAGGTTTTTGTGGTTTATAAGATAAAATTCTGTCATTGCATTTGAATTGATTTTAAGAGGGAACACATATGTTGAACTTGGTATTGATGCAGTGACAGCTTGTCTAATTTTGTGAATTTTCTCAGTAAAGAAGGAGGCAAATTCATTGCAGGCCCTCGTGGAAAGATGCTCAGACGCTACTGGCACAGGAGGGTTTGTTAATCTGTCGACAGTAGCAAACAGGGCACGTGCATTGTTGTTGTTTTTGGTGATGATGTCAGAAAAGAAAGAATGCCTTGCATTTCTCAGTTCTGAGTTAAACGTGCACAGTTTCTCTTTGAAGATGTCATAATGAACCTGGAGATTTGTTTTTCGCCACCTGCGTTCTGCTTTACGGCACTCTCTTCTTTCTATTCTGACCTGCGGGGCATTTCTCCAAGGAGATCTTTTCTTACGAGAGACAACCTTCATCTTAGTGGGCGCAATAGCATCTATAACACTTGTAAGTTTGCCGTTAAAGTTGTCTAAGAGCTCCTTAACTGAGTTACAGGGGAGGGGTGGTATCGAAGAAAATGCTTGAATGAATGTTTCACTGGTATTTTCTGTAATATACCGCTTTTTGATTACTTTTGATTGATCAATTGTGTGCACAGACATTGTACTCTCAATAAATAAACAGGAATGGTCCGTGAGGGGACCCATATCTGCCACTGTTATGTCTGAAATGTTCATTCCTCTGGAAATGATAAGGTCCAGCGTGTGCCCTTTGTTATGAGTTGGTTTGTCAACATGCTGATTTAGTCCAAAGTTGTCAAGGACATAGCACAGTTCTTTCGCACATCTCTCCTCTGGTTTGTCAGTATGAATATTGAAATCTCCGACGATTAATACACAGTCAAACTCAGTACATATTACAGACAGCAGTTCAGTAAGTTCATCAAAAAAGCTTGCATTGTATTGTGGTGGCCGGTAGATATTGATGAAAATAGCTCTAGAGGCTGAATTTAACTGTAGAGCCACATACTCAAATGAATCAAAATTTCCATAAGACATCTTTTTGCATTGTAGAGATTCTTTAAACAGAATAGCAACCCCCCCTCCTTTTTTATGCATTCTGGATTCACTCACAAAATTGTAATTTGCGGGGGCGGACTCTATGAGAACAGCTGAGCTGTTATCTTGGTCTAACCAAGTTTCAGTTAAAAACATAAAATTAAGATTGTGCCTAGTAATAAGATCATTAATTAAAAATGTTTTACCTGCCAAGGATCAGATGTTTAAAGCGGATACGAGTAACATTTAAATATCTTTTAAACAACCTCATGTTTCCTCTGATAATCATAAATTACCTTTAACAGCAAACGAGACCATCAGTGCAAAGAAAGACGTTTTTATATAGTTTTTATTACTGCTTTTGGTCTGGTCGCACACCCAGTCCGATTTTCGGTTCGCTCGTGCAGGCTCTATGGTCACATATCCGTATTGGTTGCAGATTTCAGTGTGGCGCTGCAACGCGATTTGAGAAGCCTATCCCTCCAGGTGAGGGAAGGGGAGCGGGAGCCTTGTTTGAGACAGTTATTTGTCGTCATAAATGACTGATAACGGGGCTGAACCATCAAAGAAAAAAAAGAGAATGCAATGAAGAAAAGCGAAAAGGGAGAGTGAGTGATAGGCGGGCGGGAGGACGTTGCCAAGCAACGTGTATACAATTTCACGAGAGCGAAACTAGACTGCTAAATGAATGAGCGGTTGGTACTAACACAAAGTTTGCTTTGCTTCACCATCATCAGATAACCATTATCTGAAATAGTCATTATTTACATCAACAACACAAACACATTACCTCATCGTGATCCATAGTCTACTAACTGCCGTCTCTCATTCATTCGCTTTCTGTGAGGACACAGCTCCGTGAGAGAGAGAGTAGTTAGGTGACGCTGCTGAATCAACTCATTGCAAGCAGGTGTGTGTACTGACTGGCATTAGTTGATGCAGTGTCAAAACCACTCTCACGGAGCCGAAAAGAGTCCTCACACTTTCAACACACGAACATGCACTATATTGCGCCCTTCTCAGTCCACGCTCACGCGCCTGGCACGAGCACTTGCGACAGCGGGCGTCGTAAAAATACTACCGCTTTTGTCCAAAGGGGACGCCAACATGCCATCTTACTCGTAGTGCCTTTAATAAAGCTAAATTTAGTGTGTTCGAAGCATTGTCAGCCCGATTTATTTCAGCACACTGTGGCTGAAGAGGAATGCTTA
>NC_137223.1:0-400000 GCF_949987685.1 Ammodytes marinus | reverse complement strand
GGCCTGGTGCTCTGAATAGCAACCAGCCTTCCTCCGAGTCTGCGGTCACTGTCAAATCTTCAAGTTTACACAGAGCCTTAACCACAGACAGATTATCAAGACCCCCCACCTCCCCTTGCGATTCCTCAGCCCTGCTCAAATATTGACTCTGTTTGACCTTCAAATAGGAATAGACTAGTCTTCACACAGTATTAACTGGTTGTCCGCAGGGAGGCCGCTGACAAATGAGGGGGCCATGGGGAGATATAGGCTGATTCAATGCTCAAAAGCTAATCTGTCTAAGATACACCAGACCAGAACACACATAGGATGCATGTATCACACTATGGGTTTCTTCTTGTCACCTCAATGTGATGACTGCTGCTGTTTTTTCCTGTGGTGATGATGACCTTGTGTTCAGTGCTGGCCACCTACAAATCTGAATTGTTGCCCCCCCACCTCTCTCTCTCTCTCTCTGCAGAGGTTTGCTGTGTTGGCTGAAGGGAGAGGCAGCGTGAAGAGAGGGTTGATGCCAAAGAAAGGTGAGGTATAGGGGAGCGGAATAGTTGGGTTACAAGAATGAGGCTGCAACCAGGTCAGCATTTTTGTGCCTGCAAGTCTGGGGTTATCTGTTTGTGTGTGTGTGTGTGTGTGTGTGTGTGTGTGTGTGTGTTGCATTGGAGACAGAGTTACTGGCGTTTTGGATTACTGCAGTAAAGCCCGGGCGTCAATCTGTGTGTGTGTGTGTGTGTGTGTGAGCCCTCACCTTTTTCCCCTTCAGTGCTATCGCTCTGTCAACATACAGTATAAAGCTTGGCCTTTCGCTACCCTCTTGTCTGATCAGGCGACTAAGCCACAGCAGCACAGCCTCCTTCACTCTTACAAAGTCTTGCTCTTCTGTTGTTTTTTTTATCAGCACAGCAGACTCTGAGGACGGGCCTCTAGAGACTGTGTTTAGTCCCTGAGGGAGAGAGCAGCAACAATGAGACAATGCTGCAGCATGTTGAAGCAATACGCCAAGGGACCCTGTATCCACCCCAAGCCAGCTGGGAGTGTGTGTGTGTGTGTGTGTGTGTGTGTGTGTGTTCATGTGGGCTTCTTAATGTGTGGGGGAATGCGTGACCTGAAGGGCATGACCTGAATGCAATATAAATAAACATTTTCTCATGAAAAATAAATCTCAGGGTTCTGTATGTATTCTGAGATGTACATTATGTCACTTTCTTAATAAGGAGTATAGTTAAAAATTTGAATAGCAGTCTTTATGTTGAGCTAAGCTAACGGTCTACAGGATCTATAGCATAATTTTTAGCGTACCAATGTGAGGGTGGTATTGATCCTCTCATCTATATGATTTATCTAAAAGGACATACAGTAGCTTATCTCGAATCTTATGCCACACCGTTATCCAAAGGAGTGATAGAGAATAACGATGGATTAATACACTGTGTAAAGTAGACCAAATCTTTGATTTTGTGTCCTGCTTTGGGATCTGTCTTTGATTAATCTAGTGTTGCACTTAAAAAAAAGCTAAGCAATTCAGTTTGCTTGTGTGTATTATTCTCTTTGCACACCACAAGATCATTTAGCCTAAACTGGCGCATTACAATACATCAGACATAACAACCAACTGGTATCCAGGTAAGTTAATGAGATGACATTATGAAAAGGTTGTGACCCGTGATACTGAGCCACACTATACAGATCTACAGCACCATAGCTCACTGAACTGAGAAACCATGAAAAGGCAAGTCCTTCTTTTTCATTCATAAAGGTGGCAGAGAAGAAATTGATTAAGGAACTCTTGAATTATTACCTCCAGAATGGCAAAGGGAATTAAAGAGCCACCATATCCCACACCACTCAGTGAATCTATCTATTTTCACTTAATTTCATCATCCCTCTATAAAGGGTCTTTTAAAAAGGACTTGAATATTCTCTTAGTACTTGTGGGTAGTCTAATGCACACATGCAGTAAAACACACACACACACACACACACACACACACACACACAGACTATACACTATGGACGATTTTCCCCCATTGTTTTCAAGGTTACGCCACACTTCTTCTCTCTCTCACAACACATTTGCATCAACCCGCCAGGCAACAGCTGCCGATTAAGAAACAGCCTCTACGTTAATACACACGTCACTGTCAATTAAGGTGTCAGGTGATCTCTCTCTCTCTCTCTCTGTCTCTGTCTCTCTCATAATAGACAACCATAAACTAACCCAACCACTACACCAAAGAGGGAGATGAGAAGGTGGGCTTCACGTGTTGGGAAAACAGCTAACGTATTAGAAAGGGAGGATTGATTTAGGCAATTGGGAACAGAGCAGAGAAAAAGAGGGAATGTGCTGTGCCAAGAACAAGGCTTTCATGATTAGTTCTGTCTTGCACTTACAGGCATAGAAACATTGGGGGCCGAAAGACCGAACAGACACGCATAGTGGAAAATACACACTTAACGAAGCAGCACACTTCAATAAGCAGAAACAAACAACACTGGAGAATGCACACATGATGCAGACATTGGGATCGATGAAGAATTTCATAGAGCAAATGGGCAGCAGCAGGGAACAAAAGCTTAAGAACAGGAGTGGGTTACTGCAGGATGACTTTGCACATGCTCACACATACGAGCAGGCACAAATAACCTTTTCCTCTATCTACACAATCACACATCCAAACCCTCTGTATGCACACACACACTGCATATAATGACCTTTTATCTTCATGCAGCTGCACAGAATTGAACTATTTATTACTGTCAACCTTGAACACGGCGTATCGCAGCCATGGTAATGAAAATGTATTAATGTCCACAGCCACTAGATGGCACACTCTTCCCTTTCATTTCCAATTTGGCTTCCCATTGCTCAGCTGATCAGCTGACTCTCTCTGTGGAATGGAGACAAACTGGATGCACTGCAAATACTAAGCTGAGATAAAATGGCACTTACTTTACTATATCCAATTTATTTGACAAAGAAACACCAGCATGTTAGAAAAACCCAATTTTATTTGACAAAGAAACACCAGCATGTTAGAAAAACCCAATCTGTTTTGGAACACGTTCACTTTTAACCTTGGGGATTATGCCAATCGATTCTTTGCCATGTTACGGTGAAGATCTGCCACCAACCTATGTTGCATTTGACAAATATGACACTTTGCTATTTCTAAAGAGCAAGAACAACAATCGTTTGGTCAGGTATTATATAATAAAGTGTAAACAATGTTTTATGATTAAATGAAGAGTCTTAAATGTTTGAAGCAGACGTGTCGAGGTGTGTTTGGTGAGGGAAATTGAGAGGAAGTCAATGCCAAATGACCCTCATTTCTTTTTGCCGGCACTCTTGGCCCGTTTGGCGGCCTCCTTGTTTGCAGCCAAGTCGAGGTTTGCTTTCTCTAGCGCTGCCTGCTGTGCCTCCTCCAGAGCTTGTTTCTCCTCTTGTTCCTTCTTCACCACTGCCATCTGACGGCTACTCAACGCCTTGCAAGCGCCCAGGAATGTCTTACAGCGCTGCCACAAGGCTGCCTGGAGACAAGACAGAGAAGAGAGGCAGAGAGATATAAAAGAAGTTACAGAATGAGATCTCGCAAGAAGCAGCTTCTAGTTTTTATGCATCGCATATCTGGAACAAACTCCCAGAAAACTTGAGTTCTGCTGCAACTCTCAACTTTTAAAAAAATTCAAAGACTTTTCTGTTTCCCTTATAACCTGTATTTTTTTTATTTCATTTTAATGATTTGTTTCCAGTTTGTTTAGATTGTCTTTACACCAAAATCAGTGTGTGAGAAATACAATGTTTCTAGCAATTTGTCTGCCTGTCTTTGTTCTTTGTCTTTATTATCTCTTAAATGCAATTTCTAATGTCAAATCTTGATGTATTTTAAGCCCCATGTAAAGCACTTTGAATTGCCTTGTGTCTGAATATTGTTATATCAATAAACTTGCTTTGCCTTGCCTTACCAGAAGGGAAAAAGGCGGTGGGGAAAACAGATCTCTCTCTCACTCTATTTTACTACGATAGTCGATACAAAAATGCTTATTATTCTAATGAAGACATGTTCTTTCCCTTTGTGGACTGACCTGCATGTCCTCATACATCTGCAGCTGACACCTCATGATCTCCTTCCTGTTGAGCTCCTGTTGGTTCTGGTGCTCCAGCACGTTGTCTCGGACCAGCCGGTAACTCTGGATCTTCTCAAAGCGCTCCCTCTGCTGGCTCTCCTCTATCTGTGAGTCCATCAGCACCGGAGAATCCTTTTGCCGTCTATGGGACATACACAAAATACTTTAATATAACATGTGTATGATTCCTTATTCACTACCACACAAGCTGACGTTTTTTTTTTTTTTTTTTTTAAGATTATTTTTTGGCATTTTTCCTTTATCAGGCAGATTTGGAGAGACAGAGTTGAAATGGGGCAAAGAGGTATGCAGATAACGTACCCGGGTCGGATTCGAACCCGGGTCCGCTGCGAGGCACGGTAAATCACTGTGCCCCCCCTCCCCCCTCGAGCTGTCACCTTTTAACACAGTTTGAATATTGTCTGTTGTATAGGTTTTTTATAGTCTTTGAATCTCTCTCACAATATAAAATACATCGTTTTCATTAGTTCAATCAAATTCCAAAGGGATCTGATATCAAATAAATATGCGGTCAGCTCAAACATCAGCAAGTGTTATCAAATTCTACCAGATTTGAAGAGCTACTCTGTGTGACAATGTTGGCGGAGGCGGGACAAATAGAAATGGAAATCTTGCCTGATAAAATGCAGAGATAAGGCAGAGGAAATGATGGACACACACACACACACAGTCCCATGCCTTATCTTATATCCCAAGTTGTATATCCATTATCCAGATTCATATCTGAGAATTCCATTTGGGTTCAGTTGTAACCGCCATATGCTGGTGTTCCACTGTTAGGGATGAACTGTATAACTGTGTGTATGGAAATAAGAGACATATATACTGTATATAGGGTAAATGTGTTAACGGAAACACTCTGAGTAAAAAGAAATATGCCCTCTGACGCACACACACACACACACACACACACACACACAAGGAGGGAGGGAGGGAGGAATTCAAACTGAGCCTATAAGTGCAAAATATGGCCTGTTCCCTATAAAGTGACCTTAATGAAGAGGGGAGTTCAGAGGAGGTGATGATAGAGTTAATTTGGTTTATGTTCATTGCCCTGTTCAACCTTTTTCCCTGCCTGTAACAACGTGTGTGCAATTTCTATAAAGATTGTACGCATTAGTGTGTGTGCATGTGAAACTATGGTGTGTCCCGTGGTGCACCTTTGTGAGAAAGAAGTGTATTGCAGACTAATCAGACTCCCCTAATAGACTGCTCTTCAGGATCTTTCTCTCGGCTCGGTTTGCAGGCCACGGTGTCAGCAGCCATTAACACACACACACACACACACACACACACACACACACACACACACACACACACACACACACACACACACACACACACACACACACACACACACACACACACACACACACACACACACACACACACACACACACACACACACACACACACACACACACACACACACACACACACACACACACACACACACAGGAGAGGATAGAGAGGTGATGGGAGAGAGGGCACATCTCATTGGAGCGGCGAGCTCATTGGGGTCCTGAAATAGCTCTCTAATTAACAGACCCAAATATCATCTCATTTATCACGGAGAGGGACGGACAGAGGGAGAGGTGGAGAGAGGGAAGGAGAGGATGGTGTGAGGGAGAGTGTGAACGGGTGAGTCAGGGGGAAACCTGTGAAGGGAGATGTATCCCTTCAGAGCAGTGACAGGGACAAAAGCCGAAAGTTGACACTTTGACATCAAATATGTATTGATATATTGAAGATTTTCATGATCATGGCAGACTCAATATTTCGGAAATGTGTACAGTATAATTTTAATACAATTGTCATTTAAAGGTGCTACGAGGAACTTAAATATTTCTGAAACCGTCTAATTTTTCCTCTGATGATCATAAATTACATGTAACAGCAAACGAGACCATTAGTGCAAAGAATGCTATTTTTATATAGTTTTTCTTAATGCCCTAGTCATGGGTCCCTCACCAAAGAACCACGGCTGGCTAATAAAAACACTACTGCTTTTGTCCTAAGGGGGTGCTAGAATTAAGAAAGACTGAAAGTTCCTCGGAGCACCTTTAAAGATTTTAAGTTAAAAAAATATACAGGTCCTTCTCATATAATTAGCATATTGTGATAAAGTTCAATATTTTCTGTAATGTACTGATAAACATTAGACTTTCATATATTTTAGATTCATTACACACAACTGAAGTAGTTCAAGCCTTTTATTGTTTTAATATTGATGATTTTGGCAAAAAAGTAAAGAAAAACCAAAAATCCCTATCTCAAAAAATTAGCATATTTCATCCGACCAATAAAAGAAAAGTGTTTTTAATACAAAAAAGTCAACCTTCAAATAATTATGTTCAGTTATGGACTCAATACATGGTCGGGAATCCTTTCGCAGAAATGACTGCTTCAATGCGGCGTGGCATGGAGGCAATCAGCCTGTGGCACTGCTGAGGTATTATGGAGGCCCAGGATACTTCGATAGCGGCCTTAAAGAGGACCTATGATGCTTTTTGACTTTTATGACCTATAAACGTTGTTATGATGATTCATAGTCATGCTTAACCATACTAAATTATCAAATAATGACTTACATGCATTTCGACGTATTCCCTGCTGACCGTCTGGGGTGTCTGTGCAGAGCACTAAACACTATTCTAGCCAGTCGAGAAGTCACGTCTTCAAAGCGGTCTACCCTTTCATAATTTGTGACGTCGCATAAAAATTTGTGACGTGACCACGCGGATGTTTCCATGTATGGTAATGCTGTCACTTCCCTGTTCGCGTCAGCCTCGCGTCTGCCTCGCGCCCTTATAGGTCCATGCTCGCGCTTCCCGCCACTGAAAGTGTTCCGGAAGGAAGGTAACCAATCACAACGGAGTGGGGTTTGCAGGAGCGGGGGGAGGGTAGCGGAGATGGCCGATGCACAGGCGGAGGGAGCGGAGATTGCCGAAGCACACACACTCAAGTGTTGACAGGACGTGCTGGATCGCCAAAATAAGAGAAAGAGCTTCCCGAAAATCTACATAGTTTTTTGTGATGTGATTCGTGTCAGGTTGCTCTATAGCAGTGTAAAACAAGAAATTAAGACCAGAAAAGTAGTATAATAGGTCCTCTTTAAGCAGTGTTGGGTCTGGTGTCTCTCAACTTCCTCTTCACAATATCCCACAGATTCTCTATGGGGTTCAGGTCAGGAGAGTTGGCAGGCCAATTGAGCACAGTAATACCATGGTCAGTAAACCATTTACCAGTGGTTTTGGCACTGTGAGCAGGTGCCAGGTCTTGTTGAAAAATGAAATCTTCATCTCCATAAAGCTTTTCAGCAGATGGAAGCATGAAGTGCTCCAAAATCTCCTGATAGCTAGCTGCATTGACCCTGCCTTTGATAAAACACAGTGGACCAACACCAGCAGCTGACATGGCACCCCAGACCATCACTGACTGTGGGTACTTGACACTGGACTTCAGGCTTTTTGCCATTTCCTTCTCCCCAGTCTTCCTCCAGACTCTGGCACCTTGATTTTCGAATGACATGCAAAATTTGCTTTCATCCAAAAAAAAGTACTTTGGACCACTGAGCAACAGTCCAGTGCTGCTTCTCTGTAGCCCAGGTCAGGCGCTTCTGCCGCTGTTTCTGGTTCAAAAGTGGCTTGACCTGGGGAATGCGGCACCTGTAGCCCATTTCCTGCACACGCCTGTGCACTGTGGCTCTGGATGTTTCTACTCCAGACTCAGTCCACTGCTTCCGCAGGTCCCCCAAGGTCTGGAATCGGCCCTTCTCCACAATCCTCCTCAGGGTCCGGTCACCTCTTCTGGTTGTGCAGCGTTTTCTGCCACACTTTTTCCTTCCCACAGACTTCCCACTGAGGTGCCTTGATACAGCACCCTGGGAACAGCCTATTCGCTCAGAAATGTCTTTCTGTGTCTTACCCTCTTGCTTGAGGGTGTCAATGATGGCCTTCTGGACAGCAGTCAGGTCGGCAGTCTTACCCATGATTGCGGCTTTGAGTAATGAACCAGGCTGGGAGTTTTTAAAAGCCTCAGGAATCTTTTGCAGGTGTTTAGAGTTAATTAGTTGATTCAGATGATTAGGTTAAGAGCTCGTTTAGAGTACCTTTTCATGATATGCAAATTTTTTGAGATAGGAATTTGGGGTTTTCATGAGCTGTATGCCAAAATCATCAGTATTAAAACAACAAAAGACCTGAAATATTTCAGTTGGTGTGCAATGAATCTAAAATATATGAAAGTTCAATTATTATCATTACATTATGGAAAATAATCAACTTTATCACAATATGCTAATTATATGAGAAGGACCTGTATGTATTTTGGGGCGCTCCGGTGGTGTAGTGGATAAAGCGCATACCATATTGCTCTGGCCTTCGTTGCAGTGGTCGCGGGTTCAAATCCGACCTGTGGACTTTTACTGCAGGTCATCCCCCTTTTCTCTCTGTCTCCCCATTTCAACTCTGTACTTTCTAATAAAGCTTGAAAATGCCAAAAAAAATATACACTGTATATATATATTTCAAGTTTGCTTTTATAGTATCGAATTACTCAAATTATATCAAATAATTTACAGCACAACAATACACTATAATAGCATTTCAATTCAATGTCCTCTGGATCCCATGCATTGCCCTTTGAGGCCAGCCAAAGTGTGTAGTCTTGCGAAAGTGCTGTTCACAGCAACATTAAAAGGTCAAAAACACATCAATGGGTGATATGGCATTACCACATTTCCAATTATACTATTGGGCAAGCAACCTAAGAGCTATGGCATATTGGCTTAAAAACTACATCGACAATGAGACTCCTGCCTGGGTTCAGATAGAGACCACTGCCTGTTTGCCATCGTCCCTCCCTGCTTTATTGTATTCTGCAATGCCTTTCACTCCAAGCTATGTTTCAAGTGCCCCCTTAGTACATCAGTCTTTACGTATATGGGCTCAAGTGCGAGGACACTTTGGTTGGCAGGCTGGCTCACTCTGGGCCCCGATTGCGTCTAATCATCGATTTGCCCCTTCATTCCATAATGACTATTTCTCGGCCTGGCAAAAGAAGGGTATCATTTCATTTAAAGATATGTACATAACAGGTGTTTTTGCTTCATTCGAACAGCTCAAAACTAAATTCAATCTACGGAATGTACATTTCTTTAGTTATTTACAGGTTAGGGACTGGGCACGTAACAATACAGGAACATTCCCTGCAATCCCCCAGCCTCAACCTATGGATAGTCTCTTCCCAGCAGACCCAGAGCTCAGGGGCACAATATCTGTTATATATACAACACTTTCTTCTGTGCAATCAGCGTCTCTGGATGCATTGAGAGCGGCGTGGCAGGCTGATCTGAATGTACAATTTACAGATGTTGAGTGGTCGAATGTTTTTTTAAGAATACATTCTTCATCTATATGTGCCAGACATGGCTTGATCCAGTTTAAAGTGGCACACAGACTCCATCTCTCTAAAGCCAGAATCTCAAAAATGTATCCATCAAGTGATAGTTCATGCAACAGATGTAAAAATTCACCTGCAACACTAGCTCATATGTTCTGGCTTTGCCCGAAACTCGTTAGTTACTGGTCCTCTATTTTTGACGCTCTATCCAAGACACTTAAGAGACCAATAGCTCCGAACCCTCTTACAGCCGTTTTTGGCATTCAATGTGAGGGTGATGATCATCTTTCTAGAGCACAATCAAACTGTATTGCCTTTGTCACTCTGATAGCCAGAAGATTCATTTTACTAAATTGGAAGCAGGCTACTCCACCCTCCTTTAAACACTGGATTAGGGACACACTACAATTTCTGAAGCTTGAAAAGTTAAGATTTGCTTTAAAGGGTTCAAAGGACAATTTTAGCAATGTTTGGCAGCCTTTCATTACATATCTGCTTGACCAGCTCTAAGGATGTACACATTTATTTTTTAATTTGATTTTTTTCCACTTGTATTTTGCTATGGATCCCAATAACTCCAAACTGTGCACACACACACACACTTTTTCTTTTTTGTTGTCATTGTTTGTTTTATTGTTATTATAATAATCATTGATTATTGATTTATTTTTGTCTGTTTGTCTTTGGGGATAAAAAAAAAAAATTGTTACATTTGTAAAATGATGTTTTGCAATATTGTGAAAAATCAATAAACAAAGTGGTAAAAAAAAAAAAAAAAAAAAAAAAAAAAAAAAACAGGAATAAAATGTCCTTCACATACTGTACAAAGCAATCGGCTGAAGATAGGGATGCTGGTATGTTCACCAACATCGCCACATGCATACTGAACACATACGGGCACACACACACATATTCATAAACACATCAACCCCCTTAGAGCAATAAAACCTTGCAACTAAGTCTTCATTCAGACTCATAAAGCTAAATAATGATCCAACAACTACATTAGGAAAATGTGTGCATTCAACAGAAGATAAAAAACTATTTTTAGAAAAATTAATTTTTTGTTTATGGCATATATTCCATCTCAGCTCTCTAAGGACCAACATCAATTTGTCTTTTAGAACAGGCTGTTGCAGGGAGGTAAACAACCTGCCTTGCTTCAACAGAATGAAAATGATAATGTATATACAGTAAATATATAATATTTAGGGCTGTCAAACGATTAACATTTTTAATCAGATTAATCACAGGATTCTGTGGATTAATCACGAGTAATCACGATTAATTTTACCATTCGAAATATGCCCGAAAAATTCAAATTTTCTCTGTATTTTGTTGTATGAACGGAAAAATAAAGGACAGAAGGTGGATATGTACATTTAAAATTAGTATTTTTATTAATTGAAAATCCAAATGATGGTTTTTATACTGAAAATAAATTTAAATCAAACTAAAATATATACCTAACACACCATAATTGGTCTCTTTACTATGTCTTTGGGCAAATATAGGCTATATAATGGCATTTATTTTGTGAATCTATAGGTTGTGCATTCTTGAATACAACTTGATTACAGTCCGCGGTGTGTGTGTGTGTGTGTGTGTGTGTGTGTGTGTGTGTGTGTGTGTGTGTGTGTGTGTGTGTGTGTGTGTTTGTACGTGCAAACACGTCCTAGGGGACTGTTCATTTGTGCCAGGAAGCCGATGTTATGTTGATGTCTACTCACACACACCTCTGAAGACTGCAGACGTTTGTGTCCTCGCGGGCTCTGAACAGAGCGGACAATGTGTCTCCTCCTGTTGCTCCCGACATCAACTGTCACCCCCGCGGCAGTTGATTTTATATAATATCTATGCCCCCGACACAGACTTGATAGTTTAAAACACGGCATGGGCTAGCGTGCTATTATGTTTGGCTGCGCGCAGCTACTGATCCTGGGTCAGCCACACCGTTAGAGTGACTGTAGTACAGAGCCGGTGGGATGCACGGGGCGGATCATTCTGTACATGCGTTAATTGCGATAAAAAATATTAATGCGTTAATTCCAGAAATTAATCACCCTGCGTTAATTTTGACAGCCTTAATAATATTATGTGTGCAAATTATGGTGGGACAATACAACCGGCTCTATCCATGATTTTCAGGAAGGGGAAAAAAGGCTGAAAGAGTGCAAGAGTGGCAGAGCACCTGATGAAGGGAGTGTAGTCCATGGAGGTAGAATAGCCTAGGGTCTCACTCAGCTTTTGATCAGATGGACTGAGAGAGGTGCCATGACTTGATCTGGAACCAGCTGTATAAAAAAAACAATCAACAAAAGGCCTCATTATCATACTGTATGTAACAAGTAATAGAAAAAGAAAGTGCCCAAATGTGTATATGTATGTACAGGCTACGTATCTGTGTGTGTGTGTGTGCGTGTGCGTGTGTGTGTGTATGAGTCTAGAGTGCCGTACCGTGCTGTCTGATTTCTGCATCATCTGCAGTAGTGTCATTACTTCCTTGATGTTGAACTTGGTTAAGAAACTTGAGACGAGACTGTAAAGCCTAGGAAGACAGCAAAACATTGTCAGTGATGTTGTAGTATAAGTGATGCCCTTAAAAAAAAAAGTCAACATCATATTTCTATAGGAGACAGGCTATATACATAAAACACTTCAAAAAAGGACTTTTTAAATTACATTAAATCAGTATTTCAAACTTGTGGGTTACCTTGGCACAGCGACCTGGTTCGGCCATTTCCCAGGCTTTTTTAACGGCTTTAATCTGGTCCACCCTTTCTGTGTCCTTCTTAACCTTGATGGTGTCTGCTTTGCTCTTGTCACTGACCACACGCAGCGTCCAGTACGGCTTGGTCAGGTCAAAGCTCTGTACGTACATGCACACAAAGCACACAGACACAAACAATAGCCAGAGTGCTCAATCACACACACACACACACACACACACACACACACACACACACACACACACACACACACACACACACACACACACACACACACACACACACACACACACACACACACACACACACACACACACACACACACACACACACACACACACACACACACACACACACACACACACACACACACACACACACACACACACACACACACACAGATCCCAGCTGAAGGTCACTGCATTACAATACATTATGAGTGCGTCTTTTTCAATGAGCTACACAAACACAGACAGTCTGGTAGCCAGTCAACCGGTAATATGTTCTTCAGTAGGGTGTGCACAAATCATTGTGGCAGTTGAAGAAGACTCAATCAAATATGTAGACGTTGACCTGCCTGATTAAAAACAGTACAAATATGAAGGACTGAGGTCAACAAGTATAATTGTATGTAGTTTGAATTTAGTTAAGAGTCTACTCCACTCAAGTGCCTCCACACCCTCCTCTCAGATAGGTTAATATCAGTACTTTGTTACTTTTTCACATGAAAAGCACCATTCCTTAACATATGCTACTGTGGAAAATACACTTTGAAATACTACTGTATTTACTTATGTAAGGATCATCAACGCAGTGCATGACCTTTAGTTTGAGTGCATGTTGCCTATCGTAATTACTGAGTTGTGTATTTAAGTTCTAGCATTCTCATATCATTGCCTACTGCAACTGATTAAGAATATCAAATGCAATAAAAAGACCATTTAAAAAAAAAAAAACGGTTATGATTTGGAAATGCAATTTGGAAGATATGATATAAAAAAACTTAGGCAATGTTGTGGAGTTGTGTTATATGTCTGTCACAGTGCTGTAGTGTAGTATTAACATTACCGGCTTGGAGCAAGGTTTGGAGGGGGCAGCTGGCTTCCCCTTGTCAGTTTCGCCTCTGCTGCGGTGGCCCTTGGCTGTGTCAGATTTGTGTCCAGGCTCTTCAATCTTGAATACTACATTTTGAAAACATAGAATACGTAGATTTACTTCTGTATATCCCTATTTATAAAGTCAGCAGTGTACTTATATGTCAAAAACTGTATCTATTACTATGATGTAATAGCATGACTATTATCACTAAGTATTCTGCAGTAAAAATGGGTTGTAAACATTTGAACTTTTCGGCATGAAATAGTATTCCCATGTCTTTGAAAAAATGTGTTTCGAACCTTTCAGTGGGTAGGTACAAATGTATTGAAACTGTTGAAATGTGAGAGCGGCATCTAGGAGTGTTCAAAATACCTTACATTTCTGCAAAATGATTGTATTCATTTATTTTCCTAACCTTTTACACATTTCGATCAATTTAATTATAACGTGAAAGGCTAAAACACTTCCTTCATCAATACACACCATGTCCATTAGTGTACATTCATCTTCTGAACCTCACCTGTTAACATCCTACTCAAAGCTAATCTGAAGCGGGAGTGTGACGAAACAGGCGAACACTGTACATGTTGTGTGGCCACAAGTGTGCTAGATGGCACTGTTGCACTTCATAGCTGAAATGACAACCCCCCCCCTCCCCCTAGTTTAAATTGAGCATTAACTAGGAGTCTCTCTTCTCTGATATGGAGAGGCATAACAATCCATCATTCAGCTGACACGCGGTCCATTCTGCCTGAACAGCTTTGGTGCATGCTCATTGAGTAACCCTTACCTCAATTCATACAGAAATCCAAAGTTCAAATTGGATATAACCATCAATCTGTGATGTTATGAATATCAGACCGATGCATGTACTGAAAACGGATTTTGAGCTGGAACGTATGACAGCTTTTATTCACTGAAAGCCTAAGTTTTCTTAGTGGCACAGTAAAGACATTTTAAGATGGTTCGGTAAGGGAACTTATACTAATACCACAAATGCATATACAGCTTGTATTGACAGCTAACTGCTTTAACTGTACTGCGGTTTAAAGCCAACATGTGTGAATGTGCATGCATTAAACATGCACTGCACAGTATTTTGACTGCAGCTTGTTAAACAGCTTGTTAAGAGAGGTTTCAAAGCTTGCCGTGGCATGTAGTGCGTGTGTATCCGCATAGCATGTGGGGAGCATGATCAAGGGCACAGCCTCACCACTGAGACTGAGTTTAACTGGGTGAAATTAATTCACTTTCCTACCGAGATATTTCCCAGGGCACCAGGGGGCAAGAGCCAACTTCATTTGACTTCCCATTGACCCACTTTCACAAGCTTATTGGAAATCCACAGGAGGGTTGTGTGGACATTGGTATACACACACACACACACACACACACACACACACACACACACACACACACACACACACACACACACACACACACACACACACACACACACACACACACACACACACACACACACACACACACACACACACACACACACACACACACACACACACACATATTATATGCAGTACATATGAACAGAAACACAAATGATTAGATGAACGCACGGCCTATCTAAGCAGCAACAAATCATTACTGTTTATCTTGTACGTGATCATTTGCGTAATATATACAGAGGTTTGTCTTCCTCTATAGCCAAACTCTGATATCTGCCTTGCTAATTTTGAAATACACACACATACACACACCATGCAAACTAAGTGGGTAAATATGGGGACAATTGTCCGAAGCAAAGAGAATGATAATTCAGTGACAGCAGGCTTGCCCTTCTCTTCAGGCAATCATGCAAATTGTTACCCATACAGCATCTCTTCTGCATCAACATCCACCAATGCCACAGTTAATTCATCCCCTCGGACATTTTTCAACACTTCTGCAAATTTCAAAAGCCCCAAATTTTCACTCGATCCAATTTGTTGCAACATGATTAAAGGGCAGTGACGCAGAGTTGGTGGCGGAGGACGGGATTATTGTCTCAGCCAATGACCAGCAGGCACAAGGAATCACACTCTGATCAGCGAAAGCAGCTGTATTAATTTGGCTTCCATTAGGCTTCTGATTAACAGGCCCCTGGTCAGCGGAAGCACAGAACAAACAGCGTCTGCCTTGGCCCCCGACACTGACTACTGAGTATCTGCCACATTTCACACTGAACACAAAAACAAGCTGTGCAAAAAAACTAAAATGGGTGGGCATATTAGAAAAATCCATTTAGAGGCCACGGCTCAAATGCTAAAGATTTGAGTGCAAACTAAATAAATATTTTCAGTGCACACAGTACAGACGTGTAGCAGATCGTGAGGAGATATTCACAGATTTTGACAATAAGAGATTTCAACTACAAGCGTTCTCCAGAATTGCTGACTCCATCTTTAACTTTACACATTTGTATGTTTTCAAGGGCAGCAAAAAAATAAACAGTGACGTTCTTCTCTGTCTTTCCCTTTGGGGCTAGTGCATTTGACTCTTTGATAAAGCATTAGAATGTACCTTTCATTTCCTTCTTCTCCAAGTCTTTGAGCAGATGGACAAAAGCCAGCTCGGATTCATCCAAATCCCAGCTCTTATAAAGCACTTGGGCCTGCACCACATACTTATGATCCTGTGAAACACAGACAAGCAAAGGTCAGTGAACAAAACCAACATCACAGTGTGAACACTACATGATAGACAGATAACACACTTTACAACAAAAAGGAAGCTGATGATTGAGACATTGAGGAAGAACTTTTATTTTTTGCTGTTCTTTGTCCTCTAAGCACATGCTGGGCAAAAGAGAGAAGGAGAGAGGAGGCAGACGGCGTGATAAGCCAAGATTATATCAGGGTGGTAACTCCCACATCCATCACACTGTACAGAGAGTAAAGAATATCAACAAAATCCCAAGGTGAGCCTCAGACTAACAGAGTAAGACACATTGTCTAGAAACAGATAATTTTGCCGTATAGAGGGTTTATACAGCTTTTAAAGACTGAAAGTCAAGCACTTTCCAACACTTTTAAGGTTAAAAAAATGAGGACCCCGAAGGTACCGGTATTTAATTCAAATCGATCAATAATTTTTTTATTAAAATATTTATTGAAAATTAATCAAAATTAGTAATTCATTTGATCATCTGTGTAAACTAGAGAATATTTTACTGACAGTCCCTAAATCAGTCCGGTCAATGTGGAGAAAACTCACTATTTCCAATTATGTGTTCAGATTTCAAACACATTTCAAACACAATATTTGAAATCAAGCAGTTGCCCGTACAGACCCTACAAATTTTGGGGTATTTTTTTCAATTTTTTACATGTTAGTCATGTTCCAAATGTATTACACTATAGGAGCCTGTTTCATTACCACTGCACTGTTACTGAACATCAATATGTCGGCTGTGTGTCCGTAACAGTGCTTTGATCGCTGACATTTTGCTCTAAGTCTTGATCAATGGTCTTAGTCCTGAATGGCTGTCCACCTGTTCTGTGAGATCTGACTTTTGAAAAATAAATGTTTTTGTTGTTAAAAGCCTCAATCCACTGCTGTAAACTTCATTTGGTGTAAGCACTTACAGAGGGGATATTTAAATGATTAGTTCTAGATATGTCACTGGCATTGCTTAAATTCACTGGAGCTAAACAAATAAACCTCTCAGGTAATTATCCTAGATTTATGGACTGGTGTACACAGCGATACATAATCGGTTTTATGGTGTGTTTGCGTGTGTATGTGAGTGTGTGAAGGCCAATTCATACTCTGAATGTTCTGGTATGTGTGGCGTAAAAATCATCATCCGCCCACACCTGTTTGTAACTGTGCGCCCTGTCGGTGTGGAAAGCGCACAAATTACGCAATGCTCTAGTATATAAATATCCGTTGTTCCCTCTTTTATATACTGTACAGTCTATGGTTGCTCCACACCCCTGTCCAGTTGGTTGGTTTTCAGAGAAGAATATCAAGAAGAAAACTGTGCAACCAAGCAATATTGTAAGCTAATACAGAGAGGGATCAATTTTCTGCAGAGTTACTTATTGCACTTTCTGCTCGTACAGTCTGGTGATGGGTTCCACGCCTGTGTGTAGTAGTGTGGTATTAACTTCCATTGTGCTAAAACTGTAGACTTATTCTCACAACGATACACGGACGTGTGGCTCGGCAAAGTGTGCATGTGTGCAGTGTTAATTTCGTAGACTAAGACTATGACGAAAAATATTCGTCTACGAACCTTTTTCACGGACGTAAACTAAATAAAAACTAAATAAAAAGGCAGATGTGATGACGAAGACTGAGACTAATTTAAATGACACTATAGTCTACGAATAGGAACTAGACGAAACTGTTAGGGCGGGACGAATGGAGAAGAGATCCAATCAGAACTACTCTTTTTGTGGGACAAGTTGGGAAGAAATCCAATCAGTGCAAAGCAGCGAATGCAACCCTGTGTTGGTGAAAATCGACGGGAGACCGCGCAGGTGTGAGCGGGTGGAGTGAGCCGCTGTGCTGAAAAACTCTGCGGTATGATGGACAAAAATGATAGTCAGGGATATCCTGCCCGTTAACGATGTCTAGGGGAACGGCTAAGTTCCGCGATCTGTTTGTAGTAGGCTCTGTCTCGAGTTTGAATACACAGAGCCATGTGAAACTGCCGCCTCCGTCCGTTAGTTTCTGTTTTTAAGTTACTCCGCAATTGTATTATCTAAAAGGCTTTGATGCAAAAGAAGTCCGAACACACACAGCGGCAGCAGTGTTGCTTAAAGGAAGGCGCAGTTGCTCAGTTTTATCAGCACCTCAACTGCGTGCTGCTGCTGCTGCCCAGGGGCGGCCTTAACGATCTCGGGGTCCGTTTCAAGACCTAGTGTGGGGCCCCCCACTTTTTTAAAATATTTTCTTTATTTTTAATTTTTTTTATAAATAATGCTTGTGCATGCTCCCCGCAAAAAGAAAAAATATTGTGGAATCCAGTTGGTTCATAGACAGATCATGAGATAATGGACCCCCGGGCACAGGCTCTTAAAGCCCCCCCTCCTATCCAGTCAGGTACACTGATTTTATGTGAGATCATTACTAATGAAATAGAATACATGTTTTGTATTACAACCATTAAATCTGTCTGTATTGCATATTCAAACCTTAATACCATTCAATGAAGAAAAACACTTAGTCGACGAAGTCCGCTGTAGATTTAGTCAAACTAAAATCTGCTTATATTTAGTAGACTAGACTAGACTAAGACTAAAATATTTTAGATGACTAGAATAGGACTAAGACTAAATGGTGTGATATTCAAAAGACTAAGACTAAGACTAAATCAGAATTTGCTGCCAAAATTAACACTGCATGTGTGGACCGCTTGCGCAGTTATGAATATAACTGCGTGAACATGGACAGCCTTCACGTAAGTCCACGGACGTCATACAATAAGTATGTGGGGCCATTGATAGCACACACACATACTGTATAGAACCTGCTATATATTTGGCAATCATCAAACTATACCAACTGTCTCAGAGATGGGGGGGGGGGGTCGTCACACAATCAAGTGACTCATGAATCATGCGCAAATCACCACTCTCTGACAAGCACTGATAAGTCAAACAGTAACAACTAAAGCTACGTATCCCCTCCAGTTTCTGCCTCTAAACATTTTTTTTGCTTGTGCAAGAATGTGAGTGTGGGTGTGTGTGTGTAAGTTCATGTGTGTGTATCTGTAAGTAAGGCGCTATGTGTCTCTGGCATTGAACAATTGCTATCAACACAGGCGGCAAGCAAGTGGGTGACAAAGACGGAGAGGGAAAGTGAGCTGTCCGCTTGTGTGCATGGATGAGTGAGATCAGTGGAGTGTTGGAGCAGCAGCAGATTCCACACAGGCAGTTGTCAGTGATACCATAGTATCTGTGGGAGGCTCTGACTGGTCAGACAAGGAGTCTGATTTCCCAGCTGCGTCGTCCTCTCCATCTATTTGCTGGGAAGTGTCTATCCCCTTGACAACCTTGGCCTGGTTCTTCTGTTTCTTCTCATCGGTGCAACTGGGGTCTGTAACAGAAAGAGAGATATTAAACCAAAGCCCATATCTGCCTAGAGACAAGAGCGCCAGTCAGCAATCAGTGTGTTTGATGCTGACGGACACATCGACTGAAAAGCAGACCGAAGAGTTTGAGAGAGGCAGGTTTTAAAGAGATCTTGTGTGTAGTGCCTGTGCCGTCAGCTTGTACTTTACTGTTAATCGGCCTGGCATACTGATAGTAAAAAAGCCAGTTCAATAATATTCAAAAGGGTTAGTTTAGTAAGTAAAATATTTCACTTTAGACCTGGGAGAACTGACCCTTTGAGTATAATTTGAAAAGCTGTTACTGGAACATGAAAAAGTGTTCAAACAAAGAACAATGGTCAAACAGTGACACAGTCACAGATGAAAACAGACACTATAGCTAATGTAACATTTTACCATACAATAGATAGGACGAAGGGCTGCCGAATCATCTATCATTTCAATGACTACACCTAATGTACCGTGTACCTTTGTTGGCCTGGAAGTTGAAGACAGGAATGACCACATAGCCCTTCCCGGTGTTGCCGACCACCTCTTCCTCCTGGTCCAGAATGGACAGACGGATCAATACGTCCAGCTTAGAAGTCTGAAACTGAATTGTTCCTAGGACGTCTGCCGTCACCTGCACAGGGTAACTGTGGAATGGTTTGAAATGATGACGTGGATACCATTAGTCTCTTTTGTTAATTATATCCTAAGTATGTATCTTTATCAGGGCTGTACAGTGCGACAGTTTTGATCGCATTTGCTACTGAAATTGATCACGTGCGATGATGAATACAAGTCCACTCGCACTAGTGCTAATGAGGAGAGGCTGTCTTTGAAACACAGAGGAGCGCTGCACAACACTGCTTAGAGGGCTCTACATTAACACTGCGGGTAAATGAGTCTTAGGAAAGTAAGTTATTGAGTCCACCCTCCACTTTGGCTGGTGAAAGATGTGTGCTCGGGATCTGTGCTCGTGCGCCGATTCTAGCGTCTAATAAACTTCACCAACGGTAATAATCGGAAGGACACGGCTCTCTGCTCTCTTTACATTACCGCAGTTAAGTTAGCGCGTGTGCAAACAGAACATTTCCTGTGCGCCTTCACATTAAAAGCCTGTTGCTAGCCAAACGTGAGTTGACTTTTATTTTGAAGCCGGTAAGAACAGGAAGTTAGCGCTTTACAGCACTGTAGTGCTCTAGCTTGAAAGGCAACTCATTCAGCTGCAGAGAGCAGTCAACAGTAGTCTATTTAAACAAAGTTTGAAATAACTTATTTCAAACTTTGTGAAAGTTACACAATAAGCCACTGAAAAACGACTCCCAACATATTCACAACAACCTATAATTTATCCTAAATTGTACCAATATGTATACTTATTTATGTAATATGTTTAATGTTTTAAAGTTTGGTTTTAATTAACAGAAGGACATTTTCTAAAAAAAATATTATTATTAATATAATAATTATATGTATATACAAAAAATATATAGATAGGGGAGAGTGGCCTAAGTTGTGCATTTTGGAAGTTGTGCCACCCCTTGTTTCTAGAAAACTGTGGAAGAAATTGGAAATGTGACCACATATTTAAGAAGAGCCATCCATTAAACTCATCCTGTAAAGAAGGGAGAAACATGGAATAAGATATAAGCACATTTAAGCTCAAAAAACTGTGTTTTGCCTTTCAAAGTAAAATTTCCATGATCAAGGTTTTTTGATTATTGTGTCTGAACAATTATAGACAAGTTTGAAAACATTTGACACATGTTTTAGTGCTTTGGTATGCTACATTTTGAGTCTATACAGTTAGCACGAAGTCAGCCCTAAATTGCTGTATCATGCTTATTATCCAAATTTCTGGGATTGAGGTGATTTGTGCCAAAGGGCCTGGGTGAGTTATAAGTAAGTAAGTAAGTAAGTAAAATGTATTTATAAAAGCACATTTATGACAGTTTGCACTGTCCAAAGTGCTGTACATAGTGCATTCAGTAGGTAAACAATGAAGGTAAAATAACAATAACCAAAATAAAAGACGTAAAGCCCATACATCCACATAAACACAGATAGTAGTGCAGAGGTAAGATAGTTAATGGGGAGGAAACACCAGGGTGTACATATGGGTTTTGAGCCTTGATTTAAAGGCAGAAATGTAGGGGAATCACATTTGTCAGGTGGCAGTTGGTTCCACAAGCACGGAGCAACTAGTGCAAAGTACATTTCTTGCCCCTTTTACACAGAGATTGCGGCATATTGACGGAACAACATCACTCCAAAATGCCGGCTTTGCTTGCTTCTGTGTTATTTACACAGAACCAAGCAACGCCGGCCTGCTGGCGCATCAGTAGCTCCTTTTACACAGCGTTCCGGAATGAAAGAGGTGCTTGTAAACAGCGTCATGTGTGATGTAAACATTTAGCGCCGCGCCGGTCAGCTGCTTTACAGCAACAACACTGGCTGGTGAATTGAGAGCAGAAGTGCTGGAGCTTGCAGTAAGAGGGCCGTATTGACAGACCGCTGTCAAGGGTATAATGACCGTTGCTAAGGATCTACATCATAGTTTTGATGGATAGACGTCTACAAACAGGGCTACTACTCGTTCAGAAAACAATGGAATACTTTTTCAACATGACTTTGCATGTATCAGGAGAGCAGGGAACACAGGAGTTATGGTTAATGTCCGACAGGAATCCAGTCAAGACGACGTGAGTATGTTTGGCTGCATATTGACAGTTAGACAGTAACTTCAGGCTGCAGCCCGCAATTTTCTCCGTGAATTGTGTTATTTATGTTGGGGGATAATGCTTTGTTAGCTAGATGGAGCTCTTGTTAAACATATTGGCCGATTAGAATTATTATTTGTAGAGTGTGCGAGTCTTGAGTTGTGTTAGCAAAACAGTAGCTCTGTGGCCCGTTCGCTATACTTTATCCCTTACTTAGCCTAGCCTAGCTTTCCCATTGTACAACTTCTCCTGGGCAGAAATAGACTCATACACTGCAAAATGAAGCGCGGGGGTTTGGATTGAGCAACGGACCTTATGGTCAGCTAGATTATACGCCGTTCCTTTTATTTGGTGATTTTTACGGGACATCAGGCCGCCGTGATTAATGTTAAACACACGTCCTTCAACTGCTAACATGGTCGCATGTTTAGAACATAGGCTATGGAACGTCAAACGCCCCCCTGTTCCGCAACAACAAGCTGGAGCATTTAAACAGAGAGGTGGAACTGATTGTGTCGGGAATCTTACTACCCGCCGAGGTAGTAAAATTCCCGGAACAATTTCTCGCACCTTTCTTCCCTCGTTCCGCAACTGTCGCATTTAAACAGCAGGGCGGAGGGCCGAAAGGCCGGCATATTCCCGGCTTTCACTGGCTGTGTAAAAGGGGCTTCTGAGAGTTGTGCCAGTGGCATGGCTGTATACGCTGGTCACCAAAAGAAAGTGATTGTCTACAGTAGCTCAGAAGAGAGTGACATCTCAATTCAACTTAACGACACCACTGATGAGAGTTCAGATGGCCAGAAAGATGATGATGGTGACTTTGTCATTGTGAGCTTTGCAGGTAAAACCATTAGATATGCTAGGCCTTGTTTAAGAAAATTGTCCTTCAATCTTTGTCAACTATTTAATTTATTTACTTTAAATACACCTTAAATAAGTGATTGTCTAATGGATTTGTCTTGCATTACAGTTTATGAGATATATATCAATGGCACAATTCACCTCATGGTATACAATTCTCTCCAACCGCACAACTTACACCACACCGGGGTCAAGTTGTGCATCAAGACAACTTTTTTTCCAAAAGCTATATTTCTTCAACAGTTTATTCCAGATCCAAAGTTTTTATTGCCAGGGATGCACAACACCCTGAAATATATGTACATATTTGAGTTGGAGACTTTACTGTCAAGGCCTTACTTTAAAGTCACTTTGAGTGAAAAGTTGCACAACTTAGGCCACTCTCCCCTATAGATATTATTTTTATGGGGCGAAATAATTCTGGATCAGCAAAAAATTGCAATTGGCAGGTTAGATTCTTTTGTCTAAATTGCAATCAGTGCACCCCTATTCATTCTTCTATAATTATTACTGCACATAATGAGACCAAGATGACAGGCTCAAAGGTAATTAGAGCGAAATGTAGGGTTGAGGTTATGCAAGTTTTAGATCATACTTTGTGTGCTACCAAATTTATTTTTGTGCTACTGAATTTTTTTGATTGCTAGCACCAGTGCTACCACCTAAAAAAATAAGCGTACAGCCCTGATCTTTATGTATACATACATTCAACAACATCCTTGAGACTTTTAGGTTTGTGTGTACACTGTATATACTATATACCACTGGAATCTCTTACCGGCATATGATGTGTTGGTCGTTGGGAATGTAATAATCCCTGAATTCCTTCACTGAGAAGGTGTTGAGTGGACCATCATGGAGTAGAGTTGGAAGGAGGTCGCTTGAGCCAATCAAGCGCATCCTCCACTTTGCACTAGCATGGGGTGATTCAGATATGACAGCCTCTGCTACAAAGGTATAACCCAGCTGAAACAAGAGACATACAGACATTGACTTTTTGATTCTGAAATATGTCCATTTTCAGAGGGAATGTGTAAAACAGATTTAAAATAGGGGAAAGCACAACAAGGGGTTGATAACTGTTTATTTGATTGGATAGTTTTCCAACATTATTAAACCAGGCAGTCACAGTTTGTTACATATCACCCAAAAACAACTTTATAAGCAATTTACGATTAAGTTAAGCAGGATGCATTCCTAATGTGAAGCAATTAATCATTAGCCTGGCTCCGCCCGCCTACCTACTTCCGCTCAATTTTCATTTCACTTCAGTAGTCAGTCTGGGGGTGGGGGGTGTTCATGGAATCTGCTCATCCAAATTTTTGGCGGCCCAATCAGCGATCAGAGCGAGTGGCTGAGAACGATGACGTCGAAGTCGCGCTCCAGTTTCAGTTGAATGCTGCGTTCCTCGGAACTCGGAAATTTCCGACTTGGTAGTTTCGAGTTCCGACCTGTCTGTGTTCCAGTGCATCTGCTCGGGAAAGTATGGATGCCTACAACCTTTCTCATCCAAATAACTAAACGTTAGCCTCTAGCAAATTACCGTTGCCAGGTAGTCCATAGACTACAATATAGTGAAGTCGGAAATTTCCTATTTCCCAGTACAACTGAAACGCACCGCCAGAAGCCGGCTCATGACATACGTCTGACCAAACGTGATGTGATTGGTTGGCTAATCCAGAGTGGCACTGGGCAGAACCAATAGTTTTAAACTTCAACAGACACCCGCCTCCAAGTGAGTGAACGTTTGCCAATTACAGCAATTCCAGACCTACTGTACAAATTAAATGAAGTACGATGGTCTGGTTGGACCAGGCTAATTAATCATGGTAATAGTGAAACTGTGAATATATTATAATTTCAAAAATACCCCCCAAAAAATTAAAATACATACAAATACAAGGTTTGAGGAGTAAAGATTGAAAACATCCACATACCGTGTTGGGTTGATAGACATGGGCCGCTACTTTGTTGAAGATCATGTCGAGCTCTTCTCCGGTGTCATTATTTATGACATGCAGCAGACAGTTAGGGATGGGAGAGTAGACTTTTGGTACCAGCAGCATCTCCTTAGAAACCAGGAACACCTCTCTTCACAAACAACAGAAAGAAATCACTTTCCAACATACGGCTAAATTCCAAAGTAATTTTCCATTAAGTTGGCAGTCTCAAATGTAATGTTATAGAAATATCTTCCATTTGTTTCGATGGGCTAAAACATTATCGCATTTAGTAAGAAGGGGGGACAGCAGCCATTAACACCTGAATTCAGCCAAGCCAGGTGGTGAATACTCCTTCACTGACAAGCTTTAACCTTTAAGTGACAATGTTCTCTTACCTAAAGACCAAGACCCAGGAGTTAGCTGTGTCTTGAAGAGAGACGGAGTAATCAGCAAAGTTGATTCTGGACCATTCATCCTGCTGACAGGGGTAGCACTCTGCATTCTGCCCGGTGCGGTCAATGGTATACCTGTGAACCAAACACAGAAGGCCAGGCTACATTTAGAAACTTCCCTGTCAAGGGTGGATATTTTAATAAACAGTGAGAAGACCATGACATTCATAAAATAATTTATGCAAACTACTTGGGAGAAAATATAGCCCCGATGTGGTTGATTTTGAAAAAAATTCAATATAATTTTATTTTATTTTAAAGCTAAAGCATGCTAAAAAGGCACACAGCACTGAACAAACCCCCCACTCCATCCTCTGTACACACATTGACCAAGCTCTACACAGTCTCATGCACGCACATACTCCCCCAGGCAGCGGGTCATTCGGCAGACGCTGCTAGCCGATTGGAAGAAGGAGCGGATAAACAGCAGATGGTACCACTGGGAAAAGATGGAACACAATGTGGAAAAATGCTCCCTGCCTGGCCACCACAGGCCGCCGCAACCAGGAGAGGGAGCAGATTCTGGACATGCGGTGCAACAGAGAGGCTAAAAACGCATGCCATGCAATCAAGAAGTATTGGCAAGGGAGTGTACTAGAAAAAGAGCCCTCCATATTTTCAAACAGACCACAATTCATATGTTTGTGTGAATTATTTCTTAGCCGTCAGTGATTCTGACTATGCGTTTTTATTCTACATTTACCGTAGCACCATGGCGGCATGTTTTTCTGCATCCGATTCGACCCTCGACCACATGTCTGTAAGGATCATAGATGCACTGAGGTTCTTCTTTGTACCTGGATGATATGAGCGCACACACACAAACACGCACACACACAGAGACACAGACACACACACACACATGCACGCATGCACAAGTAACAGGCATTAAAGATGAAGGACAATCCATGTATCTGACAAACACGTGAAAATACTATTAGCTGAACTAGTTTAAGGTAGGAAACATATATTGCAAAATGCATTTTTGCATTGTTAAGTGAAAGGTGTTAGCAGGAGATTATTCACACCTTGACATTTAGTTTCACACTCATCTCAGCAGACAGGTAACCATGACAGAACGGAACCAGAAACCCTCTGAGGCGACAGCGGAATGATAGATGGTTTCCACATCTGACATTTGGCATAGGTTTCCCCATATCCTCCCTTCACCCTTCCCCTCCCTAGTGCTCAGCTCTCCCTTTTCAAATGGCCATTTCCCCAAATTGATACAGCCACTACAGCAAGCCAAGACGGGCTATTGAGAGATGAAGACCTCCTATCATCTTTATAACAAAAGAGAGGCAACAGACAGATAAAGAAGAGGTGGACATGAAACAGTGAAATGAGAACATCAAGTGGAAAAGTTATAAAGGAAATGTGGGATGAGCAGGGGGTTGTTTGAGGTAGTCTCTGGCACAAACAGATATGTTGGGCAATTTTAATGTTCAAAATAACAGACGGCTAGTTCTAACTTTTCTCGTAGTGCAGTCAGACAGGCAGCATTTTTAAAATGTGATTGCGATTTTGCTCCGACAGCTGCACTTTGTGTCCTGACTAGTAAATGAATACAATTCAAGAGAGCTCACCAATGACAGGTCTACATCTTAGAAATCAAGCTGTTCAGCCTGTGTGTGTGTGTGTGTGTGTATGTGTCTCTTCCTTGTGCTAATGGCACAGAACGACCAGTGATATTTGTTTGATACTGTGGATATTCAAAATGGTTGGTGTGCTCAAACCACATTTTCAAGCCATAAAGTAATAAGCTAAATAGTATCGACGTTATTGGACGGCACTGTTTTATGCAGAAAGGAGGCTGGGCATATTCCCACATGTGCAATTTATTCATAGGCACTAAAGCAGTACAAAAAAAGAAAAGCATTATTCCAAAGGAACATTGATGTATCATTTTACAAGGGAAAAAACGAATCAGCTCAATCTCTCCATTTAATCTCTCATTATTTCCTAGGAACTGTCAAATGACGCCATGTTTTCTCTTCCCCATCTTTCACTTGCTGTCGCCTGGCTGTCGACAGGTGTGGCTGTTGATGCAGCAATGATGTGCGCTTGTGTGTGTGTGTGCGTTTTCCTTCATGTGTGTGTGTGTGTGTCCCCTCTGTGGCCACCCCTCATCTGTCAGGGTGTGTTAGCAAGAGTGGCAGTCTCATCAATACATATGTGTGCCTCTGCTCAGGGGCTCAATACAAGCCAAGGGGCTAAATCAAACAGTGAAAAGGTGTGTGTTTGTGTGTTTTTTCGGACACTAAATAATAATCTACGAATGAAACAGGGGTATTCTGTTGTTTTAGTATTCTTCCCCCTGATGGGTTCCCTTGTGTTTTCCCAACTGCTAAATAATTGTTTGTCAATCAAACATAGAGCATCAAACTAAAAAAAGATGGATTCTGAGACGTTCTGATGAAAAAGTTAGTATTTGCACCTGGCCATGAGATTTGGATGTGTATCCTTTGTGTATCTTAGTGTTTATTAAGATGTGTTTACCTGGTTTTGAGGCGTTTAGTACCTCTCGTACTAAGTATCCTCTGAATCCAGCCTGCAGAATGGTGACTGCATTGACCTCCCTGTCTGTTGGCACCCTGTCTGTCCAGCTTCCTGGAGGCTTTGACTCTCCATCCACTTTAGAAAGTAACAGCAGAATATTGCAAGATAATAATCAACTATCATAACTGTTGAACCATTTAACCACTTTAAAAATGAATTAATCTAAATAAGTTTGCTATTCTGTGATGTAATGTATGCAGTACTTGTATATCAAAGTTCATTTAGTTGGAATAAAATAAATCTAATATAGTGTTTTAATGCATCAATTGTAATAATTGGGAGAATGAAGATGTAGGGCTAGGAGGCAATTGAATGAGTAATGTAAGGTTTTAACCTGTGATACTCACATATGTAATCACATGTGCTAGGCATATACTACATTTACAAACATATGTATACTGTAGATCTACAATGTACGAAAATTCACAAAAACACAAATAGCACTTACATGTCAGGGAGTGTTCTTTGGATTGAGTGGCCAGGAGTGAAGGGTCAGCCGTGAGGGCCAGTACAGCAAACCTCTCCTCTGGTGTCAGCTTCCTGCCCACAGCCTCACACAGCATGTGGTAAACTGCAGAGTGAAACACCTAAACACACAGTAAACACACACAGGAGAAACCAGGCGATGATAGCAGTTGTGTGTGCGTGTGAGTGACTGAAGCATAATAATACTATGATTTACACCCTCATAAATATGGGAGGAATAAGAGTCCACAGTTCATACTATATAAGAAATCAATGCTTTTATCCAAAACGACTTTCTATCGATCCACATATATAGACATCAAGCTATGCAGACATTTCAAATTTTTGGGGACACGTGGTATTCTAACATGCAATCATGTTATGTTCTTATTTCATGAAGTATAGGATTTAGTAGATAGCAACTAAGGACTGTTTCCCAATGTGTGAAGTATAAAGGAAGATAAGCTGATGCCTGGATATGCATCATCACAACTGTGTACCACCATAAGACCATTGCTCAATAATCTACCTTGGTGTGCTTCCATTTTCCGCGGACAGTCTTGATGTTTTGGGGGCAGTGAGCCAACTGTAGTTTATTTCTCCCTTCTGGCTGGTTCTGCTCATCACTAAAGGAAGACACCACTCTGGACAGGGCCGTGAAAATGGATGAGGCCCGATCATTGAAACGAGCACTTTCCTGTATAATATGGGAAAACACAAGGCGAGTGTTTTAATGTTGTTCACTTGGTGCCAATGAAATAGAATGCAAGTTAACCCATTGATGACGGCTGCTGCGCGATGCCACATTGTATCTCCTGCCTGATGCTGCGTAACGCAGCATTGTTACTTTATCAAATTTTCATGGCGCACGCAGCATAGAATGCACCGTCATTGGTTCAAATACACATGAGGTGGGATTTGTTGATTTTTTAAGACCACGTGACCACCCAAAAAATGTGTGGTTTGCCGAAAATCACGCCAATCAAAAAAATAAAAAATAAATAATAATAATAACTAGAAATGCAATTCCTGAAGAAATTGCGGTGTGAATGCTGCGCTGCTGAACTGAAGCTGATGCTGAATAAACTTTACTGCTGAATGTTGATGAAGAACGAAGGATGAATATATCTGAATGAACAGAATGGTTGAAAAATAGAATGTTTGAGAAATGTGGAATATTTGGAAGTTTGAATGGACTTTCTAGCTGAATTGAGGAATGAATTATGACCTTGAAGTATGACCTCCAAAATGTAATCAGTTCATCTTTGAGTCAGAATCAACATTTGTGCAAAGTTGGAAGAAAAACCGTGGAAGCGTTCATGAGAATGCAGTCACAAAAGGCAACGTCACAGTGACCTTGAAATTTCACCTTTGACCTCTAAACTCTTGTGATGTCATCTCTGAGTCATAATCAACATCTGTGCAAAATTTGAAGAAAATCCGGTGAAGTCTAAAATTTGGTGTTGGAACGGGGAATTGAACCCCCAACCCTGTGTTCAGCTCAATCAGGATACTACCATGTAATGTCCTGAAGGAGCTGAACATGTAGAATGTGGTATGAAGTTTATCGGATGAAAACTGACTGAGTAAACGCAACTTGAATTGTGTGTGTGTGTGTGTGTGTGTGTGTGTGTGTGTGTGTGTGTGTGTGGTGTGTGTGTCTCTGTGGTATGTGTAGGGTGTGTGTGTGTGTGCGTGCCTGCGTGTGCGTGTGTGTGTGAGTGTGTCTCACTGTGGTGTGTGTCTGTGTCTTTGTGTGTGTGTGTGTGTGTGTGTGTGTGTGTGTGTGTGTGTGTGTGCATGTGTGTGTGTGTCTCTGTGGTATATGTAGGGTGGGTGTGTGTGTGTGTAGGGTGTGTGTGTGTGTGTGTGTGTGTGTCTCTGTGGTGTGTGTAGGGTGTGTGTGTGTGTGTGTCTCTCCCTCCCTCTCTCTCTCTATGGATCCTAATGATTGGAGTTTGACCTACATTAGCCTATGATGTCACAGACAGGTGCAGAGGTCTCTATAGTGATTGACAGCTAATCAGTGTGTCAATTGCAAACAGCTGTTATGCATGCAGTTAGAGATCTCTCCCCCTCTGGGATGAAACAGACGATTTCAAATGAACGCTAAGCCCGAACTAATGGCCGTATCTCGCAAACCGCTTGTCTGACAGAAAAAATAATTATACCGTGAGAACCAGAAGATTCCAATTAATATTCAGTGTGAAATTTGGGTCTGTAGTGTAAACAATTTGGCTAGGCCAGCAAGTTGAAAATGGAGTACATTTGGCCTCTTTTCTAGGGACGTTGCTCAATCCACTCACTGTTTGATTTTGATTTTTTGATTTTAGTGCCTATGAATAAAGTGTGCACCTGTGCAAGACGAACAGGAAAAACGTTTAAAGAGGACCTATGATGCTTTTTGACTTTTATGACCTATAAACGTTGTTATGATGATTCATAGTCATGCTTAACCATACTAAATTATCAAATAATGACTTACATGCATTTCGACGTATTCCCTGCTGACCGTCTGGGGTGTCTGTGCCGAGCACTAAACACTATTCTAGCCAGTCGAGAAGTCACGTGTTAAAAGCGGTCTACCCTTTGTAACTTTGTGACGTCGCATGTAACTTTGTGAAGTCACCACGCGGATGTTTCCATGTATGGTAATGCTGTCACTTCCCTGTTCGCGTCTGCCTCGTGTCTGCCTCGCGCCCTTATAGGTCCATGCTCGCGCTTCCCGCCACTGAAAGTGTTCCGGAAGGAAGGTAACCAATCACAACGGAGTGGGGTTTGCAGGAGGGGGGGAGGGTAGCGGAGATGGCCGATGCACAGGCGGAGGGAGCGGAGATTGCCGAAGCACACACACTCAAGTGTTGACAGGACGTGCTGGATCGCCAAAATAAGAGAAAGAGCTTCCCGAAAATCTACATAGTTTTTTGTGATGTGATTCGTGTCAGGTTGCTCTATAGCAGTGTAAAACAAGAAATTAAGACCAGAAAAGTAGTATAATAGGTCCTCTTTAATGGAGTTTCTACGATGAAGTATGAACGAGTAGGAATGATCATAATTTTGCATGAAATATTAAAATTCATAAAAGTTGAATTATCTCAGAATTTTGCGGAGGTTCCAAAAAATTCTGAAACATACAAATTAATGTCCTGAAATAGCTGAACAATTGGAAGGGTATATGAAGTTTGTGGGAATAAGTATGAATGAGTGGCTGGGATTTGAATATTTTTCATAAAACGTTGAAAAAATATGAAATTATGAATTTTTTTAAAAATGTTGAAGGGGAGCAATAAAGTCCTTGAAGAGCTGAACATGTAGATATGTGAATCAGGTTTGAAGGTTGAAGTATGTTGAAGATATGGAACAGCGAAGAAACGGCGGAATAATAATTTGAAAACTGTAGGATATCAATACTGTGAATGCTTGTAACATTCACACCAAAAATACGCCAGCTGTGTCGGCGATAGTGTATTACAAAACAGTTAGTGGTGTTCAGAGCGCAGAATCAAGGTCTACTATAGGCTACTGACGAAAATCACACAACACATTGCATCTATTTATTAACAATATTTATGAATTTAGGCTATATTTTGCTGCTCCAACTCAAATTCAGCCCAGCCAGGCGATAGTTAAGTTTCAGTTTCGTTTTCATCTCCGTGGTATACAGCCGTTTGGACCAGCTGATCGGCTCCCGACAGCAGGAGTCAGTCTGCGTTCCAGTTGTACTGGAAAGTCGGATTTATGGTGCCAGTGATAACTGAACTAAATAATAAAATAAAGCTATCTTCTCCTTCCTATATCTGTCTATCTTTATCCCTCCACTGCACACTCAGTCACTACTATCCATGCTAAAAGGAAGTAGGATTATAACCTTGTTTAGCACATTATTTTTAAATATTTTATACTATTTATTCTTTTTTTTCTCCCCCATCTAATTTTGACGATTTTTAGAAAAATGTGTTGGTTTGTAAGCGCTAAGGGAGCATGTTTAAAGGTCACATATTATGCTAAATGCACTTTTTAAATGTGTTCTAACATATCCATGGGTCCACGGTGTGCCTAGAGACTGCCAAAATATTTAAAAAAATAACAATCTCTCCTGTTCTCACTCTCCCCCTTTCTGAAACCCCCACCCCTCCCCCCCAATATACTCCAGTCAGAATTTTCCCCTTTTCTGACCTCACAAACTGGAAAGCCAGAAGATTCCACTGTGCAGCCCACACCCTTATTTCTTATTGGTCCACGGCCCTGACAGACAGAGGGCGAGGCGTATCTGGCTTCGCTTCCGGACAGGGGGCGGGGGCAGCTCAAAGATTGTATATTTACGAGGGGAGCTGCAGCTCTTTTTAAAAAATAGGCCATTGTGAGATTAGCTGAACATCAGCATAGTACAATAAATTATCTGAAAGTTTTTTTCAGCAAACAATTAAAGAAAAACATATTAGGGACCACTAAGACCATATAATATGGTGTATAATAGAACCGAAAAGTGTATAATATGGGAGCTTTAAATAAAACCTGTGAACCTTAACTTTTAAATGTATTTTATTTCATGTTTCTATGTGCTACACAGGCTTAGATATCAAGGTTTTGGTAGACTTTACAATTCATACTATTTTTTCAGAAAACCCTCAGGCATTAAGGACATGCATCCTAGATTGCCATAGTCATCAATGGGTTAAATAGAACTGCCATGCAGATAGCCCACAATACAGATACATTTTGGTGAATTTAATTTGTGAAACTTAAAAGGTGCTCCGAGGAACTTTCAGTTTGTGTTAATTCTAGCACCCCCTTTCGACAAAAGCAGTAGTGTGTACGACACAAGCTGTTGTTCCTGGGTGAGCGTACCCATGATAAAGGCATTAAGAAAAACTAAATAAAAATAGCATTCTTTGCACTGATGGTCTCGTTTCCTGTTTCATGTCATTTATGACATAAATTTGTTTCAGAAATATTCCAAAGTTCCTCCTAGCGCCTTTAATCAAGATTGTTACAGGAAATTTGCTACAAGTATTTTACCTGTGCTGGACTGTGGCTATAGGCAAGATGAAAACATTTAATTCCATCAGCCTACACACTGAAAGCATGTTTTTCTGTCACAAGATAAGACCTCTGAATAATTATATAGGGGAAGGTGGGGTGATTTGTGCAACTTTTTACTCAAAGTGATTTTAAAGTGAGGCCTTGACAGTTATGTCTCCAACTCAAATATGTACATATATTTCAGGATGTTGTGCATCCCTGGCAATAAAAACTTTGGATCTGGAATAAACTGTTTAAGAAATATAGCTTTCGGAAAAAAAGTTGTCTTGACGCACAAATCACCCCACTACGTGGGGTGATTTGTGCGTCATTGTGTCACAATGACAAAGTCACCATCATCATCTTTCTGGCCATCTGAACTCTCATCAGTGGTGTCGTTAAGTGGAATTGAGATGTCACTCTCTTCTGAGCTACTGTAGACAATCACTTTCTTTTGGTGACCAGCGTATACAGCCATGCCACTGGCACAACTCTCAGAAATGTACTTTGCACTAGTTGCTCCGTGCTTGTGGAACCAACTGCCACCTGACAAATGTGATTCCCCCTACATTTCTGCCTTTAAATCAAGGCTCAAAACCCATATGTACACCCTGGTGTTTCCTCCCCATTAACTATCTTACCTCTGCACTACTATCTGTGTTTATGTGGATGTATGGGCTTTACGTCTTTTATTTTGGTTATTGTTATTGTACCTTCATTGTTTACCTACTGAATGCACTATGTACAGCACTTTGGACAGTGCAAACTGTCATAAATGTGCTTTTATAAATACATTTTACTTACTTACTTACTTATAACTCACCCAGGCCCTTGCGCACAAATCACCCCATCCCCAGAATTTTGGATAATAGGCATGATGCAGCAATTTAGGGTTGACATTGTGCTAACTATATAGACTCAAAGTGTAGCATACCAAAGCACTAAAACATGTGTCAAATGTTTTCAAACGTGTCTATAATTGTTCAGACACAATAATCAAAAAACCTTGATCATGGAAATTTTACTTTGAAAGGCAAAACACAGTTTTTTGAGCTTAAATGTGCTTATATCTTATTCCTTGTGTCTCCCTTCTTTACAGGATGAGTCAAATGGATGGCTCTTCTTAAATATGTGGTCACATTTCCAATTTCTTCCACGGTTTTCTAGAAACAAGGGGTTTTGCAACTTCCAAAACGCACAAATCACCCCACCTTCCCCTACTCAGTGACACAAACATCTAGCAGAGGTGTTTTCAAACTAACATGATGTGATTTTTTAAATTGAAGCTGTAATGTAACCCACTCAAAACATTTATCAAAAAGGACCTCATAACAAACATTTTCCTCTGGTCCATCTTCATGTTCAACACAGCTCTGTTCCGTAATTTTAACATTGTCATGTTGAAGGTTAAACTTATTGTATTCTTTATTTATTTTTTGTGTGAATACAAATATTAAATTATTTGTTATTTAAAAACCAAAATAAAAAAGGCTGACTCAGCCTTGGCAGAGGTATTCATGCTCTGAGTGCTTTTTGGTTAATTTGTTTAGTCACCACTGTATTTCTCACTCACTATATGCCCCTCTCACAGCCTCTTTGATTTTGTCTATTGTAGATTTGATGGTTTGTTGAAGGAATATCCATATTTTAATTGGTCTGTTTGTGTTGATGCTTAAAAAAAAGGGTCGAAAGCAAGGAAAAGGTCATGTAGTGTTTCCTTTGCTGTGTTTCTTCAGCTGTGGTTGACCCATCAGCTGGTAAATGCATCCACAGACAATATTATAATTATTATTATTATAATACATGGGCGTAAAATTGCGTATGGACGGTGTGGACGTGTCCATACCAATATTCAAATGTTCTGAAATTGTCCACACCAATATGAGAAGGATATGACAACGACGAGAAAGGGTTAATGCGTTGCCTCTTTATAGTCCCGCCTTAAGTATTTTGTATTTTGCTTTGCCTCCTGTTGGTTGTCGTGGGTTGTGTTTCGGTTAGCGGTGATTGGTTGCTTAATTTGAGAGCGGCAAAACAGCTTCTGCTGTCATTTCGGAATCTATCAGCTCAGCTGCTGCGCTATGAATGCGGCTGAAGTTTGACGTCAACTGAGGAAGAATGTCGGGGAAATAAAGGAAAGAAGTGGCGTTTTCTCCCGGTGGCCAAGGGAAGCCAGGCTTCCCTGTTTTTTAGGCTGTAGTTGTCATCCAATAAAAACATTTATATTAACAGTTTCGGTAATCTTTGGTGCTGTGCTCCTGTCATTTCTTCCCCATTTCTCTCCTCTCGTTGAGCATTTCACAATGCGCGAAACAGCGCCCCTTTACATTTAGATTCTGAAGACGCGGCGAAACACGACACTGCACACTGTATGTCTGCGAGGAAGCCAGGCCGAGCTGGCTTCCCTTGGTAAAAAAAAGAAAAATAATTGACCAATCAGGTGAGGCTATTACCAAGACACTGCCCTCTGTGATTGGTCAGGAGGGTGTCAGGAGGGTGCCAAGGGAAGCCACTCGGCCTTTGGCTTCACACCAATCAAATCAAAGCATCATTTATCAACGTCACTGAAATTTAACAACAATAACAATAGCGGGAGATTAGCATGTTTGCATTGTTATCATATTAGCAAGAACAGTTATGGAGGGTGGAGATTTTGAGTATTTAGTAACAAATTATTTTACCAAACTGCCAATTGAGAAGCCATTAAAAATCAAATCTGACGGCAGGCCAATGTGTGTGGAGAGAAAGAAAGTTTATCGCACTTTCCGTGAGGATAACTATGTCCGCACCGAGTGGCTAGCTGGTAGCGGCAAACTTCAGCTAATGGCCTTCCTCTACAAATAGTGAGTAAAATACACACCTCCTCCCGGCGCGGGTTAACTGTTCCCTTAACTGTCTGTGTAACTATGTGTGTTATGTTTTGTGTTATTTTATTGCTAATTGTGCCTTGATTGCCTGGATTAAGTTGCATTGGTAGGCCTACTGTATATCCACTGAAGTTGTTCTGGGTTGTCTTAAGTATAGTGTTGTAATGAACATTTTGCCTAGTACTTAAACGAAAAGGATGTATAAAAAGTATGTGTCTATGTCAAGCACCTACAACTGATTGTGTGAGTCATGTCTCATGTGAACGTGAAACTTAAAATAGCCTTAAACGTCCCCTAATTATATTGTGAATGAATTCGAATCTGCATTGGGCATTAAGCGGCTAGTTGTGCATTCCGGTCGGGGTGGGGGGTGCATTTATAATAAAATTTATAATTTAATAAGACGATAAGGAAGTGTGTGAATGAGTGAGTGAGTGAGAGAGAGAGAGCGAATGAGCGGTGTCGGGCAGATTACAGGCGTGTGTAAGTCCTGGTAAAGTGACCAGGCGCTATAATAGCTCTTGTAGTTACATTAAATACAAGCTGCGACGTAGCCTACTCTTTACTGTCCCGCACCTTCCAATACACATGTAGATTAAAGGTGTTGTCTCACTTGGCTTCCTCAAAAAAAAATCCCCACGCCACGCCACTGGAAAGGAGAAAGCAGAACCAAAGCACTGTGCAAATTTCGCACCATATATGCCTATTGATTCTGCTCTGCTATGTGCTGTAGTAAAGATAGGTCGCCTTGGAAACAATTAATCCCCCGTAGACCGCGAGCATCTTGTCTTTTTTACTCGCGCAAATCACCATTCTCTGCAGCTGTCACCGGCTCTGTGTTGTTTCTCTCTCACCGGCTCGTCGAGGCTCGGGCACGCTCGCGCTTCAGCTGCGCTCCAACTCCCCGGTTCACTCGTAAACTGAAATTCCGAGTCGGGGACAGCCCTACTGTAAAACATAAGCAGCCAAGGATGTATGAATATAATACGTTTTTTAGTACAAAACGATTGATAGCCGCTCAACTCTTGACTAAACTGTACATAGATACATGATAAAACTGGTTTGGTTAATAAACTAGTGAGCGGTTGGATGCTGGGTCTGGGGCGAGGGCGTTTCGCCAAATTGTGTGACGTTTCGCCAAAATGTGTCCCCACCAATATGAACATCAAAGTTACGCCACTGTTATAATATTCTGCAGATAAACTAGAATAATCTCTCAAATCCACTTCAAAAACGTAAAAAAAAAATCACTTCATGTGTGATAAAATGACTATCAATGCCATAGATGTAAGCCTTCCGTCACCTTGGTCAGGTCTAACATGACGGTTTCTTCATCCCCAAAGATGAAAGGTGTCTTGCTGCACAGGTGAACGTGGTAACCCAGTACTGCCTTTGTGTGGAAGGACAACACATGGCGCCTGGAGGGGAGAAAAAGAACACTGAGCACTTGGTGTTCTGCACATTGCAAATTATATCAATTGCAATTTTTTGGGACTAAAAGACACTTTGTAAGATATGCAAGGTGTAGTCATGACTCGATTCTATACTTCTTAATATTGCTAGTGGCTCATTTAAAGAGTGATGTTGTCTTGTTAGTTTCTTTTTAAGAGGTCCACAGGAATAAAATGTAAAAAACACAAATTAATAGAAATCATCAAATGAAAAAAATTTGTTTTCATCATCTCACAAAAATGATCACCACAATGACCGAGTACAGACGTATCCCTCCACTAACCCACTTTCTGGTTAAACTCACTGCACAATTAAATGGAAAAATGCATTAAACAACAGGACTGGAACGAATCCCATTCTACTCTTAATAGTGAAACTACTGTATGTTTCTCTCAAGTAACACTGTGTGGGTCAAAGAGTCAGAAGTGCTGTAGCCGTATTTCCACTCTGCAGAGTGCCAAGCTGAGGTCACTGGGCCTGGTAAGGCATGGGGAGGTGGAATCCCACTCCCTATGGCCCCATTAACTTTACATAATGCAGCAGTCATAGCCTAACTAGATGGATGAGCACGGAGGTGGTGCTAGGCTAGGGCTGCAGAAAAATAGGACAGCATACAAAGGGGAAATGGATGGTAGAGGTAGAAGGAACGAGAGACTAATGGATATGAGAGAAATGGAAATGTACAAAAGAAGAAACAATACAGTACATTCAAATAACATAGAAGGAGAAAGCACACCAGGTCAGTGGAGAGACTGGAGACAATAACACACTGGCATAATAGTGAACCACGTACAGAAGGACTGGCAGGAACATGCACAGAAAAAGAGAGTGGAAGTGCTTTCAAAACTTATTGCTACCCAAAAACCAAGGATGTCAGCTATTCTTTGTCAGTGGGAGTATACTATAGGGTGTATGGGCGTGATGCGTTGAGTGCTATGTGTGTGATTATGGCTCAGTGGTAATTGCACTGCTGCATACCTGCACATGACCCCAGAAACTAGGCCTTCTGCTTCTAGGCCAAGTAGCACCCAATAATAGAGACTAGGACAGATGCTTTTTACTGTTATCAGAGCCTCTGAGGTAGCCAGATATCCACTGCTCATTTTATGATAGCTTTAAGTAGATGTCTGCGTAGGTGTTTACACCACAACAACTAGGGTGAAAATGCATCCTTTCATAAAAAACTCCCAGGGGGGCTGTGTGCAAACATTTTGAAAACAGGGTGATATAACGGGAAATAAAGTGCTATGGTTGGCAGCATTAGTGCTGTGCTGATAAGCGCTTAGAGCGGTATCAGGTGAAAGCCTGAAAGTGGAAACATGACGAAACGTGAAGAAATCTGAGACAGGATTACACTTAGTTTGGAAAAATATCGAAATGTGAAAATTGATATGAGCCAAAATGTCATCAGATTGCCACATGCACTACATAAAGGGGAGCCTGATTAGCCTACATGCACATTACACAGGGTAAGGGCATAGCTTTGTGATGTTACCTGCTTTTTAACTTGATCTAAGCGTTTCATTTTTATCAAAACAGTACAGAGTAGTCAGTACATACCCTGGGGGTAGGTTAAGCCTGGCTGCCTTTGAAGAGGTGGTCTTGATGGTGAGTAGTGGCAGCTGAGACTGCTGGCTTTTCCAGGAGAACGGCTGGCAGATGAGAACTGCGGACCTATATGCTGCTGACATTGCGTTTTCTATGGAGGTGTGACAAAAATGTGTAATGGTCGAATACAACAAACACAGCAGGTCACAATCATAAAATGTTCTTACGTTTGTATATACTGTAACTCTCATATGAGGTACGTGTATGGTTAGAGAGACTTATAATTGCTGATAAAGATTTGAGTCGAGCCCCATTAATTTCTTACAAACGGAAATCATTATGAATCTACCACAAAAAGAGAGAGAGTGTGTGTGTGTGTGTGTGTGTGTGTGTGTGTGTGTGTGTGCAGATAAATCCTTACTCTCCTCAGCTGAAACTCCCCAGAGAAGCAGAGCGGAGAAGCTGATGAGGATCTGGGAAGGTTGTACGCTGTCCACACACAGGTAGTGAGTGCCTCTCACCTCTGGACACTTGGAGGGAGAGTGGGGCGGTACACACACACACACACACACACACACACACACACACACACACACACACACACACACACACACACACACACACACACACACACACACACACACACACACACACACACACACACACACACACACACACACACACACACACACACACACACACACAAATACAGGCCTTGGTTATCAGTGTGAAGGCAGACAGGGAAAAGAACGAGTGAAAGAGAGAAAGCTGTAGGGAGTGCTGATGGATAAACTGATAGCTGGATGGCTTAGTGGAAGAGAGGGAGCAAAGGGGGAGAAAGAGAGGTAAGCCGAGGAGATCAGAAGATAAAGAAAAAGGGCCGAGCGAGTTAAAGAAGCACTTGAGGTGACACCTGCATAGGTGGAGGCCAAGACATTGTATTTAGGAACGTAAGAAAAAGCAATCAGTGAGAAAGACAAAGCAGGAGACAGAGAGAAAGGCAGAAAATAAAGAACAAGAGAAGAGGGAGAGAATGCATTCGTGTCTGGAATGGCAAGTAGACTCGGCGGTTTACTACACACACAGAGACATGAAAACGCACACACAGACAAAAGCCTGCTCTACACACACTCTCAGACGACTTCAAAAGGTGTGTGTCTGTGATGCGTGTGACACAAACAGACAGGGCAACTGGTTCATTACTTCAATGGAGACAGGCAGAAGAGTGATAACACCAAATCTATTGTACATGCTAGATTGGCCTCAGTGAAGCAGATCATGTTACTGGTAAGCCTTAGTGCAAAGCTGTGCAGTTTGAAATCACTAGATATGTGCATTTCTGACCAAGAAGGTCAAGAAGTTATTGTCTATCTATTCTATCTAGATCTATTTATTGCTTTTTTTTGCTCCCAGATAAATGACCTGGGTGTACGGCTGACTGTTGGCTCCAGACTAAATGCTAGGCTAGCAAACCTTGGCTCAATCATTTACGCATGGCTCATCACTGGCCTTGGAAAATAGTAGTTTGACCTAGTTGAACACTTAACTCATCTGCTGATTTTGTTTTGTCCTTTTAGAAAGTCATGGGTTATGATCTCCATTGTGTCTAAAATGTGATCCATAATAACTAGGCAAACTCCATCTGTTGACGAACGCTGTTGGACAAACTCTATGACCACAAACTCTAGTGAATGGTCCTTGGGTAAAAACTGTTTATGTCGAATGAAAATGTATGTTTTTTTTTCTTTCCGTTACACCCCTGTGCTTGTAAGAGGTTGTCGCATGGAAAAAGAAAGTAAACTTCCGCACGCTGTCCTGTCCGATTAAAAAAGTTACATTTTCTGTTGGGATTAAAGGGGGCATACTACCACTGCTGAGGAGAAGCGGTGTTTTACTGGAGCCATTATCCAACCTAACTGTAAAAGGTACCAACCCATTCACTTAGTAGATGCGATGACATCTTTCTATGAAATGTATTTGTTACCTCTACAACCATAGCACTATGGAGGAGTCATGGACTTTTCTGAAAAAGTGGTTTAACACTATTTCGCTTATCTACAGGTGGCAGTAACATGCCATGAAATGCAGCAATGCCCCCTTCAAAAAGGTAGACCGCAAGCTAGCTAAGAATTCTGGATTTGCAAATGTTCTGTGACTTCTGTTGGTTTACAACAGAAGGGCACCTTATCTTCAGTGGATTACTGTGTGGGTTAGGTTGGCTCTCAAACTTCAAATTATGTGCAATCCTTGGTGTGCATTAAGGTGTGTGTTTGCATGAACATACTTCAGGACTTGTTACAGCCGTTGGTAAAGTTAGGGATCCGGGCGAAAGACAGTGTGGAGATGATCCAGCAGGGTTGGTTCCTGGTGCAGTTTTGGACAAGATGGTGCTCTGCAGACATCAACAGCTAAATTAATAACAATATATCCAATACCGATAGCATTCATTGTGTTAAAGCACAAACACATGGAATCATTTGGTAAAACAAAGGAAAACCTAAGGAAGTAAGGGTTGGGCAATAGTGACTAAAAATGCAGAAATCAGTGCCTTATGTAAATTTGTCTACATACTGTACCTTAAAATGAGATTTCTGGACATGATATTTGTATTTATGTGGTTTATGGAACACCAGGAGAGTCCTGGAAGAACAACACAAATACATGTTATTTTTTAAAGATCTAATATTCACGCTATTTTCTATCACAAAGGTCTATGTTTGTCAACCATATTTTTGTATGTGTGTCTTACTGAAAGCATTTAGCAAAGTCATCAAGGTCAACCCAGGTCTCCTGCAATATTGGTCTGACAGGAACTGAGGGTTCCTGAATGATAGGCTCCTTCATTGCAGTTTTGGGCCGATCTGGAGGGAAGGCTAAAATTCCACATTGAAGGTTTTATGATAATGAATGCATTTCTTTCTCAAAGGTTTTTTTATTAAATGTTAGTAACAACGGAATTGTAGCACAACGAGTACAAATTTTTTCCCCTTTTTTCCCGAAATGAATGCATTTCTAAACATTTTCATTGGGTTAAACTTATTGTGTTAGGCAGCAGGACTTCAGTATACAGCCACCAAGATGCAGCCTGATGAGACCAGCCTGATCTTGTGAGCTTAACATTCGTTTCTCACCTGCAGATCTGTCTGTTATCTCTCCAATCTCCATGGGGAGGAGCCAGTCAAAAAAGGTCCGGGTCTATCAGGGCCCACGTTCTGACCTTGCGTTTGTCCGTCCGTTACTGCAAGGCAGCCCCTGATTGGTTCATGTAGTCGTTAATCTAGCCTCAGTCAGACTGGGCTGAGTTGGCTCTTCCCCACTTTCTGTCAGTTGAGGCTAGATCGACGACTGCATGAAACAATCAGGGATTGCCTTCCACTAAGGGAAAGACGTTAGGTCAGTACGCGGGCACTGATTGGCCAGGGTAATTTTCGAAGATTGTAGAAATGCCAGACTGATCTGTGGGAGAAAAATGTATGTGAAGCTCGCAAAATCAGGCTGCTCTCACCAGGCTAATCCAGATTAATTATAAAACAAAGTATTTTATTTAATATCATTCACAAATCTGCAGCATCTCAATATATCAAATTGTGTATTTATTAGGGCTGTCAAATTAACACGTTAATTTCGATTAATTAATCACAGAAAAATGTACGTGATTAAAAAAATGTACGCAGATTAATCGCACTTTTATAATGCCCTTTGACCCGGTGCAAAAGTGGTACGCAGCTCCATCTGTATCTTGCAGACACGGCCCGTACGGGTAAAAGGGAGAAAAGTAAAGAGAGAAGCAGGGAAAAGGGGCCGAGGGCTCTATGGACGGTTTATGGGATGCTTCGGGCAAATAAGCATGAAGGTATGAAGACATCTTACTTCATTCTCCGCAGTGTCTGTGCATTATTGATTTAGTGGGTGCAACAATGTAGGTTCAAAACAGTATCTCTCAATCTTCCTCCGTGTGTCTCAATTTTGTTTGCTAGCTGTCTCATATCCAGCATAAACGGACACCCGCCCCGTGTGTGTGTGTGTGTGTGTGTGAGCGTGTGCGTGTGTGTGTGTGTCAATATTTTTGCCTATGAGTACGACGATGGTGAATGAATCGGCACAGGCTATGCATGCGCATATGTGGCAGTGCAGCGAGAGAGAGAGAGAGCGAGAGAAACAAACTGTAGTAGGCTATACAGCTGTTTATAAACAGGTATAAAAGTGTCATAAAAGTATGCGATTAATTTAGATTAATTAATCACTGTAATTAATTAGATTATTTTTTTTAATCGCTTGACAGCCCTAGTATGTATACAGTAGCATCCACGTTTTAATGCCACACTTAATAGCAAATATCGAAATGCCCATGCCAAAAAATGCTGCGAGTAACAATATGCTTTCCCTCTTGTGACTCATAGCAAGTTATCCTAGACTCAAATCATCATCTGAAACACAGTGAGCCAAATTGGCCAAACTCCCACATAATGGCATAGTGTAAGCGCACATGCACAGCCATACTCCCACTCACCGACTCCCACTACCTCAACACATACAGAGCAAAGTCATAGACATATGCAAACAGATACACTCTCCACCCCAAAACACACACACACACACACACACACACACACACACACACACACACACACACACACACACACACACACACACACACACACACACACACACACACACACACACACACACACACACACACACACACACACACACACACACACACACACACACACACACACACACACACACACACACACACACACGCTCTGCCCCCAAGCTCTGCTCAAAGTAAGAAGTCTGATCAGAAAGCTGAGGCGGCTAAGGGCCATGGTGGTCCTCTAACTCCTACTGCAGGTGTTACTAAGCAACTAAACGAGGGCAGGGAGAAGGCAGGTAATTGGCTGGTTGTCATTACGCATAATTTCAGTCCCATCTTCTTCAAAGTGTCTCGGCCAAACAGATGAAAGCATGGAGTGAAAGAAGGAGGGAAAGAAAGCGAGAGATACAAACACTTCCAATCACATCAATTGGAGAGTGTGCTGCCTGTGTGTATGCTTTGGAAGTCAGCCTTCATCACATCCATTAGTTCCTTAAAAAAAATTAATTAATCTGCCCATTTCAGCATTTTTAACATTTGACCTCAGGTTATGTGATCTTGGGTACGGATATAGTGCAGATTATTTCCAACATGAATTGCAAAGGAATTTTTTATTTATTTTTTTGTTACCAATGGAGATTTCATCATCGTCCTTCTTCTTGTCCTCTGCAGTAACCTAAAGGGAGAGGAAAAGGGAGAGATAGGGAGAGAGACAGACATAAAGAGAGAGACAGAGAGAAAGAGAGAGAGAGAGGCATGAACAGTGAGATGCTGATTAGAGTTACACTGCCAGAGATCCGCCCCTCCACCCTCTAGCGATTCCATCCCAGCTGTGGTCTTGTGCCAGTATTTCTGAAAAGACCACAGGACACAAGACGCGCTTTAATGTGACATGGGGCTGCCCCGCTCCACCACCAGGGGAATAACCAACCAGCTCTAATTTACTCTGACCTCCGGTGACAAACTAGGAGTTATTATGTTGTTTAGTGTGTTATTTGTCTTAGAGGGAAATTACTCAACGGCTCTAATGTCATGCTGGTCTGCCCCCTACACCATGCAGTAAAATAGCTAATGAGTCCTTCTAATCAAATCCTTCACATAGCACATTCTCCTGTCTCAGCCAGGCATGAGATAATGTGTGGTGTGGAACAAAGAGCATCGCCGCTGCTTTGATAACAATGCTAGATTCAAGTGCAAGAAGTGGTACACCTGTATCAACTAGCTCAACCTATTTTGAGGGATTTTCTCCAAATGATGCTCCCTTGAGAAATATGTCGGTTAATTCACAGTTTACTAAGTTTTAATAACAATATTGGCTTTGTGTCATCGTACAACTTTAAAGCAACCCCAGCGAAGACTTTCTAATGAGTCAGAGTGAGTGTGTGTGTGTGTGAGTCACCGTTTATTTGAATATGTTCCCTGAGACGCAGACAGACGGAAAGAGGCATTGTGATTGGGAGGCACATTTGATCTCTTCGCTTCCCCTATAGCTATTCTTTTGCTGCAACCAAAAAAACGGAAATGTGTGCGTTTCTGTTTTTCACAAGAGGGCGTAAAACTCTGAGTCAAGCTCTGTCCACCCACAGCATGCCATTCTATTAGATTTTTCTAACCCGTATAGCAAGAGGACATTGAGGCTGATCGATCTCACTCACAAGGCTCCTGGGATTTTTAAGTTGCTGCTGCCTTCCGTGGAGAAATCTATTTTCTCTGTGATCAAATCTTGGGTTGATGGGTGGAAAGGGGGTTGGCATTTCTTTTAATCCCACACTTCACAGGTCTTTATTTTACAAGCCAGAGTTAAGTTGTTGCTCTCCAAGGGACTCACTCAACATTTCACATTTTTCCCCTGAAGTATACCCTAATTCATAAATGGAAAATATCACATAAAATCTATTTAAAAATCAAAAAGATTTTACAGTTCAAATGTATTTACAGTTGCGTGTAGTTCTCTGGCACAAGTAGAATGAATCCATGGAGGGGCTTTGGTGATTTAGTGATTACACACATTCAAAGCATATAAGATGTTTAAACAGTGTTGTTACACTTGGATCTAATTCTTTAACCCACACTAATATTGAGTGAGTAGTAGGCCATTGAGGTCATAAGCCACATCATGTGACACCACTTCCTTTCTATTCTAGGAGCTATAGACACAAGGCTTGATACTGTTGGCCAGGGTTGACAGAAACAGAGGGAGGGGTCAAAACAGCAAAAAAAAAAATCCCTTCTCTCTTGATGTCGAGTCCCCTCAGCACGTGACCCAGCCCGTGCTCACGGAATGGTGCGGGAACAGACACTAAAAATTAGTAAAAATGTGGCACACTTATTATATGACATAAAAGCAATCCACATCGGCGCACGCACACACACATCAAACGACACATCAAATTAGCGTGTCCATACTGCCCTAGCCCAACCGCTCTATAACTGGTCACAGTTACACAAGAGGGCGATTAATACCAACTCTATTTTTTCCTCTGTATGCTAGGAGTGAAGTGTGATAATGAAGCCCCCCAGGAGACGCAGACACTGATGGCTCACCATCTAATTGCACTGCTTTTTTCGTCAGCACAGCACACGACCTCTCCCAGCTTGAAAACCCACGCTCCCCCATTCACCACCATCACATACCAGAGATTCCCTTTTTCCCCATCTCCGTGTTTCCTGCACGATTTTCATCTCTCCCTGTCCCGTTTCTTTCTATTTTTCTTATTCAGAACAGTTGTCGTCCATCTTTAGTTCTCTCTACCTCTGTTTCTGTCTGTATCTCTCGCCCCCCCTCCCCTCCCTTGCTGATGTTCTCTTCTGTGCAGATGTGCCCCTAGACAGTTGTGGCCCTGGCCCGGGAGACAACAGAAGTGACTTTGAGACTGGGGGATGGCAGCCTTGTTGTCAGTGACACACAGAGCTAGACTGATGAGCCCTCAACTGCATGCTTACAGGGTAGACAGAGGGGTGAAAGAAAAAATAAAATAAGCTAGAAAATAACAAGAGGCAACAACATTTTTGGGGCCAGCTGCTATTATCATAGTGTCTTCACAGATCCTCATAGTCTTTATAATGAAATGACTCGGGGTTACCACAATTAATTGAGGTTGTACGTTTGTACAATGTACATGCTGACAGCATCAATGGCCTTTGTGCCTCAGCAGACAGTAATTCTATGTACCTCTACTTTGTTCGTGGTGCTGTTTGTTGAGTTGATTCGTACAGCTGCGTCTGGCTCAAGGCCTTCTCTGCTTTCAGCTTCCTCTCTCTCAGAAATAGACAGTAGCAGGGATCCGTGGGAATGCTTCCTCTGAGCGCTCGGCTTGGCCTCTCTGACACACAAAGTCATATAGTCATGCCACATGTTACATGGACAAACAGCACGCATCATATCACGCATCATATTATCATCGTGACTTATATGTATGTCATCGCATGGTTACACATTTGAAAGCATTACACCATATCATATGCAATCGAGTCATGCGTCCCAAATTACAGAAATTAAACAACACCAGAAAAGCATTTCTTTTTTGTGTGTGTGTGTGTGTGTGTGTGTGTGTGTGTGTGTGATATTTTTTTGGCATTTTTATGCTTTATTGATAGTGTAGAGACAGAGTTGAAATGGGGCAGAGAGGGGATGGCATGCAGAGAACGACCGCGGGCTGGAATCGAACCCGGGTCTGCTGCTGGCCAAAACGTGTCTTACAGTGAGTATATATGGTGATAGTCAGGTGGGGACCAAGCCCCAACCTCAGCGATTTTTACCGGCATCCAATAAGGAAGTGACCTACAACTGTAGTAACCAGAAAGTGCCACTGGGGGTGGCGCCAAGACGAGCAGTTTTTGTTTGACTCACTTGTTAGATAGGCCGTTTTCAAAGTCTTATTAAACCTATTTACAGCCTGGGCCACAAAACCATTTTAGTCTGTGTGTTTAGGTCATATCTCCATGACAACACTGAGGGGGGTGAATTTTTTTGGCCCACGCTAGTTTTTATTCTTTTGGAGGTTAAAATGTATTGGCGCGATCTCTTGAGTGACAGCTCTCCCCGCCAGATGTCCCTCACTTTACCTCGGAGGTATACGTCAGCTATCTCTCTCCCCCCGATGTGACGTCGATTCCCCTTTTCGGCAAGAGGAGTGAGGCGGAGTACAAATCTCACAAGATGGTGACGCGCACAAACCAGGATTATTGGATGCCGTGTGAATAACTGAGGTCAGCCCGGATGCTACATCCATATTATTTACTATCTATGGTGGGGACAAACCAGATTCTATAACACTGTAGGCTTCCCAACACAGACATATAAAAAAGAAAAATGCTCATACGGTTTAAATTTGGATGTTTTGTTCCCCTTTCTTCACAGTGAGGTCAGGCTAGCTATAGAACATTAAAAACGGTAATACCATGCAACTACTATAGTACAGGTAAATGAGCAGACAGAAAAGACACATGCAGTATAATTTCTCAGTTTTGGATCATTTGGGTATGTACGCACACTTCCGGGATTGGCACTATGCCACTTTGGTCACGGCGGGAGAGAAATGGGCTGGCAATCTCAACAAACTGCTCTGGTTTGGACAATGGAGGCACTGCAAGAAGTTAAAAAAGGACAAGCATCTCACACATCATTCCAGCAATACTTTTTAACACTTTTTTAAATGCATTTTTTTGGTTTACTCAGAGATCAGATGATATTAGATAAGCACAAGCCTGGAGCTATTTTCATCACAGAAATATTGTAACAAATCCTCCCCCCTTTTTTAATTTCAGCAATCGGTACGGTATGCCCTCTGTTCTGTTGGTTCTTCTAAATATCCTGCATCGACCCTTGTTTTCCTTTCCTAGTCATATTTATTTATGAAATTCACCAACACCCTACCACATGGTTTGTGATTTTCTATTTGTTTGATATCCTCCCCTGCATCCTCCTCCTGGTTTCCCCTTTATCACCTTTCTCCCTGACTTATTTTTAATTTTTTTTATTTGCTTATTTACTGTGGCCCTGAGAGCTCACAGCACTGCAAAAAAACACACATGAAATAGGCAAAACACAAGCATATTAAGAAAACATCGTCGTCATTTTGACAACAAATGTGCAGCATTAGGAAAAAACACTGCAAAAAGTGCTTTTTCTCAATGTGTTGTGGTCTTTGCAGCACTTTTTCTTAATGCTGTGCATGTGCTGTCAAATTGATGAAGATGTTTTCTTAATTTGCTTTTGTTTTATCTATTTGCATGCGTTTTTAAAGCTCTCAAGGCCACCATACATATTGCCTCTTGCTCTGTTTCTCACGCACTCCGAGGTTCATCTGTGACCACGATCTCTTTGCGCTGGCGGATGAGTTTCCATCGGGGGACAGGTGGAGGTTTGGGTGGGGCCTCCAGCTGGCAGGCCCTAGTCCGGGTCAAGAGGACAATGTGGCTGTACAGCAAGGACAGGCCGTACTGACGAAGAAACTCGGAGGAATTAACCTGTGTGCAGACAGATGCACATACCGGTAAGTTAACACTCATGTAGCACTTACTCATGAACAATTATAAAGTCAGCGATTCTGGAGAATGCTTCTTGTCAAAATCACTGTCGTCAAAATCAGTGAATATTGCATCAGGATCCACTACCTGTCTGTACTGTTTGTGCGCTGAAAAAAGATCTGGTTGTAATACACAGCCTAGGCTCTGTAAACGGACATGTTGCTAGCTAAGGTGAGCCCCTTTGTTTACATATGAGTTAATAGAGCCAAGGCTGCACTGGATTCTTTTTCAAGGTAGAAACAGTTGAGATCAAGATGAGATATTCACTGATTTTTTTCACAAAAAAGTGATTTTGACAACAAACGTTCTCAAGAATCGCTGACTCCACCTTTTAATGCTGATAAAAACATATGCTTCCATACTGCGATCTCTACAGCTGAATCAAGTTAAATGTCAAATGGGGTTTCTGATCCAAGATCAGGAGTGGAGGAGTTGAGGAGATATGAAACATCAAATAAGGAAAATCCTGCAAACTGTCCACCAATTAGCCTTATTGTTTTGTTGTTGTCGTTTTAAATAATAAAACACGCGACGGCTGTCGAGGCAAAGCATCCAAGTGGAACACATCATGCCCTTAGGACATAAGCACTGTTATGTTTCATCTCAACTATCCATTGGTATTGTGGGGCTTCAGTATACAGTTTCACATTACTCTGCTATAACAGAGGTGACTAAAATTATACACTTTAAAATTTGCATCCGAATGTGAATCTCCATATCGTATGCTGCCATCAAATCTGTGAAATCTATATTGAACGGATGAGAATGTGTCTCATAACTGTGCAATTGAATAGAGAAAAGAGACATACCATTTGTCCTAAGCCAAAGGACTTGTCATGTGGCTGTAAAGGGTAGTAGCTGGCACACACAGCTAACTCAGAGGTACCTGAGACACACACACAAAGAAGACTCACATGATGTAACACATGTGGACCCAACAATAGACATAAACTCACACAAGCACACATTAGTACAGTACACAGTACACACACACACTCCAACATCAACCAGGGTTTTTCCTGCATTCAAAAAATTTTGGCGCCCGCCAAAGGAATTTTAGCGCCCGCCAAAGGAAAATCCTCAGCGCCAAAGTGTTTTTTTTTATATATAGGCTATATAGATAAATAAATAAAAATCTACTTAAAACGGCTCCAAATGTGTTTCCATTTCCGCGCCATTCCAGTCATATTACTTGCAATCTCAGTTGTAAAAAAATAAATCAGGTCGGGGATAATCGTTATTAAACTATCATTGTTCCGCTCGCCGGGGCATGCAGGCTTATAAATGCAGCGCACCCTTTCAGCCGTGAGCTCCGCTCGGCCCCTCCCTTACATGAGTTTAGCTATCGGCTCGTCCAGAGTAGGAGGGAGATGTTGCGCATTGCCGGGTGTTTTGAAAAACTTCTAGATGACGAGAATAAAGGTAAAACTAATTGTGTTGTCTGAAAACACTTCAGACTCACAACAGACTAAAATAATGTGCAAGATTTGTCACACGCGAGTAACGTGACATACGCGACCGAGAGAGAGAGACAGAGAGAGAGAGACAGAGAGAGAGAAAGAAAAGTGATATACGACCTGATCTTATCAATATTATTAGATAAATACGACGATATTATTAGATAAATATGCAATTGGTAACAAATTGTATCATATTGAAAACTAATATATATTAATATGTATTATTATTTTTCAATTATTATTAGATCTCTAATAAGGAAGCCAATAGTCATTATAGATATATAAATCAGGGAGAAGGGGTGAGATTAAATAAGTTTTCTTCTTCTCACCCCTTTTCGAACAGGTAAAGCAAGTGTAAGACAGTTTATTTTCATTTGTGGTTTTCATTGTGTGTAAATATTACTTTATTGTAACTGTCCACTTGTTTAATTTATTTTATTGTTTATTATTGCTTTTTTATTTTTTATTATTTACTTGTTCGAAATAAAAACATTTTCAATTCAATTCAATCTGCACCTCTAAACATCCCGACCAATTTGTTTATTCACTTTAAGTCGAATCATAGTGGTCTATGACCAAGCAATCAATGAATAAAAACACAGGAAGTTTAAAGCTCCTTGACTCCTGCCACCACAACTGTCAACACTACAATGCAACTGCCTATCCAGCCAGCTCCATGACATAAATAAATCATGCCCTTACATTCAATGCTAGCAAAAGACGTGCCCTATCAACACCATTTACAACTGGTTATTTTTATTTTGACATATTTTTTTTAAATTATTAAAAATATGTTTCACTTATTTAGCCTATTTCTATTCTCCCTGTTTTCAGTTCAATTAGGCCTTTGTTTAAAGTCCAAAGTCATGGTGTTATTAGAAAAAAACCTTGTTAAAAGTAAAATAAATGCATAATGTTCTTAAATGAATGATTAACTGTCTTTAATAATCGTGATAACACAATGTGATTACTCAAAATAATCATGATTATGATTTTTTCATAATCGAGCAGCCCTACCTTCTTCCATGGTTTAGATCAATTAGAAACAATTAAAGTATTAGGCCTAAATAGGTAGGCCTAGTCATTATTAGTATTTTGACTTCATATATAGGTTGTTTATTGTGATTTCATAAGCGTCAGTGAGCTCCATGGTAACACAGTGATTGACAGGCTGACTGAAATGCTCTTGAGCTGGACAGAAACTCCCCTCTCCCAACCCAACACCCCTCTTAAAATACACAAACCGTTTGCCTTTACTGTCGCGACCCCAAAAAAAGTCGGTCGCGTACTGACCCCCCAAAGGCCCATTCTGAGCCAGGAAAAACCCTGATCAACACACAAACGTTTACAGCGTGACCGAGATTGTCGACCGTATCACTTACACGGAATATTTTCTAGATGGATTAAAATAATTGACTGTCTATAACCTACTGCTATAGTTAAACTTATCAGCTATAACAGGTAAGGCTGATAAAAAGACAATATAGAGTGAAACCCCAGATTTGTGGCAGCACTGTTGGTCTCTCCACAGGTATAAAGAATGCAACAGGAGAGTACAGGTAATCTGTGGATGGCCCTGCCTCATGTGTTGCATCACAGAGGAGCACTTGGGCCAAGAGACATGGAAACTAAATCTGAAGGGTCATGGTGGTGGAGAGAGATGGAAGCACTGCTACACTATTATAAAGGCTACTCATTAAGAATTTAACAGAGAAGTGGGTCTCTCACTGCATCGTGATTTTACGCATTTAAATGTATGCATTTCAATAGAATAGAACAGTGAGCGACCAAAACATTGAGAGATTAAGTATTAATAAGATTGTTGTGTGTGTACCAACACCCTTTTAATTAGTGTGAACAAGAAGTGGGATTTTATAATAGAGAGACCAAGGGGAGTGCAGTCACTAAAAGCATGAGGGCAAGAGTGTAGAAATACAAAGCACAGACAAATCATGACAAAACTTTATGTGTTAATACTTTGAATACAATATTAATCACAATACAAGAAGAAGACTTTGTAACACATTAATGCCACTTTGCATTCTTAATTGTACAACCTTAGGGTGTATTCACACATGCTGTGTTTAGTTCGGTTGAAACGAACTCAGATGCACTTCCACCTTCGGTGCGCATCTTTCAGACAGGTGTGAATACAGCAATCGCACTTGGGGGCGGACCAAACAAACGCTCCGAGACCCAGCTGAAGAGGTGGTCTCGATGCGCTTCGAAACGCACTCTGCCGGACTCGATCCGACCCAATTGCAGGAAGCACTGCGCCTTTTCTTTCTTTTCTTTTTTAATAAATCGCCATCAGCTTCACATCATGGGAAAGTGTTGTTGTCGCCATTGTTAGGAAGATTAGTTGTGGTTTGACCGGGAGCCCCGAGCGAAAATATTACATTTGATAATGACGCGTGCGGCGTACACATGCTGATATGTTCAGCGATCAGATGGAGAGGAGCGTCTCCCGCACAGTGCCAACAGGTTCACGCTGCGCTTTGCATGAAGTGTGTGTTTTTATTGTTCTTCCCAACGGGACCGTCAATACGGTCCCCGTGTCAGTTTGGTGCTGAACTGCGCCGAACTGACACCCAGCTGATACACAGCTTAATCAGCTGTGTTTCAGTTTGAGCCTATTCTTCACGCGAGCCGCGCGTCCAGCAGCAAAAATACAGTAAAAATTATGTTTCACATCGTAGGCTAGAAGCCACATAACATGGCATTGTCATAGGGCTACATATTATAACCATATGAAACAACAATAATTTGATGTTTTTCTTCATTTATTTATAGGCTAGATGTAGGCATTTTTATTATTTTTAACCCCATATTATATCAATGATAAATTCGCAGTTTTTACTTCGTTCTTCCTGCTTCTCTCCACCCCAGAATGTCTGTCCAATGAATGAATGACCTCAGATCACGTGTGGTTTTGCTTCGTAATGCTGGTTCACTTGCAAAAGGGGCAATATGAAAGTGGACCACACCAAAAAAAAAAATCCAAATTCTATTTGGTCTGGACCAAAGCAAGTGAACTAACGGACTTTCCATGTGTGAATACACCCTTAATCAAACGTTCACTGTATCTCGGTGGCCTTAGACAACTCCAAACCACACACACACACACACACTCTTTTCCGAAAACGTTTTTAAATTCTGCCTCAGTCACATAACCACACTTGACTTGGGATGGCTCTTCTGCCCTGCGGGAACACCAAATAATTCACCCTGCCAGTGCTCCCTCTGCTGGTTTATTTATAGTCCACCCTACACGTATTATCACTCCCCACGCTCCATTATACATGAGCTTGGGAAAACAGGAAGTGATTTTTTGAGACAACAGTAAAAAAGAGGCAACAGAGCGCCGGCTTACATATTGTGCAGTATAGCAAGATAGGTACGTTAGGTCTCGGGTTTTTCACAATCTTCAAGTAAATCACCAAGCAGTGCTATGAATGTTGCAACGGTATAGAGGTTATTATACTTCTGTAAAAGAATGGAATTCCCTTATAGGATAGGTGATAAAGGGCAGGTTTCTTTATGATAATGAAATATTCATTGTCAAACTCACACTAGTTGAATTATTGATTGCAGAGGGAGGAAAATAGAGATTTACACACACTGCGCATTCACATACAAGTATACAAATATAAAGTATAGTGCTGCTTACATACACAGAACACAGCAAAACTTTTTTTAAACAAGCCACTGATAAATGGATTAGCTGTAGTTAAATGTTGTGCATATAATTGATTGCAATCTAATGGACGAATTATTGAACTGACTCATTCAATTAAATGTGCTAGCAGAGTGCAATTGAGATGTATACTTGAGGGCATACATGCGTGCATAATTGTGTGCATTACATGGAAAGTATTTGTTTGTGCGTGTGTGTGTGTGTGTGTGTGTGTGTGTGTGTGTGTGTGTGTGTGTGTGTGTGTGTGTGTGTGTGTGTGTGTGTGTGTGTGTGTGTGTGTGTGTGTGTGCGAATGTGAGTGAGTGAGAGAGACTGTGGCACGGTTCAGACCTTGACTTTTCTCTGGCTCTGGCAGCTGACTCTTGCCATCATCTCTCCCTTTAGCTGGGTCTGCAGTCTGGGGTTTCTCTTCCGTCTCTTCTGGGAGTGTAAATATGGGAATGGTGTCTTTTAAGAAAGCCCAGGTTTTTCCCAGGTATAAAGACCTGTAGGAGTAAATTATGATTGGTCACAGGGGCATACAATATATCCATCCTTTGCGTTTTAGAACCAACTTAATTTTTGAGCCAGTTCTGAATGGAATTTGTTTGCTTGTCAAATTGTACTTGTCCAATGCAAAATGACAAGTTTGAGTCACATAGACTGTTCATACAGTTATCACTTAGCCAAGAGTCTATTGCAGTTACTGGTACTGTACTGTTTGCATATCCATCTTTCTCTCTGTCTTGAACTGAAGTAAACAATACAATCTACCATCTACTTCAACACATTTGAGACTCAACATATTGAAGAATGAAGCTGAAGCAGGTTCCTAACCTACTTCTACCTTCCCAGATGTATGGGTTATCTCAATACACTTGGCTCATGGCATGGTGTGAAGTAGGTTAGCATACCAGAATCAGTGAGAATGATTTCCCTGTGTGATAAGCAAGCGAAAGGTAGCGTAGTGTTATTTTTTTTTTGTATAATTCTTTTTATTTTGTTTTTTTGTAACAATAAGCAAACAAACAAACAAACAACACCAAACAGTACATACAAACTAAGAAAGGAGAGAAAAAAAGAAAGAAAATGGACAGATGATCTTCTTGACACCCTCTGAAAACATGCAGAGAAATGCATCCTTAAAGATTTCAAACCTATATATAAAATAAATAAAATACTTTTACATGAAGTTATTCATCGCATGATCACACACGCACACACACACACACACACACACACGTAACATTCAAAGACACACACAAACACAAAAAGAAAAATCCATGTCCTGTGATCTCCACCGTAGTCCCCCCCTCCCTTCTTAGCAATGCTACAAGCTTTCTTTCTCATAGTGCCTCGTAGATGTGTTTCCATACTTCATTAAATTGTTTTGTTTTGTTATTGTCCTCGGATAATGTATTTTCTATGGTCAGATAATATTTCATAAGTTCTTTCCAGTTCTTTAATGTAGGGGCCTCTGCATCTTTCCAGTATTTTAAAATTAGTTTCTTGTAAACAAGGGAAGAAAACAATTAGCCATCCCTTACACCCTCGGGATTCTGAAAAATGCAGAGCTGAACTGAGAACTGCATTTTTGTTTTACAAATGGTTGATATCCATTCTTGGATTTCATTCCATCCTTTGTTCACTTTCATACAATGCCGTGAATGAGGGAGTCTTGAGAGCCACACTTCACACACTGGTCAGAGGAGTCAGCATAAAACTTATGTAATTTATTTCTAGTATAATATATTCTTGTCATGAGTTTATATTGTATTAACCTGAGATTTTCATTTGTGGTAATTTTATTTGTAAGATACAAGCATTTCTTCCATTTTATATTGGCTTCTTTGAATTGGAGATCTTTATTCCATTGTTCATAGAGCTTATGCATTGAGTAGTGTTTAGATTCTTCCTTCAAGAGAATATTATATATGCTACCAATTAACTGTTTCTTTTTTCCTTTTTTAAACATAACCTCCTCAAATGGTCCTGGAACCAAATCATATTGTAAATTAAAGTTTTCCATTATCCAGTTTTTTAGCTGTAAATATCTAAACGATTCTTGGTTTGACAGTTTGAATTTATTCTGAAGCTCTGTGAATGGTTGAACCCTATTGTGCAAAATTAGATCTGACAATTGATTAATTCCCCTTGTACTCCAAGTACTCCAATTGAGCTCGTCATTCTGGATTTTAATTGATGGGTTATTCCAAAGTTCTGTGTTCCTAGGGATACTAATCTGCGCTCCAAGTATTTTTCCAATTTTGTTACATGATTTTAAAGTACTATTTGTAACAAAGTTTGATACTTTTATATTGCGTTTTGTAAACAAAGCTGTGAACAGGTTTTGGGGTTTTAGTTGGTTACTTTCTATATCAATCCAGGGTTCTTCAGCTGTATTATTGATTATCCGATCTATGTAAAACATCTGTGATGCATAGAAGTACAGTTCTAAATTTGGAAGTTTAAGACCACCTTCTGTTCTTACATTTTGAAGAAGAGTTCTACTCAGTCGATGTGCTTTATTGGACCAGACAAACGAGGTGAGTAAAGAGTTTAGTTGTGTGAAGAATTGTTTTGGAGGGATTAAAGGTATTGTTTGGAAGATAAAGAGAAATTTTGGTAACCACATCATTTTAAAAAGATTTATCCTTCCAATTATATTTATGGGCAGGTCTGACCATTTCTTAAAACTAATTTTTAATTCATTTATTAGAGAGATAAAGTTATCTTTGTATAATTGTGTTTTTTCAGGGCTTATGATGCAACCTAAGTATTTTAACTTTTTTTTCCACTGAAGGTTCTTTAAATCTTCTGGGATGCACGCTCCTTTATTAATTTGCATCAGTTCAGTTTTTTCAATATTCATTTTATAACCAGATATTTTAGAAAATTCGTCTATGATCTTCATTACCTTTGGAAGAGATGTTTTAATATTAGTTAAATATAACAATAAATCGTCAGCAAATAGACTCAGTTTATATTTTTGTTTATCTACACTAATACCGCTCACTTCTTCTGTTTGTCTAATTTTCTGAGCCAAGGGCTCAATGGCCAACGCAAATAAGGAGGGGGATAACGGGCATCCTTGTCTAGTGCCTCTTTCTAACCTAAATATTTCAGATAAAGTCCCATTAACATAAACCTGTGATGTTGGTAATTTATAAATCGTCTTTATCATGGTAATTATTTAATCAGGGAATCCAAATAATTCTAATACTTTAAAAAGATATACCCATTCTAAACGATCAAAGGCTTTCTCTGCATCCACAGCCATCAATGTCAGATCAATCTTTTGCCTTTTAGCATATTGAATTAATGATATACAAGTTCTAATATTAGTTTTGAGACTCCTATTTTGTATAAAGCCAGTTTGATTATGGTGGATTATATCAGGTAATAATTTGGCTATACGATTATTTAGGACTTTGGTAATAATCTTATTGTCACTATTTATTAAACTTATAGGTCGAAAATCAGATGGTTTGTTGCACTCCCGTCCTGGTTTTGGTATCACGTTAATAATTGTTTGATACATTGTTTGTGGAAGAACCTGGTGCTTCCATGCATTATTAATAACTTTCAATAATAGTGGGTTAATCTGTGTCCAGAATATAGAATAGAATTCAATTGGGAATCCATCATTTCCTGATGCCTTTTTTGGGAGAAAACCATCAATCGCACTTTTGACTTCTGATATTGTTATTTCCTTCTTTAGGTCTTCTTTTTGTTCATCAGAGAGACATTTAAGTTTAACTGACTTTAGAAAGGGCATTGGGTCAGATTTCTCAGTTATATCAGATTTATATAAATTTCCATAGAATGTTGCAAATTTCTTATTAATTATTTCATTGTCTATTATTAGCTTGTTGGAAGTGTCCTTTAATGCTACGTTGTGCGTAGTGTTATTTCACTGCTGTTCGTTTAAAGGAACACTTTTCACCCAAATCTGACACTTTTTACACAGATTTGACATTTAAAAAAATACCACTATGTGTTTTGTCTCCAGTGCAACTGACAGCTCTCTCTGTTGTTCATTGGTTGAAATCTGGCTTAAACTAGAGTTTTTTTTAGACAGACAACCCCTCCAAAAATTGATCTTCCATCTTGTTAGCATACTAGTTTATGGAAGGTAGTGACATTGGCTGGTAATGAGTGTGCTCTTTTTGATACACACCTTTGGATAGTTTTCTGGTTTACTTGCTGATTGTAAGTTTATTTAGAATAATACACATCCCCAGAGTTCTTGTGCCATGCAGCCTCCATTAGCATTTTATATTATTCTAGGAATACTAATAACACTAGCAGAAGCATGAATTGTATTTTATTTTTCAGCCCAAATAATGGTAGAATTGCTCTCTTGTTTGTTGAACATTAGTAGATAGTGTAAATAAATAACCTCTGTATGCGTGTGGATGTGTGTAGGCTATATATGACTACAAACCTATACATCAGTGCCTTTTAAAGTTGATATTCCCCAGGCGGAAAAACAGGCACAGCTTGTCAGACTGTATCAGTGCATTTAATGTCAAATCAAAGTATGTAACTACCAGCAAATAGATTGTATATTTGATTTTTTTTTCTGCAAGTACAAATGGAGATAATGTCAACCCCATGAGGACCTTACTTTATAGGACTGATTTCTGGGATCCAGCCAGTGAGGATGTGGATGAAGGTGAACTCCCCTATCTCCCCGCAGGTCTCTGACACCACACTGAGAGACAAATAGACAAACGATTGTTAAAAAAAACAAGACACTCTGGCACAAGCTTGACATTCCAGTGGTTTCACTCATGAGAAAGGTTTTTTTAGGGAATTGACAACAAAAAATTACTCAGGCTACTTGTTTTTTATTTTGACGTTATGTTAAGTAACGATAAAAAATGCAACTCACCTGCAAAAAGTTAAAATATCTCTTTATGATAAGACTTATACAATTCTAAAAAATTGCTTAACAAGTCAACAGAACTATGTCGTTACTATTTAACTCTCTGTGACTAAACGTCATTGATACAGGCTCAGCTTATGTCTGCATTTTCAAATTTTGTGTATCGCCATTTATTATTTAGGTCTCTAGAACAGATTTTTGGGTGTGTGAGCATGTGTATGAATCCTTCACACACAGTGTCCAGTTGAAAAACCAGATGGCTGAACCAGCTCTAATTGGTCCTCTCGGGATACTGTGGCCAACCTGTCCATATCGCAGTCATGATACCCGAAGAAGTGAAATCAATACAGCTTAAATCATAAGGAAAAAAATGCAATCAATAACCAATACAAAAAAAGGCTACTCAACAGCCAAGTGAAGGAGCCCTCAAATTCAGCTTTCTATTAAAAAAAGACTTCCACAGAAGACACCTTGGCAAAGTTTGGTACTAGTGCACTACGTAGAACTTTCACTATGACTTTCACTCATACATAATTCACCAGGAGAGAGGCTTCTTTGTTTGCTGTCTCGGATGAAACATTGATGTCTCGACCTTGTGTGGACACTGGAACAGCCACCTTTACACACGCCATGTTGCCCAATCACAGACACGCACACTGCCTATCTGTCACCCGAATTAACACAGCCCTAGGCAGCACTTAGGTCAAGTGAAGGTTTGTCTTAGTCAGCAAAAAAAGCAGTCTCTGGGGGTTCTCCATGTGTGTGAGCCTCATATCGTTTGGTTCACTTCACTAGGTACGACATGACATGTCAGTAAGGAACATTCTGAACCCTGATTAACCCTTCTTATCTCCTTAAGTTACTTTAAAGTAAAGCGTTCGTCATCTCTGGAAACACTGAGTTCTTGACAAAATGCTAAAAATAAGGACGTAAGGCTTTCATTAATGTCCTTGTTCAGGCAGGGTAAAAACTTTCCTCTAGTATCGGTTAAAATAATCAATCAATTATACTTTCATTCTCTCAATCCAGATGTGATGACCTCTCGTATGAATTTACATGAAATTAATTTGGAATCAAAAATAGTACAGTACCACTCTGTATTCAGCTTTTTCTGAGCAGGGTTAGTGTACAGTGCTATAAGCGCTTATAAGATTCAGGCTGCATAGTGGGTTTAAAGTTGGAAAAGGGGTTGCGTCTGTTTCTTAAGCCCTCTTACATTGAGGCCTTAACAACTGTTTCCCAACTCCATGGGGCAGCGCTGAGATGCTTATAGAACTCATGTTGGTATGCATGTACAGTAACTCACTTTGTGTGGGCCACTTTAATGAGAGCCTTAGCCAACAACATTGGCCACAGCTCAGACTGACAAGTGGAGGCAGGGAGAAGAAGCCGTTTTTCTTCATCAAATGGCATAGAGTCGTCTACTGTTATCCTCCTCCAACAACCCTAAAAGCAAGGAAGAGACATAAAGTGAGGGAAGGAATGGTGAAACCATCAATGGGCTTAAAAAAGTACTTTCAGGATTTTTTGTCAATCTCGAAATTGACATCAATTATATTATAATCAAGCATTATGTTTATCACAATCAGAAATACTTTATTGATCCCACGGGAGAAATTCGTTAGCTCTTTTAAGGCCAGGACACACCAGTTCGACTACCCGAAAATGGAGACTGCCGATTCAGGGAGCTCCAGTCTTCCCGTCGCGGCCGAAAAAGTGCAAAGAACACACCAAACTGACTGCTGACTTTCCGTACGCTCTGCGCTTGCGCGGGACGTAATGTCTCCATAACAGCAGGCGGCGCTAATCTGTATTGTGGCCCGAAAAAATACGGAAGGCAGAAATGATGGGACGGCTCTCTAGACCATAAACATAGATAGAAATACGTATTTATATTTATGGACCATAAAGAGCACCATTTTTAGCAGAGAGTGTCGAGCATAGTGTCGAGCAGTCAACAAGGGTTGATGCATGTGAGTACTCGCTGAACAAAACAAACACATTAAAACAATGGCTAACTGTTGTTAGCTGTTTGTGCTACCCGCCTCACTTCCGGGCTTCACTGATTGGCTAGCCCTCCACAAATCAAATTGCTCCAACTGAAAGACTGCCCGCTCAAAAGAAGCCCGACGACATCTACGACGACCAATTTCACGGCACACACCAAACAGATTCATGTCCCCGTCCCCTCGAAACTCTACGACGGCGATTATCGGGCCGGTGTGTCCTGGCCTTTAAGCTATTATATAAGTAAAAAAATCCTAACTAGCAGGATTATTATAGCTACTTGCTAAAGGTAGTGAAAAGTAGTTTTCAATTTTATTCAGACTATAGCAATTCAGGTAAAACTCAATTGAAAAGGTCTATATTATGGGAATGTCTTGACAAGAGTTAGATGAGAAGATCAATACCACTCTGTCAAGTTCAAATATAGAACTATTTGGAACACAGTGAATTCCTTGACTTAAATGTTTCTGACTGAACAAGTAGTCTCCTGTTAGAGGATCTTGTCTTAACTTCTTTACAGGACTGTCAGTACATTGTGTGGCAGAGACTTACTGCAATCTATAAATGCATTTAAAAAGGGAATGCATAGTTAGCCGAATGATACCAGACCCTAACACATCTGCCTATTTAAAATGTAAGATTCATCTCCCCATGTCCATGTGTGAAGGATATACTCAGATCATAAGCAAAAGCACCACAAAAAGTGGATTTTGTTCCTAAAAATACCCAAAATGTAACTTGTCACCTCAAATTCTCTGATATACTGTATGGGTTTCAATCCCAAAACATTTATTTAGCATTTGCTACCTTCTGTTTGCATTTAAGCTGTTTGGTGTCAGAGCCTGTTACATGCTGTCTATGGTGTGGTGTGTCTGTCTACTGGCCGTCTGGGGGAGTTTCACTCTGCTTGTTGGAAGGAAAAAGCAGGTGATAGTCTGACTGTCTGTTCACAGATGTGTCTATCCTTGTATATGGAGGCAGCAGTGATGCACAAGCAATGCAAGCCTATGCAGAGTACAGGGCGAGCACACTCTTCTTGTGTGTATTTGTATTTTCTTGTCAAACCCATCACCACAAGGAGGAGCTCAATGTGTTCGAAGATGGGGTAAAAACAAAAAGAATACAGTGGATGGATATATGGATATGCTCTGCAGCATGAAGGAGGAAAAATTGATTGTTGGGCAACAGAAGAAAAAATAAATTATGAGCACAGGAGAAGCAGTAGCAGTAGCCTATGAGCAAAAAACAGGCACGGAAGCATAAAGGAGGTAACTAGGAGAGATAACACCAACAGGAAGCAGGGTTGGGGGCTGGGTGCCTAATGGCTTCTTAACAACCATCTGTTAGCGTGCCATTGTTGGCACAAGGACTGCTGCCTACAACTGTGTCATGCTTGTTTGTCAAGGCAGGAGTCACAGTGTTGCAGAACACACACACACATCCTTTTTTTTTTGCTCTGTCTTTTTCACTCTCTTTGCTGACCCACATTGTTGTGCTGGAAGAAGAAGAAGTTCCCTTTTTGAAATGACGCAATGATGCCGTTTTCTTCCACTACTAAAGAGATCCGTGCCAAGCAATATACGCAATTAAACATACTGAAATTCACAAGGCCGGCATCTTACAACTCTATCGCTATGAAAAAATTACCTGTATTAAAGCGACTCTTACCTTTGATGCATTTTTACACTTTTTTTGGATTAGGTTAAAATGGTATTAATAAGGTAATTACACTCTAAAATATAAGACAGACCCACCAGGAGTAAAAACAAACAATGATTTCAATCTCATAATATTATGAAAAATATATATAAAATTCAACCAATCAAATTGTTCGGACGATTTGATTGGCCGACAGACCTGTCTGTTTACGGTCTGCTTCTGTATTGCGCATTCTCAACTAGAGGGTTTGTTTTGATTCCACGGCAGACAGTAGCGAGTAGCAACCATTGTAGAAAAGGCCCCAATGTTCATAAGTTACAGTGTTGTTAGTTCTTACAGTGTGTTAAAATGTGTTTTGTTCAGTGTGGATAGCAGTCAGTTAGGGCCGTGACGTCAGTCGGACAGAGAGCCTGTTTAGTTTCCGTTCTCTTCATTGGAGGGAGGCGGGATGGTATGATAGTGCTGTAATTCTCAATTGCAGCATGGGTGTGAGTCCCTTTAAGAGCCAAACATCTGTAAAAAGACTTTAGACTTGCATGAAATTTTTATATATATATTTTTAGAGAGAAAATACACAGACACAACAGAATAAATGAACACCAAAACTAAAGACAAAATAAAATAAACAACTGACTTGCATAATAGTTGATATGAATGACACTGCCTTGCATTAAGCCCTCCCAGGATCAAGCTTGTCTTGTGGTTTTCCTAGGCGTAGATGTCTAACATGAGCCTTGCTCTCTGAGAAGCAGCTGACTCCTGTTAGGCCTCATCTATTCATCAAGCCATGTATGAAGGCCGGACACTTTTTGACACAGCGGCGAGGCTGATTGATTTGAGCTCTGAGTGGATATGGCTTTCTCATCCCCCCCCAACCCTCAGTCCATCCCCATTCCCCCTCTCGTCTTCTGCAGTGATGTCAGATCTTTCTCCTCAAAATAAAGTCTTTAGTAGGCCATTGTGTGTGTGTGTGTTGTGTGTTGTGTGTGTGTGTGTGTGTGTGCGTGTGTGTCTCACCATCCAGTAGAGTCGGACCACGTATTTCCCATAGTTGTTGTAGAGTGGCACATGACCTTTCACCACCTTACACAGCGAGTAGATGTGCTCCCAAGGTCTCCAACACTCTTGTTCTGTAGATTTGGCAGCGTTCTGCAGCATCCAAACAATATGGATCTCACTGACAATCCATCTCATCAGCTTGGAGATGGAGGAGAGAAGGGACATAACAGTATTCATCAACCAATGTTTAAATATATATTGGTTGAATCAGCAATTATCTGATCTATCTAATTCATTTTGATCAAAAGTGGTTAGCAGAAAGTCAATCAATCTTTATCAGGAAAGTAGGAAATAACTGTTGATAACTAACCTCACTGCAGATAAGATGATCGTTGTGTGATATCAAGTCAAACGTCGTTTGATTTTCAACAACGGTCGGACCCTGAAAATCAAGCACATCATTGTTTCAATCGTAGGCACAGATTAGTAAATTCACATTTTTGCAGCTTAAAAGGTGCTACGAGGAACTTGTAAATATTTCTGAAACAGTCTCATTTTAGCATCTGTACATATGAAAACTTTCATTATGATAATATATTGACAGGTCAATCAGCTTTAGAATATGGCTGTTTAAAATGGACATAATTGTCTGACCTACTGAATGCTTCCCTACTCATCCCAGAGGTCTAACCAAAAGCCATGGTTTTCCGGTCTACAATAAATCTTTCACTAACAAGTTAATACGCTCTACAATGTTACAAATTAAATATGAATTAATGGGTCAGCTGACAGTGAAAGAGATCAGCCGTGGGCAAAGGGAGGTTTGTCTTTTCCTCCCATCGTTACAGCAAATCTAAGTGAGAGAGCCAAACTTCAAATTACGTCAGTATGTAACACCGGTATGAAAATACAGACTGGTTTAGGCTGACGAAGAATGACCCTGTGTTCCAATCCCCATACTTTCTGCTATTTAGTATGGTAGAAAAAAGATTCAGGATGTCCCAATTCTTCTGGTCAGATTTAGTATGCTTAAAAATACCCTGATGTCTACTACATTCTGAACCACAATACAGTGCGCACCGGAAGTGGTGTCACATCGACGGAGCCTCCGTATAAAAACAAACAGGGATGCGACGGCTGTAAAAGCAAGAGGCAAGATCAAGGCACAATGTTACAATGAAATAAATAAGTAAAAGTATGTCCCAATTGTATTCCTACTGCATGCTAACTAGATTATTTTTTTATGTTCGGATGTATAGAATAAAGAAAGAGTATGCGATTTGGAACGCAGCCCAAGTTTCACTGTAGAGTCGTTGCCTGCATCTGCACAGCTGATTGCTTTTGTGATTAGCCCGGGCTCCTCTTGAATGAAATTAATGAAACGCTTTTGACATCTGAATAGGCAGCTCGTGACCTGGCAAGGACTAATTCAAAAAGCAGGAAGCTTCCAGTAATTGCTCAACACTGCACTGAGAGAGGGTGACAGAAACGTGGAGTGATGCAATTAAAACGTCATTGGAGGTGACTAGAGAGCTGACATTTCACACTGCGTGGCAAAGAAATGCACTTTTTTAATACATGTAATGGCTGCAATCAAAAGCTACTTAATAATCAATTATTTATTTATTTTTTAATCATTAGATTTAGTCGATGCAAGTTAATTTATTTAATAAAAAAGGCTAAACGTAAATGCCTTCTCCAAATTCGTACTTTTTTTCTGACCAACATGTAATCTATTTACTATTTATATTTATATGAGAGGCAGGAAAATAGCAACTCTTAAGAAAAATAAATCCCGCAAACGTGTACTTCTGATACACATTTACACATCATTCATTTGATAATTGATTATTCATTGCTGTGATATAAATGTCATGTTGGGACAGGCAGACGTGTGGCATTTTGCTATACCATTAGAAAGCCTATCATCCACACACAGAAGCACGAAGGCTACCTTGGTGACAAACTCTGCGGGTCGCTTCCAGCAGTGCACTTTCAAAGATGGAGGCAGGGAACTCTTTCCCTCGGGATCTTCAAAACATGGCTGCAGACAAATGCGAACAAATGAAAGTGAAATACAGAAACACAATGAACAGAGAATCAACACAATGTCAGAATTAAAGTCCCTTGTAAAGCGCATTTTTAGAAATACACAGTTCAGTACACGTTGCTGATGGCAAATCAGTGAATAATATATTGAAGTGTTAAGGTTATACTCCTCATTTACAGTAGCTTGACCCTTGCTTGGCTTTCCATCTCCGTCCCATTTCTCCTTGTTGATCTCGGCTTCGTTCCACTCGGGCCAGATAGGATATTTGCATCTCGGTACACCTCCCAGGCTCTCAGAGGAAGACCCGCTGCATTGAGGACAAACAGTTATTTATTTTAGTTTGTCAATAGTTAGCAGCAAAATCTGAAAACTCCAGAGACTCCATATAGAGCAAAACCATAAATTCCTTGTTTATCCTCACCATCCCTCAAAAAATATTAGCTCATAATGCTGGCTGTCTGTCATGATGACAGGATAATTTACACATGTCATATTTGATGTAGGCTGCATGTCTCAAATGGCTACTAGACTTATGACTTACAGATAGATAGATAGATAGATAGATAGATAGATAGATAGATAGATAGATAGATAGATAGATAGATAGATAGATAGATAGATAGATAGATAGATAGATAGATAGATAGATAGATAGATAGATAGATAGATAATTGAAATAGTATGAAACCAACTGCAGTTATATCCGTGTCCTTGACAGCCTTCCTGAATCCTAGCCGGTTTATTTTGATGTTACGTGGCTAATGCTAACGGTAATGCTAGCTACAGCTGACATTAATTAGCGCTAATTGCCGACATTCACCAAACTCACTCCGTAATAACTTTACTGGAGTTGGTGTCCTTCTTCTTTGGTGGTGCCTTGGACATTGCACATCGAGTGTGGAAATGTGCAAGCTAAAGACCAATGTCTGACGGTGGTGCGTTTGGTTCCTTCTCTTCAAAGTTTCCACGTTGCTAAGCGATGGTCCTTTGACGTGGGCGGGGCCTGCAGCCGTTGCATCACTTGTTGCCATAGTGAGGGATGGACAGATTTTCTTGATAATATGGATAGGAGCAGAGCCGAGCACACATGGCTCTGGATAGGGCCTATTTTTCAGAAAGTTCACTTCATAGCTAACAACTGTAATACAAAAACTTCAATATCTGTTCTGAATGTCCTTGTTTCATTTAAACTAGAAAAATATTAAAGCCACCATTCACTAGGATTGTATTCCAAAACATCCAAACAACATGGTGCACATAATGGCTCATAAAACTTCGATTGTAGCACCACTTACACAGAAAAACTGAAATAAACTCCAAGATAAAATGTAATAGCCTCTAGGCAATAATAGACTTTGTGACTCAAGGTTCCAGCCTTCTCTGAAGCCCATTCTGAGATGCTTTAATGACGTGATGTGAATTGCAGTATTGGCAAATGAATGAGAGCTGCTGTAGCCTAATGCCTGCACACAACACAGTCGGCACGCCTCCATTGCATTCCTGCTCTGGGGAACTTAGGTGTGTGTGTGGAAAAGCACAAGCTCCAGTCTTGTAGAGCACATGCCTCTGATGACTATCACGCACATTTCTTGAGCGGAATCACATGATCCTCTCTCTCTCTCCCCCCCCCCCCCCCTCTCTCTTTCTCTCACACACACTGTGAGTCTTACTTTTCACCCATACAGATTTAGACAGTGGTGCTAGGATATTCTACGAGGGGGAAATTTAACACAATATGAATAGCGTTAAATGTTTTGTACAGAAACACAAGCCTTTTTTTCCAACTACTGGGACACAACTATATCCCAATGGTGACTCTAAACACATGCAGACTATCAAGGTTTGGGAAATTAAACTGTCAGAATTTCTGGAAAGCCATTTAATTGAAAAAATATAACTACATTTATAATCTAAATTTGCTCATTTGCTTGGGACAATGAACAACATAATACACACAGCGAAACCAAATGTGTATACTGTATTTCAGCTGTATGCTGTGCTTTCAGTGTATAGTGCAGACCTCAGTGTTTCATTTCGATATGATCAAATCAAATTCTGACTGAATTGGAGCATGTGAGGCAATGCCAAAAGTTGCTCCAGTGTTTTGCTACATCATGCATCACTTTGACAGATACAAGCATTTGATATCATACAGACTATAAGTAATAGTCGACAAAAACAAAAAATCTGTTAAAATGTTTATTCTATTTTGGTCTTATATTCAAAGTATTTTCACATGTAAACTGAATCTCAACTCAATGTTTAAAAAGTAATTTTATATTTAATTTGAACACTTTCAATAGATTACCATCCCTATGTACAAGAGAGCGTAGCCCTCTGTCAGATTCCGCTTGTATAACATCTCACCATGTGTATAATGCATGACCCAACAACATTCTTAAAAAGTACATCACTGTAAATCAGATCTACATTCTCATACCAATGGAGAATCAATCAAACAGAGATTTCTCAGTAAGTAACATTAATAGAGTTTTCTTTTTTTCCTGAAATACTGTATTGTTCATCTGCGTCCTTTTAAATGTTTGGGTGAACAACCAAATGTGTTCCCCTCTTATATACACAACAACAACAACAAAACGTATTAGGGCACATTATTTCAGAGAAAATATGACAATAATTTTACAGCTATATGACATCATAATAGAATACTTTTTACACAGGGCTAGTTTTAAGAACAGCTGGAAACACCAACGTGCATGATTTGTGTGATTGATCGTTCAACGGGCATTATCCATGTTAGTAACTGAATAGGCACGAAACAGTAACTGGACTTTTTTCACGCAGAAATGTTAGCTGACAGATCAAGATGACAGAAATAAAGAGTACACTGGTTTTTTACTGTGCAGCCCCAACTCATGGCTTCAGAGGCTTTCTGGTCAACAGGTGGGGTATCAGGCTTGAAGTGTGTCGGGCTAGGTTGAGTTCATAGTTGGCGGTGGAATACACAATCAGGGAAATTTTGCAGTGAGAGAAACACAGAAATGAAGATCCTGTGGTTTCGAGAGTGTGGGACAAATAAAGAAAAAACAGAGCTTGGTGGGGGGGGGGGGCTGCGACGACATTAGCGACAACATGAAGATAAAAGAGGGTTCTCTTCTGGCCTATGCAGAGCTACAATGTGAAGGTCAAACGGGCGTCTGTGCAGGGAGAAGAGGATTCTCGAGCTTTGAAAAAAATTCATATTCGGGTGAGACCCCGCCATAGCCAGCCAGGATGGCTACCATGTAGGTGCTAACTGCCAGTTAGCAGCAGCCTGACTTGCTCTCAGCAGCCACAGTCTCCTGCTCCAGTTTGATGCGTTCTCCATTGTTCTCCTCATATGGCAAACCTTTGTCGTTGGCCAAGATATTCTCTACCAGGAAACGTGCCGCCTCGTCCACATTGATGTTGTCCTAGGATAAAAAGGTCAAAACAGTGCCTCAGAATGGTGATAATAAGACATTAAAACATATATTACATATTCATTTACACCTTCGTGAGAATACATTCACTAGGCTAGTCCGTTCCTTGTATCTGCTTGCCCATCAGTACTTGTAGCAAGCCATGTTAAGGGAGAAGAATAGCAGTCCATTATACCTCTTTTCCGCATAGCTTTAGAAGTCCCCTAACCCCCTTTATGTATGACACAGCCTGATAAAGCAGCAGCTAAAAGACAGCAGTGGCTTCCATGGAGCCAATCTGACACCATTGCCTCTGGCCTTCACACTGTGGCCACAAGCTGTCACCCCGTGGGTTGAAGAGGTAATGAATATAAATGGCCTTTTCCACGCTCTGTAGTAAAAGAGATGTTAACAAAAAAGAAAGAAGACCTCAAACAGAGGTCAAGTGCTTGTTTTCTTTTTCTTTTTAACACAAGATATAAAAAAAGGCTTGCATAAAAGAAAATTACTATGTCCATTGGTTCTAATGTACTAACCATTTTATTAAATAATTGCAAATCTGACAAGAAGCAACGTGGTTCTGTATTTACCCACATTTACTTCTTCGAATCTGTGAGTTTCAAAATAAAATGGAAGACAGTGAACTCCATGAATACGAGTAATCTCTACACCGTGTTCCAAATTATTATGCAAATTGGATTGAAGTGTCATAAACTTTACATTTTTTGTTTTTCAATTTAACTCATTTATGATATTGTGTCTCAGGGCACCTTGGATCATTTAAATCAATCTCATGCACCTGTGATAATTAGTTTGCCATGTGAGCCCAATCAAAGGAAAAACTACTTAAGAAGGACGTTCCACATTATCAAGAAGGCCACATGTTTCAAGCAATATGGGAAAGAAAAAGGATCTCTCTGCTGCCGAAAAGCGTCAAATAGTGCAATACCTTGGATAAGGTATGACAACATTAGATATTTCATGGAAACTTAAGTGTGATCATCATACTGTGAAGAGATTTGTGGCTGATTCAGAGCACAGACGGGTTGGTGCAGATAAAGGCATAATGAGGAAGGCTTCTGCCAGACAAATTCATCGGATTAGGAGAGCAGCTGCTAAAATGCCGTTACAGAGCAGCAGACAGGTATTTGAAGCCGCTGGTGCCTTTGGAGTCCCGCGAACCTCAAGGTGTAGGATCCTCCAGAGGTTTGCAGTTGTGCATAAACCTATTATTCGACCACCCCTAAACAATGCTCACAAGCAGAAACAGTTGCACTAGGCTCAGAAATACATGAAGACTAATTTTCAAACAGTCTTGTTTACTGATGAGTGCTGTGCAACCCTGGATGGTCCAGATGGATGGAGTAGTGGATTGTTGGTGAATGGCCACCATGTCCCAACAAGGCTGCGACGTCAGCAAGGAGGTGGCGGAGTCATGTTTTGGGACGGAATCATGGGGAGAGAGCTGGTTGGCACCTTTAGGGTCCCTGACGGTGTGAAAATGACCTTGGCAAAGTATGTTTAGTTTCTGATTTACCACTTTCTTCCGTGGTACAAAAAGAAGGACAGTGCCTTCTGTAGTAAAATCATCTTCATGCATGACAATGCACCATCTCATGTTGCAAAGAATACCTCTGTGTCACTGGCTGCTTTGGGCATAAAAGGAGAGAAACTCATGGTGTGGCCCCCATCTTTCCCTGACCTCAACCCTATTGAGAACCTTTGGAGCATCCTCAAGCAAAACATCTATGAGGTTGTGAGGCAGTTCACATCAAAACAGCAGCTATGGGAGGCTATTCTGGCATCCTGCAAAGATATTCAAGTAGAAACTCTCCAAAAACTCACAAGTTCAATGGATGCAAGAATTGTGAAGGTGATATCAAAGAGGGGGTCCTATGTTGACATGTAACTTGGCCTGTTAAGATGTTTTTGATTGAAATAGCTTTTGATTTCACTAAATATGACCTTCACATCCTGCAAATTCAACAAATGACCATTTTTATTTCTTTACAACTTGTAAAATGTTTTGAAACTCTGTTGTGCATAATAATTTGGAACGGTGCATTTTGAGTTTTTTATTTTTGAAAAAAATACCGTTATCATTTGGAGGTTTGTTCAATAAAATTTGAATCATACTTTAACGGTTGATGACTTGAAAATTGTACTGACTGTCATTTGCATCGACTATTTAGGAAAATCGGAGAAAAATATCATTTGCATAATCATTCATCACTGTAGATAACTTGAGATAACTTCAAAGAGTACAGAGCGACGCAGGAACCTCCACAGTAGACTGACTAAAGCACTTGACTACAGCATAGCAATGGCTGCTTAGAACCAACAGAAAATGAAGAGCCCTTCAATATGTGACTGAGTGACACATTAACCGACAACACTTTATGACTTTCACACAAGGAAATGGCAAAAAAAATTAAAAATAAACAACAGGACACAGCTGCGGGGCCTAAGGTCATTTTGAGGCGTAATATAGCTTACTCTGGCGGCTGCCAAAACTCATCAAGGCATACCCTACAACAGTGAGTCAGTATCCTGTATAAGAAAGGCATTGTTTAACATGTGTGTGTGTTTCTAAGCATCTCTTGGCTAATTGTTTTCCTCAAACCCACGAGGCACAAAGCCCCCATGATCACTCGTCAGACAAGCATGCACCTTTCAAAGGGGAGTCATTCCTCTCTGCACATGAGTCGGCACATGCACACAACATGCAGTCATTTGTTTGCGTCATCCTCGTGCTCTCACAGAGTTAACTGCTGATCACTTTATTACAGCACAACTTGCCTTACAACACAGACAGACAGCTGTGGAAAGTAAGTAAGTAGATTTTCTCAAGTAGAAAAGGACTGTACTTACTTACTATACTTGAATCCTTTTCACATTTTACACTTCATTACAGCTTTTTCATAGGGAAAACTCAAACTCCACTGCATTTTGTTTCATAGCCATAGTTACTACTTACTTTACAGATATAAATGTTACATACAAAACATGATTCACTTAGGAAAATGATATCTATGCATTGTAAAATATTTAATTACCCAACAGTGTATAACATAATTGATACTTCATCATTAAACTACTGCTTTGCATCAATAATGATCACATAATACAGAATTCTCAACACAAGGACAAAAGTAGAAAAGCATAAACACACCGAACACCAAACTATGACCAAAGTTGAGGAGAAACAATACAGAACATTATCTTTTTCGGCCGTACTCCTCTAAACCCTCACAGCTCCGGGCTGCAACATCAATCAACTTCACCTGATACCTTATCACACCAGCTGTCCAACATATCCCTTCACTGGTTGGAAAGATAAATGTCCATAGATGTCGTGCATGGATGGTATTAACAGCTGGTTTTGAAAAAAAAAGGTTTTTCGCAAATTTAATTAGTCAAAGTTTCAAAGATTTATGAAACAATTGAAACTCTTATCTACAAACTGCCAACACTGAATTTGGAGGAGTTGTCAGCGATTATGGAGAACGCTTGTTGTTTATATCACTTGTTGTCTCAATCAAAATAATATGTCCACAATATCTCCTCAAGATCCGCTTCCTGGCAGTACTGTCCTGTGTGCTGGGAGGGGGAGGTGGGGGGGTGGTCTTAATACACAGCCTAGGCTCTGTAAAAATGTAATGTAAAGAAGGGAAATGTAAACAAATGGGCCACCCATAGCTAGCAACATGCCAATTTACAGAGCCTAGGCTTTGTATGAACAGCGCACACACAGTACAGACAGGCAGAGAACCGTGAAAAGTATCTACTGATTTTGACCATTTTTTTTTTTTTTTTTTTACAAAACGCAGAATCGCTGACTCCATTTTTCATGTTTAAAACTGTTGAACAAAAAACAGTCACGACATGTAACCATTTCACAATAGCCACAGTGTAACCAGTGTGATTTCACCATTCGGAAGGGGCCCGGTTCCCTTCCTCGAGGCTTGAGATTTCCTGTCTGCCATGAAAAAGTGAAGAAAGCCATTCAATAAAATGGTAAAAAATCCCATGTCTCCATTTGTTTTTATTCGGCTATGTGGGCATTTCAAAAGCCCTTATCGCATCTGATTTGCCACAAACATAAGTCATGCTCATGTGTTTAAATCAGATTCCAAGCAATTTCTGTTCATGTCGGGTCTGGACCATAACTCGAGAAGCTTTGAAAGGAAATATGTAAACTTAAAGGTGGAGTCAGCAATTCTGGATAACGCTTATTGTACAAAATCGCTTTTTTTCAAGTCAGTGAAGATCTCCTCACGATCCACTACCTGTCCGTACTGGATTTACACTGGATTTATTTTGAGCGCACACACAGTACGGACAGGTAGGGGTTTGTGAGGAGATATTCACAGATTTTGACAAAATGTGATTTCGACAAGAAGCAATCGCTTACTCCACCTTTAATATGAGCCCTAACTTTGGTCATTTCATGCTTCTGAATCCTGGTTTAAAAGCATAGAGCAACAATAATTGAAAAAAAAATAACCCAGTTGAACAGATATATAAATAGGAATGTATGGGAAAGCGCATTTATGCAAATTGTACGTGTGTGTGCCTAATGGCTCTTCTCCGTCTGATGTATCGACCTCTCACCTTAGCCGAGGTTTCAAACCAGCCCAGGAAGCCCGTCTCTCTGCAGAAATTGTCCATTAAGGCTGTGTTGTTGGAGGTCTCCTTCTTCTGGTCGCATTTATTGGCGAGCAGCACTGAGGGGATGGGAGTGCCATTAGCCAGCTTCACTTTGCTGTCCAGGTCGTGCTTCCACTTAGAAACGGCCTCAAAGGTGGAGCCCCTTGTCACGTCGAACACCACGAACGCCCCCACGGCCTCTTTGTAGTACACCCGTGTCATGTTCCCAAATCGCTCCTGACCTGGGGGGGGGGGGGGTCCAAAAAAAAGTATGTTAAAAAAGCTTGTTACCCCTGAAAAGTTGTAAGACTTTGAAATGTCATTTTTCTTCTCTACTCAGTGAGAGGCTCAGCACTTTCCCTCAATATGGTGATGGTTCTTATTGGACCTACTTTATACTCTACAGAGAATGGGAGCGGTGATCTGCCGAATAAATGAGCCTATATGCTGTAGTCATTCTACTGACTAAACCTGGGAGGTGATATTTCACAAAGCCAAAGCAAGGGGAATTAAATAGCGGTGTGTGTCACTATCAATCTGAAAAGGCCTCTTTCTTATATACTTAACGCTTAGAGGTTTTCTTTTTCTTTTCTTAAATCTACTGACTGCGATTCAATACATCAACCTAAGCTGAATTGTGTCTTTCACTGTTATTTTGTATTTGAAGTATATTAATTTTTCAGGATTCCACCATATCATGGAAAATGACTACAGGCAGATCTAAGGCTTAAGAACTCTAAAAGTCATAGTGAAAGTAAATCTCAATACTTTTAACATATCTAAAATGAAGAGGGGATAGGTTTTAGAGAAAAAGAATTGCAGGACCAGCGCTCTAACATAGTTTTAAATGTCCGCCCACTTCACTTCACCTTTGCCTGAGTGTGCAGTGCACTGAGGCGTTCTTTGGGGGGGAAGTGAATCTGATCAGCAATTCAACTGGAGAAAGGTTAACTCTGCTAGATTAACGCTCGGCTGACGTCGAGCTTCAAGCATACCTATCTGATGGAAAGTTCAGGTAACTGTATTTACATTCATGTGAAGCATTCTGGCACCTTCTCCGCTATATCTTTCCATCAATAAACCTCTATTTGCCTTTGTTCAGCACTTGTGTTTTTTGCTAGGCATGCACAACAGTAACAGCTACTGGTGGAGCCTCCAACTTAACCAACTTGGTTTGACAAAAAAACTGAAACAATACTGTAAGGCTGCCATTACTGTATATTTTTCTTACTGTCAACAAAGCCCATGAAAAGACTAAAAACCAAGAATCCAGATGATAATGCATCTCACGATAATTTAAAACTTTAAGCCAGATCACTATAAAAAAAAACGTTATAACCTATAAATTGGTTACCTCAATATGTAACCTAAATTGGTCAGTTGGTAACTGTAAAAATAGGCCTTGTATCCGAGCTGTCATGCTCACTCTTTTACCGGAGAACCAAACGGATATGTTTGTTGTCACCGCCTGCAGCTAAAGGAACTGAACACAAGATGGCCAGACCACTGAATCATATTCAGTCTGGATTGCAAAACATTTTTCAACAGAAAGTTGTTGAGATTATTCAAAATAATTCTTCATGTTCATGCCTGGAGCCAACGGTAAAAATAACATCTACAATACGGTTTCAGAAAGTTCAGGTCTGGTTCACTCTCAGATAGTCTCGCAAAGCCAGACCAAACTACAGCAAGTAGTAGGGTCTGGAAGCACTCTGTTTAGAGCCGTCTATTCGGGTGGGGAAACCGGGGGAAACTGGGCTAGCCTGTTGTACTCTCAGATGACAGCAGTGTTTTTTTCCTCAAAAAGACAATTGTTTCTCAAACACACACACACACACACACACACACACACACACACACACACACACAGTCATGGTTCCTGTTTTAGAGCTTTTGTATGTTGTATCTTTCACAAGAGCTTGACGTGTTTAAAAGTATGGCAAAACTGAGTTATATTCACAAGCACATATAATTGATGTTTCTTTATGAAGTACACAAAATGCTGATTATCAACGAAAGTAAAAAGGGTTTTTACAGATTTAACCCTGACCCTGATGTAAATATATAGCATCTAAAACATTTCCCTTAGATTTAGTTTTTTGATTGCTTCTTTAGCACCCACTCATTTCACTTTTAATTTTATAGATTTAGTCTCTGCAATTACATCAGACCTCCAAAGACAGGATTTGACTAATATCTTTGCAAGACAGCTCCAATTTAAGAGAGCCTACGGGGCAAGTGTAATTGTACAGTGTATTAAACGGTTGACAGCTTCCAAAGCTCACTTTCAAAGACAGAAAATGAACCAAGAAAAAGGATTTGAGGAACTGTGAGCACAGCTTCTCCAAGAAGCATATACTTTCACTTTCACTGTAGGTACTTACCCAGCCACGCTCTAGGAACTGGAGTGGCGTGGCGCAGTGCGGGTGTGAGCCAGAGAGTGAATACACTGTGGGGCTCACAGGCCTGACGGTAATTGCTCATAATTGAGAGTCTAATTTTAGGTGATGTAACCCCAGGTGAATTCACCAGAGACACGACACAGTGGGATGAAGAGCCGATAGACTGAAATAAGGCTTTTTTGTTTCCGGACCTTGTAGAGCTCCAGCAGAGTGGAGGTAAAGGAGAAAGATAGGAAGAAATTACTGGTTTGACTATTCAAAAAGGCCCCCGTCTTCTTTTGATTCTATTGCAAGGTCTGACAGAGCCCAACTTATTATTGGTAATAAAAGTTGGTTAATACTTAGTTAATGTTTATTAAGCATTGCCTAAGCATTTATTAACAGTAAGTTAATGATGAGTTAATGTTTATTAGGCATTTACTAAGCATTAACTAACAGTTAATTAATGTATACTTACTGTAAAGTGTTACCAATATTTATAACACGGTTTTAATAAAGGGCAACAACCAAGGTTGTCATGCACACATCGACTTGCCCCTGTAAAGCATAGCAGTGTGTGTCTTAAGCAGTCAGTATTCTACTTTATTTTCTGCCTCTTGTTGTGAATTTAAAATTAAGCCAATAAACCCAGAGAACTAGCGTGATCATTCATTCATTACAGGAACTAAGGACAAAACAGTTCAATAAACCCTGAGAGGCCTTGACAGCATGTCACTGTCAAGACTCCACACTTCACTTGATTTTCTGACAGTTTCAGGTCTCGGGGGGTGTTAACCTCCCTCCCTCCCTCCCGGGAGACAAGGGGGGTTTATGGAAAAACACTCATACGGGGTTGATTATAAATCAGTCAATATTCTCAATTGCGGTTGCACACAGATACACACCCGACTGCTGTAGGCTCTAATGACTTGTGGGGTATTGATAAGTCGCTATGGTTGGTTGCAGACGTCTCTGACATTAAATGACTGCAAATCCCATGATGCCTGACCTTTTCAAGTTTCATAGGCAAGTCTTGATAATCATTCTGCTACTTTTAATAAACCCAATACGTATGGATAGGAGGATATTCTGCTCGGTTTGATGTATTGCTTTGTTAGATAAAAGCTACTTCCCTCTTCCCACTGTGTGCTATGTTGTTAAATGATGAGGTTGGAGATATTCTCTGTTTTTGTGAGTAGTACTTTTATTTTTGTATATATAATTTCTCTGAAATAATGATTGCCCGAGCAGCAGTCTAAAACCCACAAAAATATTTAGTTTACTATCATGTAGGACAAGGAAAAACATTGAATCCTCACAATTAGGATGCTGGAACTAGTTTATACTGTAATTATTCATAAATAAATGAAACTGTTATACCAACTCTTAAAATAGTTGCGGATACAATTTTCTAATGATCAATGTACTGCTGTAGCTCTCTAGAGAATATCCCCCAAATTATTCTTTAATGAAAAATAAACAGCAAAAAGAAATTGGAATTCAGTGAACCGATCTATAGTTTGCTTTATGTTTGTATTGTATAGATTTACATAGTCTGTAATGGCTGCACATTTCAATAGCTGGATATAAAATTACAATATTTTGAAAGTGTAGTCCATCCATCACTCTGAAGCTCTTTATTTCTCTCAAGCCATGTCTTTACAGTGTGTTGTCTCCCTGCTTTGTCAATGTTAATTCTCAATGCTCACAGAAGTCAACAAATTGATAGATTTTTTTTTTATGTAATGTTACTTGCTCTAACGTTGCTGCTCGAGTCCTCACTAGGACCAAAAAAGTGGATCACATTACCCCAGTTCTGAGGTCTTTACACTGGCTTCCTGTCACTCAAAGAATTGATTTCAAAATACTGATGTTGGTTTATAAAGCACTAAATGGTTTAGCGCCAAAATACATTACTGATCTGCTGATACGTTATGAACCGTCCAGAGCCCTTAGGTCGTCTGGGACAGGTTTACTTACAGTCCCAAGAGTTAGGACTAAACGAGGAGAAGCAGCTTTTAGTTTTTATGCACCAAATATCTGGAACAAACTCCCAGAAAACTTGAGGTCTGCTGCAACCCTCAGTTCTTTTAAATCGAGTCTGAAGACTTTTCTGTTTCCATTTTAACCTGTACTTTTTATTTTATTTAAATGTTTTACTTCTTTTCATTCGCTTTTAAATGTCTTCTAATGTGTTTTATGTATTTTAATCTTGCCCCTGTAAAGCACTTTGAGTGGCCTTGTGTTTGAATTGTGCTATATAAATAAATTTGCCTTGCCTTGCCTTACTGATCTGATGATGTGTGTTCTTTTTAATAATTTCATCATAATCCTGCAAAGGAATGTGTATGTCTTTCTAAGTAAAGGACTAATGAAATGACATTAAATGATATACGAGTCGCATGTGCTTCTAACCCAATCAGCGTAAAACACAGGACTGGGAAGAAATGTAAGAACAATGGAGTCTTTACCCAGTGAAAGCCACAGGGGCATGAGACTGCCGGAGAGAACAAAGACGTGATCTGCCGCCTTAAAAGCTCATGCCCACCAACTAAGGAGGAGTAATGTCTGGATATGTCCGTACAAAAGGTAGACAGTGAACTAAATGTGGAATTCCAAAGGCTTCAAACAAGGACATTTCAGTTCAGTCTAGCACACTGATGATGAGTACTGGTGTGCATGACCTCAAGTCAAGTTCCTGGCATTCTGCACCCTGAAAACACGTGAACACGTCAGGAATCTGCGGCTACATGATGAAAAAGAAATGGGTTTAGTTACAGCCAGCCACTGTATCATCTCATCTCATGTTGGTTGTGTGGGAGATACAGAAAGAAAAGTCTCATCATTATCCACAGCCCTTAGCAACCCCGATTATGGCCGTGCACATTGCCATCCTGTGGGTGGGTTACCATAGAAACTGTCCAAGCCAGACACGGCAGTAGAAACAGCAGCAGCCTCCAGTCTGTTGTTAGGAGGCAACTGGCTGTGAAACTTCCCCAACTCGCCCTCCCGACAACTACACTAACGAGGCGGCACAGGGTCCAGGCATAAAAGGGATGGATAAGGATTTTTTGAAAGTGGTGTTCTATGGGGGGGTACTTATGCATTGTTAGTGTTACCTTATGGAAATCGCACTCATCACAGTCACTATAATGAGTTTGGGGGAGACGTCGCATTGTACTGAGGCAGAGGGGGCCAGCAGAAAAAGAAATTTCGCCCACGCCTTTAAATGCTTACCAAAAAAATAAATAGCCGTTGAATTGTATGCTAAATCTAGGATTTTTTCACTGCCGATTGCGGACTGATATGCTGTACTGCACCTGCAGACAGCCAACTCCCGCAGGTGCACTGCAGTGTATCAGACCACAAATCAGCAATGAAGAATTCCTACATTCAGTGTATAATTGAACTGATATTAATTTTTTAGGTAAGCATTTATATATTTGGCGAAAAAGCCCTTTTCTTCTGGCCCCCTCTGTAACAGTACAATGCTGACTACTACAATGATGTCCCCCCCAAACGCCCTTAAAATGACCTCCATCTCCATAAGGTAACAGACTTACTATGCAAAAGTATACCTCATACAACCACACTTCAAAAATACTGAACTACCCCTTTAAGGTGGTCTTCAGCACAAGCTTCAAGAGAGCGACTGTGAACAGCACATGACTGGCACGTTCAAATTCCAGTGAGCAGCATGTGAGGAGTGACTTACTACAGCTTACCACTGCCTGCAGCACTAAAACACATCTGAGTTGTGGGAAAATCCACAACCTTTAAGTGGAATTACCATTGTTTTGCCCTCACCTTCCAACTTGCTCGGGGCTGATCGACGTAAAGCCTTGGCACAAGGTTGAGCAATTGGACTCAAAACGATAATATTTGTACTAGAATTTTAAGCAGAATTACTACACGTGACCCATTTTAAATATGCATGTACCAAGAGCCTTTTCGGAAATCTGGAATAATCTTGAGATATTTCTTTTTCACAATCCCTATTAAGGTAAATGTTACCATGAAATATAATTGTAGCATATTTAATATTGAAAAGATAGCAAAGAGTGAGCAGTAAAACACTTCATACTTCACAGTACCACTAACAAGCAACAATGCACCAGAGACACAAACACTAACAGATAATGACTGTGTGGAAGTGGAGTGACAAAATCTATTGCAATGACTGTTATTTGAATAGCAAGGAAAGTAATGAAAGAGGGGGAAACCACTCAGGAGCATCCTTTGTGTCAAACTAAAGAAAAAAGAATCCTAGAAACATAAGAAATCCAGTCGCTTTTAAATAGGGCGCCAAAAGGTTTCATAAGTATGAAAACGATGTGAATCATATGCTTTAGCCTTTGCAGTCACCTGATCTCAATTCAGTTAATCACCTCCATTATGGGAGATTGTATGGAAGTGGAAGTGTTTGACAGCACTCACCACCTCCTGTGTAAAATCTATACTAAGGAGCATTAATGAGACCCTATGTTGTTTTTTCCTGTGTCTTACATAAGTCCACTCTGCTCTTTGCAGGAGACCCTTGCTCCTTCTATACTGGTGGCATTTATTGGTCCCATTGTGCACTTTAAAATGTTTGTCATCTTTAGTATGCACTGTTCTCAATTGCCAAACAGAGCTAAATTGTTTGGCAGTTATTAAGTTTTGCTCAGTGGAAATGGTTGCCAACTAGAGCTGAAACAAGTTTTTTCATAGCAGATGGTCGACAGAAAATGATTTAGGAACTACTTTGATCATCAGTTAAGGAATTGTTCATGCAAACTTTCACTTTCGAGTTTGTGCGGATATGGTGGTTTCGTCTTTGTCTTGAGTGGCAGTATACTAAATATCTGAGAAACAAAGAGGAATCTGAAGGGGGGGTCCCTGGGAAGGTGTGAGTGGACCTGTTCACTCACTTCTTGCTATTTATAGACCAAACGATCCCTATTCACATGTTATGTAAGTGTGAACACGAGGTATGAGTTCCCACTTTGCTTCATGTGAAGGATTTTCAGAAGCTTAAAAATGAGTATCTGGAGTTTCAGACAAAAGCCAATGTTGGACAAAAGTCAGAAAATATCAATAGAATGTTGTTTAGACAAATTAATGTTTTCTTATCCTATCAAATCTACGGTAATTTAAGACCTCTTGGGGTTGGAAGCACTGGTTGCGCTGAGCACAGAAATATAAAAATGGGATTTTCTGACATGACTACAGTTTACAATATATGGAAGAAAAACTCCATATCTTCTGTTCATGTGCGACGTCATCTTCTACAGGAATGTTTGGGCCTATAAGGTGCAGGCTTACCATGGTGGTAATCATCTTGTCCACTAGAATAGACAAATAGAGGACAGAACAGCAAATTCTGGGCAAATAAAAAGTGGGTGTGAAAGCCGGAAGCTTCACTCTTGCCTCCCATGGTGCCCCCTATCTTGTAAAAGCCTCTGATTACTATCATTCTCAACGGACCGTAATTAGTATCAAGGATGGTAGAAGACAACGCAACTCTAAAGTTGATCTTAGTGTTGCCAAGAAAATAATTCCTCCTCCTTTTCTGCACGATTGAATGGCTTAATGGCTGCATGGTTTAAATGACTTGGTAAATAATATACCTCTAGCTTTCGCCCTTTCACGCCCACGTCTCGTTTGCTTATTTTAGCCTCTGAGTGTCCCTTAGGCCGCTCCTCGGGTAGGTGTGAACAATGAGGTTTAGTGTCCGTGTAAATCGAACCTTAACCTTCCATTCTCGTCACAGTGCGTCTAAAACGATTCTGTTCCCCCAAATATGTGTAAGCACGTTCCCTTGTCTCTCTGAATGATATCAGTCTGTCCAAGTGTCTGTGTGTGTCTGCGTTGTATTCACCCCTCGCAGTCAGATCCTCTGATGGAGTGCTGTCTGGCTATGACCGGCAGATGGCCTTCACTGGCACTAAGTCACAGATGCCCCTGTACACTGAGCTCCGGCTGCCAGAGCCCCAAGTGTCAGAATTTGGCCCATACTACCAATCAGTCGGTGACAGAAATGCAAGTTGTTGTGACGACCCTACCCAACCCTTCCACACACACACACACACACACACACACACACACACACACACACACACACACACACACACACACACACACACACACACACACACACACACACACACACACACACACACACACACACACACACACACACACACACACACACACACACACACACACACACACACACACACACACACACACACACACACACACACACACACACACACACACACACACACACACACACACACGCGCAATCTCATTACACCCAACATAAAAAATATCCACCACAAATTGTCTGGTCACATACTTTAACTCATAAAACCAATGATGAAAGGAAAGAGGCTAATGGGACATCACAGACTATCCTAATCCAACCAATGTTCAAGGGCACACCCAGCTTGTTCCAGCTGATTCAACAATAGCCAGTACTTATGCATATCTGTTGCCTTATGGAGATGGCGTTAAACACAGCCATTTTAAGGAGTTTGGGGAGGAGGACAGAAGGGGCCAGCGAAACATCTTTTTTTCACCAGGCATAACCGCTTACCTAAAAAATAAATATCCATTCATTTGTACTCTAAATTTAGGATTTTTTCAGTGATGATTTGCAGGGTATGCTGCACTGCATGGGCCAGTAGCCATGTATTTCTGCACTTTTTTCAAGCGTAGTTCGCTAATTATTACGCAACTCGAGTGCAGCGTAGAAGTCTGCAAAAAAATTATATACTGTATAAAGAAAAAAAAACGTTTCATCTGGACCCCTCTGCAACAGTGCAAGGCTGACTACAGAGATGTCGCTCCCAAAACTGCTTGAAATGAATGCTCTAATTGCCATCTCCACAAGGTAACAGACTTACTATGCATATGTACTGTACCTCATACAACCACACTTCAAATATACTTCAACTATCCCATTAAAGGTTTTGTTGGTGTGCCCATATCATGTTTTCCTCCCAGTCCCATTCTCCCTAACCTGCTGTACTTTCAGGCATATCATTCTCATACTACATGGTTTACACTGTGATATTTCAGTGCCTGGACATGACAAACAGTAAGAGTTTGTGCAGGACTCCTTGCCCGCCTGCTTGTGAGGAACTTTTATTTACAACTCTCCTGCTTGTTTTTGTTTCGGCTTGCTTACCCATGCTACTGGAATGCACATATGGTTTGTGCCAAGTTTAGAGGAAGACCAGCTTAGTGAAGTTGACTGAAATCATTTGCAGAAACACTGACAGTTAAATTAAAGGGACAGGGACAATGGGAGAATATAAGTGACATTGTGATAAGCAGAACCACCTGTAATAAAGATAATGGCAATGAACTCCCAAAGTCAACCCCATAAACACACTTTTACATCCCATTGAGAAAAAAATATCACATGAGTGTTATGGTGAGTTTTGTGGAAGGGGGCGGTGCTCAGTCGGTAGCAATGAATGTGACCTACATTCCAGTGACAATTAGGATCTGTCGTGTGATCATGAAGTGGAACATGACGTGACATGACCAACCGGTATATTCTGCTGGAAATTCCTCTCCCGTTTTCTTTAAGTTCTTGGCCGTCTGACAATTTAAAACCTCACATCTTGTTCCCTAAACAGTAAACACTTTTCTGGGTTGAATATATTGACACCTGTGGCCCCATGACAGCAAAAAACGACACCATCTGACTGCTCCATCCAAAACCCATCTGATACACCACTTAAGTCGCGCGTTTAAGCTGAACTGAGCGTTTGTTTTTGTGTCCTTACCTGCGATGTCCCACAGCTGTAACCGGACCAGCGTCTTGCTGTCCCAGTTGATAACTTTGAGTGCGAAGTCGACGCCGATCGTCGCCCTGTAGTGCTGCGAGAAAAGTTGGTGCACGTAGCGCTTGATGATGCTGGTTTTGCCGACGCCTAATTCCCCGATGACCAGCACTTTAAACAAGTACTCCTTGCACTCAGACACCGAGGCCCCGGACATGCTGAGAGTGACAGTGTGAACTTTTTGGTTAACCCAGATGTGAGCTTCTGCTTTCTCGCGCATGTAGACTGTTCCCTGTGTGAGGAGCTTGCTGTGTGAACCGGGGCTGGACTGGGAAGTGAGAGGGCTAAGGGCCAGATGCAACAGAAATGACATTGGTTCGCCCCCCCTACTTTCAAATTATCCTCCTCCTCCCGATAGCAGAAACCACCTGATAAGTCATAGGACCCGGAAATGTAGGCTAAGGGGAACTTTTTTTTTCTTGTAAGAGAAACCTGACGTTCTCGAGAGAATCCTCGTGTTGCTTGTCACGTTTAGCTTAGAGAGCTGCTCAAATTCAGTTCACGCTCCTATTCATGGAAGGCGAAATTACCACCAGGTAGCCTAATCATTAACCAAATGCAAATAGGCAAGGCATGTGTTTTAAAGCCATAGGCTTATTCTTATTTTTTTCTTTTTTTTCACATAGTTTATGTCTTTTGCTTGATGCAAGTAAGTGGGGGAAATTAATTCTCAATTGAAAAAAACATTCATATGCACTCGTACAGTTTTCACATCAAATGTTTCAACTGCTGGTCAGAAGCTTTCAGGTTTACACATCCCTTACATGTGAGGATTGCCTCCAAACTTCTTTTATATAGGCTATAGACTACAGTCAATGCTCCAAGCAATCATGTCGCAATACCAAGGTCACATGTACACGTCCAAAAAAAAAGAGAGAGTTTTAAGAATGAACTCAGAGGAACTTTCCCCCTCCAGCTGATCAAAGTGAAAATGTTCTTTTTAAAAGGTGGGGTCGGCAATTCTGGAGAATGCTTGTTGTTAAAAAAAGCGTTATGTCCATATCAGTGAATATCTCCTCACAATCAACTACTGTGTACACTAAAAAGAAAAGGGATTTGAGAACATGCCTTCTCCAGAATCGCTGACTTCACCTTTTAATATCAAAAAGAAGCTCAAACTTTATGAAGTAACAAAAACAAGAAAAGCTATTGTTTTCTGTCAAAGTGGTCTTTAAACTTCAGCTTGGGATATCTTGTATTTACACCCCAAACTCAATTTTGGAATATTGGTATAAAGTGTAAGGATTTATTTTAGTCTAACCTAATGACAACAATGTTTTTTTCTTCAGGCTATTGTAGGCAATGACCAGTCTTCTTAATATAAATAGTTTTTATTTTACAGCATTGTTCAGCTTGCCCAAAACACAAAGGCCTATTTCATTCTAGATTTGACAGTGTTTCACAGGTGGCACCCTTGTTTATTTAACATTGGTTTAAAATCATTTAACAACTTACACTATAATAGATTCAAAACATTTGGAAACACAATACAATTGCACTGTGTACTGTATAGGCTTGAACTTTTAAACAATTTGCAGTCTTATATATAAAGAACCAAGAAACTTAACCTCAAGTAAACTACTTAAATTCATAATGCAAGATTTAAGCAAAAAATTGAAACATGAATAATTCCATTACAAGAAGCAACTAATCAATTTGTTACTTTTACAACTGAATATTTTTCAAGAGGATACAGTTTGACTCAAGTTAGCTTAAAAGTTACCCAAAAACCAAACAACACACCGCTCCTTGACAAGTATCTGAGGACAGTTTCAAAATGTATAAAGTCTTCTTTTTTTCTGTTGACATTCTAAATATAGAAACATTTATCAGTATTACAAACATACCACCTGTGTGAAAAACAAGAGATGGCTTACCAGTATTACAAACTTTGAGGACTTGTACAGGTAATGTGTTTTTCATTACAATGACTCAGTAAATTCAGAAAAACATGAGAAATATCAACACTGCATTGGAAGAGCAAAAAAAAAGTAATTTTTCACTTCCAATGATCATAAAACTTGTTCTCAGGGTTATGATGATTGAGTGTACATGTAATAAAAAAACATTGCCATCATCTACAATCAAGCTTACCTGTATCAGCTACATTGTAAAAAAAAGAAAAGGAAAGCAGGGATGTAGGTTGATAACAACTTTGATTGGCACATTATATCCATATCATATATCATACAGCAGTCCAGAACCACGTATTCAATGATAATATTTTTGTCATGTTGAGTACACCTCATAACACATAAAATAAATAGTCAACCAACTCACTGCTCTTTTTCTTCTTAATAATTGTATCTCCTTGTAATATTTAAATTGCAGTGAGCTCCGATGAGTGCAAGCTGACGCGAAAATTAATGAATGAGGAAAAAGGCAAAAAGCGAATCGGTTTTCTCGGTGCAGCTGCGACTGCTGCCACACGCATGAGCGGAGAAGAGCGGAGCTATTCAAAACTGCCGTGAAATGCACTTGATCTATTGCAGAAGCCAGTTTGGTCTCTGATTGTATCTTACAACAGTGTCACGGTGACAATCAGCACATATAAAACACAAATAATTGTTTGTTTTTGTTCACTCCATTTGTTCCTCATATACAACTAAATGGCACCATTGCTATTCTAACCACAGCTACGTCCTTTAGCCATGATTTTGTGTTGCTTAATTCATCAGAAATTGGCATGAGAACCCACTAGTTTTGGCACTGTTCCCCGGTTTTACATTATACAGAAAGGCTTTGTGCAGCGACAGTACTTCAGAAATGTAAGCACTCGTGGATGATTCCTGGTGTTTTTCCACTTTCCACGTTTTTTTGATTAACCCTTTACTGATAAATGCAGCATAATAATAACAAGCAAGCAAATGAGAGAGCTTAAACATGAAATAAATATTCAAAACTTAAAACGATACACTAAAATAATGTTGTACAGTGTCTATCTATGTATGTTTCTGTGTGTGGGAAAAGCATGTCATGTCGTGTGTGTGTGATTGTGATGGTGTCATCATGTCAGTGCCTGTTTTGCTCTCACAGTGTTGAGGAGCTGTGTGCAAAGTCTTGGAGGATGGTCGAGGTGTAGACTGAGCTCGGAGGGCTGCCGAACATGGACTCCATGCCGGGGGAGCCGCTGACACACTCCCCCGAACACACGGAGTCTCTGAAGGGGGACGGGGGAGACAGGGCCAGGGTATCCTCCAGAACGGGTTTGTTCCCAAGTAAATCCAAACCCTCCCCTTCGTCCTCCTCCTCCTTGGCAGCATAAATGTAGCTTTGTAAGAGGTCCAGTTCCTCATCCTCCTCCTCAAACGCCCCCACTAAAGGAAGCTGGGACGCTGTCAAGCTCAAAGGCTCGTCGTTGACACTCAGTGCGGGGAAATGGGAGCTGTGTGTGTCCACCACAGCCCCCTGTAAGCGCTCTGCGGTGCGGCCCCCCGCCGAGCGAGAGGGCAAATGAGAAGCCGGCTTATCTAAATCGGACTCCGGCCTATTTTGCATCTGTCCGGAGGGAGTGGGAGTCCAGGGTGGGCGGCACGCAGCACCCTGGCGGTCGTCCTCCTCCGGCGGGTTGTGTAGAGGCTTAGCAGCGCCACGGGCAGGTTCTTGAGGGGGAAGGAGATGGGTGCCAGGGTCGCAGGCGGAGGAGGGCTCACAACTGTGGGGGTCGGGGGTGTTAGTTAGGGGCCTGATGACCGCCGTCTGATTCAAGCCGGCTTCCTGTTTCCTCACATGCACAGACAGTCTGTGCCACACATTCCCCCCCCTCGGAGGGTGTCTTGCACCTGATTCAGACCATGACACAGACTTGCCATTAGAACTATGAACGAGATAGAGACCCAAAGTTACTATTGCAGAAAAACAACGGAAGGGGAAAAAGCAAGCATCAACAGAGCAGCAACATACCACAGCAGAGCAGCACAGCATTTCTTTTTAACATTTCCGATGCATGTTAAAACACTTTAAAACCACATGGCATTGACAGCTTTTGCTAAAGGGGTTCACTCCTAAATAGATTTTCAAATTTGTCGACTGAGGCACTTCACAAAAAATAGTGATTCATAATGTGCTGTGTGTGGACAGCATTATGATCTTCAAATTGCATCAACCATTTTAGCATCCAGCTCATTCCCTTCCAGCCTTAGATACTTGCTCATACACATGCGTTTCACTATTTCAAGTTTGTGCCTGAAGTGGCCTTTAGACCATATACAGAGTTTAGTGCAGAATGAGCTAGGGGGGCTGGCTCTAATGTGATTGGCTAGACAGGTGTGAAGGTGAGGGGCGTTCATGCTGAGAAAAGTTAAATGTGAGGTTAATTCAGGAGAAACCAAAATAAGCAGGGTGGCAGATCTCCTTCTTGGAGGGCTGCACTGTCAAAAACATTGATTTGGCCAATGTCATTTCAAGACTGACAGGATCCTAGAGGCAAGTGATCCCTTTAATTCCCCATATACTTTAAACCCCCAGATAGGCTTTGTCAAAAAAAACTCGACTATATTAAGAATGTTTACTTGCTTTACTTGTACCTTTATTTCTCTCATGATAATCAAGCCTTGCTCAATGCAAGAAGCTACAAATTAAACCGAGCATTTTCCAACAACTCCATCTCTTTGATGGAGAATGTATGATTGTCTGGTTAGTGAGTGTCTACATTTCTCCCCTGGTTGTAAATAATAATAAAATAATGTATGTCTGTGTCTCCGTTGACAGTGCAGCTCTCCAGGGAGGAGTTGAATAACCCCCATGCCAAAACATTTGCCAGCCTGGACACTTTGCAAACAGTATGCCGTTCAGTTTGGAGGGTTAGAAGATTAGACAGGCTGCATAACAAAGGGTGAAAGACAACACGTAAACATATTGGGATCACTCTCATACTCTGCCCCACGTCTTACTTTAGACACCTGTCCATGTGTCACTCACTGCTGTGGATCTCAAAACAGTTATATGCAAGTCTTATGTCTAGTTTAAATGTTTGAAATCTATACTCTAATAATCACTGACATACCCCAAGAAACAACACAGAATCTAGCATGAAGTGAACAACATAAAAGGTCACTCACTTGGCATTGCCGGATATGGCCTTCTTCCTGCGGAACATATTGAAGAAGCCACTGCTGGAGCATGGCGGCGCAGCCTTCCCGTCTCCAACGTGCATCCGCACCTGATCCGATGTGGTGAAGGCGCTGCGGACGTTCCTCTCTGGTTTGGCGATGATAATGTACATCTTAGGTGTGAACATGCAGCCCAGTGCCACTGTTACACTCAGGCTGACGGAGAAGGATGTGGTGATGATCTTGTAGTTGGAGCCAAAATAGATAGGCACAAAGGCCAGCCAGATGATGCAGGTGGTGTACATGGTGAAGGCGATGTATTTAGCCTCGTTAAAATTGGCCGGTACGTTCCGCGTCTTGAAGGCATAGTAGGTGCAGCTCAGGATTAGCAGTCCGTTGTAGCCCAGCGGCGCCACCATGCCTACGGTGCTGGTATTACAGATGAGGTAGACCTCGCTTATGCTCGGGTAGGACTTGACGGGCATAGGAGGCTCCAGAATGATGAGGGTAATCTCCAGAGTAAGCTGTACACTGATCAGTATAAAGGCGATGAGCACCTGGGCCCAGGCACTCATGAAACGGGGCTTCTTGGTGCAGATCTTCTTCTTGCTGCCTGCCAGAATGCGCGCTATGCGGTTGGTCTTGGTCACCAGAGCGGAGTAGCACATGGCAGACGAGAGGCCCACCAGGAGCCGCTGCAGGTAGCAGGAGGCCACAGTAGGACGTGCGATTAAGGTGAATGGACAGATGTAGCCCAAGAAGACGCCAGCCAAGATGATGTAACAGAGTTCTTTGCTGGAGGACTTCACCACAGGAGTATCACTGTGCTGGATGAACACGAATGTGACAAAGAAGGTGATCAGGATGCCCACGCAGGAGAAAACCACGGCCACTATGGACTCCACATCCGCCCAGTCAAGATACTTGATAGGTAGGGGATAGCAGACTGAAAAAAAGCAGAGGTTGTGTCAGGTTAATCTTTTGTTGGGACTACTGTACATTTTTTATGTAATAAAAAGGTGAAAAGAGACTGGAGACAAAAGTTAAGTCAGATGTTTAGCAGAGATCAGAGTCTTCCAAGACGGACTAAAGTTGCACAGGAACTCATTTGCATGTATCATCATACATACTGTATACCGAGAGCTCCACTTCTGTCAGATTTCTCTAATTTTTTTAACATTATCCCAAATGTGTATGTGCCGCCATGTGGATTTGTGTGTCAACTCTGTCCTGCCGCACCAGTTGCATACTAGCTTCGTATGAAGAGCTTAATGGGAGAAAAACTGACATCCCTGGACTTCCACAGCTTAACACTCCATAAATGACATGCTGCCGCTTATAGCATTACAGTCACTGCAATCACAAGCAAGGCTATGCATGGAGGAACCCACTTCTGGTCTGCATAGCTAATTCCCAATATGTCAAATCGTGAGAAATGTGAAATTTTAAAGTAGCCTACCCCCTAACTTGTCACCTCAGGGAGCTTGGGTATTTTCAACACTAGATCAAGCTAAATCATCTGTTGGAATTTAAGTATTATTTAAAGCACTTCTGTAAAAGTGCACTTCAGGATGAAGAGTCTGAAGTGTATTGCAGTGAGCTGTTGCATGTTTTCTTTTGACCACCCACGGCAGCTTATCTTTCAGAGGCATCAGTCACACTGCATGTAAACGGACAAGGGCGGCCGGCAAAGATGAAACGCACTTGTATTTGTTCGTACACGATTTTCAAATACCTAATTCCTCTCAAACCTATACTGTCATATCTAAGCTCTTGGAAGGCCTTTCCATAATTCAAAGACACAGATCACAGACCCTCCTACTCTACATTGTGTCTGGTAAAATTCACATTTGACTTCAAGAACCATAATGAAATTCTGTAAAAGAATAAGTAAAAAAAATCATTTAAAAAAAGTTTGTCCTGCCCTAAATGAGCTCATTTGTGAACATATGGACAGTACAATTTCACTCTATGAATAGGATAGACAATCTTTCTATTCGTATTCTCAAGACACTAGGGACTAGAGCTGCAACGATTAATCGACAAATCGATTATTAATCGATTATTAAAATAATCGCCAACTATTTTGATAATCGATTAATCGTTTTGAGTAATTTTTTAATAAAAAATTTCCAAATTCTCTGATTTCAGCTTCTCAAATGTGAATATTTTCAGTTTTTTTTATCCTATTATGACAGTAAACTGAAATATCTGTGTGTTTTGGACATAACAATACATTTGAGGACGTCAACATGGGCTTTGGAAAATTGATCAACATTTTTCACCATTTTCTGACATTTTACGGACCAAAACACTAATCGATTAATAATCGATTAATCGAGAAAATAATCGACAGATTAATCGATTATCAAAATAATCGTTAGTTGCAGCCCTACTAGGGACATGTATTGTATTGTATAGTGAAGGGAGAATTTCTTTCTCGACAGTCTGCTGAAATAGTATCCCCAAGCCTCTTGCAATAGGATTTCACACCTGGGAACCTGAGAGCTCCACTCGAATCTTTACATTCGCTGCCAAAACAACCACTGGGCCACTGCAAGGCAAAGGGCAGAGAGGAGGTGAGTGAGCACTGTCACCTTTAGGGAGGAGTGTGGAGGTTGAGAAAGCTAAGAAATAAGGGCCATGATAAGACTTGGATGATAGAGGCAGGTGTCAGGCTGTGAAGTATGAATGGGCTTACAGGATCATGGTGATTTTTGACGGAACAAAATAGCCAGAGAGAGAGTTTGTGCCATTTTAGTGTGATAAGTGTTATTAGATTAAAATGGCAAAAGATAGGTTTAGCTTTATCTGCAAATACAAGAAATGGTTAAAATAATGCGTGCAGGTTAGTTAAAGCCTCTGCAAACCTGGTCTGAATAGTAAAAAATCAATATATGAAATCAAAGTTGGGTGTCTTCTTAATTAGTTTTAGGAAAAATCTGATTGAAAATAAATGTTCGTTAATACTGTAGAACTTAGTTAAAATAAACTATTTTTTTTACTGCCTAGACCGTTTGACAGGACTGTGTGGGCGTGGTCGTATCAAGCGTTCTCCATGGCAACAGTCATTGTTTTTAAAGAACGTTCGGGCAGAGAACTGCCGTGATTGGTTGAAAATACTTATCGTGTTATAGGAACCAGAGCATAGCCCGCCATAGCTAAACCAAATTCCTGTAAGTGTATAAAACATAAATGACAATATATTTCATTTGGATTGATAAATATGCCTAATGCTTTTCAGATGCTTACTATCATGCAACCCACCCCCCCCCCCCCCCCACCCCAAAATTACTTAGAAGGGGTTTGTGGATTTGGGTTTTACAGGAGCTTAAAGGTGTAGGAAGAAATGGGGAGTATGGATGAATATTGTTCATGAAAACGAAAAAAATCGATTCAGCTCAATGTGTCTGGTTTTTGACATGTCCCTACCTGCCAGTTCATCATCGGGCCACCATCCCAGCTCACATGCCTTGCAGGTGAACTCATCCTGGACGAACTCATTGTCCTTACATGTGGTGCAGATCCAACAGCAGCTCACCTCACCCTTCCGAATCACCTGCACACAGAGAGAGGCCACGCATGAACGACTCAGGGGTCACAGACATACAGTATTAGCAGCCAGTCACAACACTAATCAAACCCTGACATGAATAAGTAATCGGCTTCGAGGGGATATCAAAGACAAGGATGTGTTGTTGTTTTTATTTTTTATTTTTTTTCTCGAGCCCCTGACATGCTGTTTATAAAACAAGGGCAGCTGCTTTTACATTCTGCTGTTAGCAGCCCTGTGATGTGTAAAGCAGGGTGACAAGTGGGGCAGGAAACAAAGACGGTAGAATGGGGGACGCACGAGCAGGCAGGAGAGAGGATGCACCCTCCCTCAGGGATAGTCATAATTGACTGTCCTGAAAACGCTATCTTCTTGAACAGGTAGAGTGAAAGGCACAGCAGACTGTATCATGATTTGTGCAAACTTAAACTCTGTGTGTGATTTAACGTAAACTGATAAGACTTGAAACTCTTGTAAAAAGCAAAAAGACTGTGGTTTGTGTAGCTTTTCTGGCATGCTAATGTGCTAAACTAAGATAGTGCCAATGGTAGAAATTACTTGCTTAACATCAACTTTTTAGCATTATAATTGTCAGCGTGTTAGCATACTGACATGATTCCGTACAGCGTCTAAGTCAATAGATTGCCTCTATATTCCTTCAAATGTGGGGTTTTACCACTCCCTGACAACTCGGAAAGACTTGATTAAGATTAAGTTCCCTTCCGAAACTTAATGTATACTTGTCACAATACAAAATTAGCTAGAGAAGAATCATTGTTGAATTAGCTCTGTTAGTCAATACTTACACTGAAACACTGTTGAATTAGCGCTCCCATTTCCCCAGACTCACTAAGCAAATCCTCCACTGTTAATGACTATTGATTTTTTTTTCAGACTTCAGGTTCAATTGCCTAAAGTTGACTAATTTACCCTCTGGATGAGTTCATTTTATTACTTGAAAATCCCTCTACCTTGATTTGTCCTTTGGAGCAGGGATCACTGCAGACTGAGCGGACCATGTCGCTGCTGTTCATCCACAGCTTGTAGTCATCGATGCTCAACATGCCCTCGTGCCAGGAGCCCACGTTGATGTAGTCATAGCGACCATCACCCACATCAGCAACACTCTGTAGATTCATGATGTCATACCTGGATGAGACAGAGGCCAGGACAGGGGGAGGACATCTTGAGCAAAAATCGCATTTACAAAGAATACGCTAAGATGGAGAGACGGAGGAGAATGGAGGAGGGTGAAAGATCACAGACAGAGAAAGTGTGAAGAAGAGGGGGATATAGAATGCGGGGAGAAGGAGAGAGTGACAGATAATTTAATGATAATGACTCAACAGCTTAGTAAAACCTTTTTTATCTTACCCAGAGTCACTTAGACAGCGTACAACCCCGATAGTGTGACATCAAGAGCTCATGCCAGTGCACACTGTGACCTCATTTATATATGGAACCGGGATGTTCTCCACCTGACCTCTAGTTTGACAGGAGGAATGACATGCATGGCTGTGTGTTCTGACTGTCAACTGATGTGTGTGGGAGTGCAGAGAGATTAAAGTGACTGCCACAGCGGACAATCCACTGAATCTGTTCCGCTCCAAACTAATTAAATCCTTTTTGTGCTCAAAGATTGGTGCACATCTGTGTGTGCATGTGCGTGTGTGTGTGCTAATGAGTAGGAGGAGTATGTTAGATATGGGATGAATTCAAAGATTACAAGCACTTTGATGATATGGAATCTCTATTTCCATTTGTTCTACTTTCCTTCCCCGCTCTCTTACCTTCCTGGGGTGTCTCCGTTTTGATCGAAATAAATCTCCTCTCCGGAAACTCCTCCGAAAGACGTCTTTAGCAGGTAGTCCAGGAGCTTGCTTCCATCGATAGGGTCCATGGCTTCGCAGAGCCCATTCTGCCCTTTGCACAACTCCTTATGCATATCGTGGAGGCCATGGGCCATGGCATAGATGGCATTGATGACAAAGCCCATTTTACTATCCTGAACATAGTTGTCATGCAGACTCTCATTTCCTGTTAGAGGGGGAAAAGAAGAGGGAATCAGAAAGGATGGAAGACGTTTGAATAACTATTGAAGAATCCTGTCTTGTTTGTCTGGAGTTTTGTGCTGTGTATACTGTAAAAGGGCAGCTGCACTGTGCCAATAAAATACATCTGGTGTTTTCAGCAATGCATGATGAAATGTGAACCAGTCATAGAGAATATAATGTAAAACAGAACCTTCTTTTGCTGCAAAATTATATTAGCATACAAGGAAATCAACAAAAAAAAAATCTAAAAGTTCAATAGACAATAGATGTGGAGAAGAACTATTGCCTGGGAAAGTCCCATGACTGGCTGTACTTTATAATCAGCCAGCCACGGACACTTTCCCACAGTGAAACCTCAATGTTTTGCAGGGTGGGACATTCTAAAAATAAATCGGAACATGTTTACATTTTTGCATCCTTGTATGAAGGTATTTCTTCTGATGTTCAGGACGTCTTTGCATCCTAAGACTTAAGTGATTTAAAGGTATGGGTATTTATTGTCTTTGACGTGATCATCAACATGCACATACAGTCGAACCAAAGAGATGTGATCTATCTCAAAACAGTGTGCATTGGGTGAGCCATTCCTTGTGCAGTTTCTTGTGTAAAAAATCAAATGTGTTTTTCCTTTCAATTACTCATACAATATAAACAAGCCCCAAGCCTCACATCAGAGTTTGAATGATGCAATACTAGCGGAGAGCCTGATGAGACTGCCAGGATAAAGACATCTCCCCGTTTGATTGAATAACAGTATTATGAGTGTTACTGAAGAACGCGTCCATCAAGCAAAGTGTGGGTGCAATTCAGATTCAAGTAATCACCATAGAAAAATGACTAGAAAAATGCACTCACTAGCTTGAAGGTCTTAAAGAATATTATGTAAAGGTGTGATACAGAGTAAGTATGACAGGAACTGTGACTGTACTGAGATAATAACAGGTATCACACACACCACTAATCGTTTGCATTCATCATTTGAAAAATCATGCTGTGCACTTTTTTTAAATTTCATTCGTAAGCATCGGTCATTTGATGTGTTAATTTTACCATTTCCTTTTTAATTGGATTCATTGTGAGATTAGGTTTGAATTTGTGATTTAAATGCTATTAACAAGTCAAGAACACAATTTACCATGATCACCTTTTGAGAGCAAAGAGAGAGAGTATTCAGACAGGAAATCAGAGAGAGAGAGAGAGAGAAAAAAAAAAACGTTTTTGTTATTATTCATGAGTTTTGGCAATCTGGTGCTCTTTAACCCTCTGCTCTCACTGACGGTAACATCAAATAATAGATGACAAAGCTTGAGAACAATAGGCCTACATAAGAACAAAATATATAAAACTGCTACAAAAAAGCATATGAATACTGTATATCTGTAGTAGTCACCCACCGGAGCAGACTTTCTTGTAATTCTTGTTCTCTTGCGGGTGGCCCGGCAGGTGGCACTGGAAACGGTACTGCCAGAACTCGGAGAACCAGGGGTTCCTGGTGTTGGAGGCCAGACGCAGCTTCAGGAAGTAGTCATCGAAGGACTTGACCAGCTTTGACTGGAGCTTCATGGTGATTCCTCCGTCGGCTTCCTGTTCATAACCCTCCACCACCTCATAACGGTCGGCCCATCCATCACTGCAGGAGGAAGACAGGAAGAGGCTATGAAATAACCATTGCGGTAAAATATTATGAAAAACATTGTCATAACTTAGAGTAAGAGGCATCACGCGAGACAGTGATGATACTCTTTTATAGGGTTGTTGTACATGTATATAATAATTCACACTTCGCTGCTGACGAAGATTCATTGACATGCCAATAACACAATACACAAGAGGGGCATCAATCATGACAACTGTAAACTCTGTATTCAATTTGATGATTTCTATCTTTTTATAGGGTGATAGGGCCGCAGAGCTCTTTGGTCAATTGCATTAGACATTTAAAGAGTGCTTTTATCCAAACAGCTTTACCATTTATTTGCTCCTCGATCACCTATTCAGGCACAAACTCACACACACTGATGGCAAGCAACAGCGTGCTTGCTAAGCATTTGTAGCAATTTGGGGTTCAGCCTCTTGCCAAAGGAAACTTAAACATGTGGACAGGAGGAATTGAGGATCAACCACCAACCCTGAGATCAGTGGACAACCTGCTCTACGTCCTGAACGTCTACATGTAAGAGAAACATCTTCTACACCAAATCCTGCAGGCTTAACTGACTATACCGAACCACCACTGACAATGACAGAACGTTTGGCCGTCAGCAGTGAAGCTCGCACCTCACTGGTGACCAATATGTGCTGTTTTAAATTTAAATAATGAGCTTCCACGACTACTACAAGTGGATGGACTACAGCTTCTTCTATCCCTGTTCGATGTTAAATTAGCCTAGCAGCACTGGTTGGAGGCTGGACTTAAGTCCGCTGCAGCAATCCTCAATTTAAGGATGGAAATCTGGAAAAACAAAAGGGCCTCAACTGTAATTGTAGGCTTTACACAATCCCTACAGCTTGCTTGTTTGTTTGTTTGCTTGTGGAACCCTATGTCGCGAGATTTACTACCCTACTACCGCGCTCATTTGGACATGCAGCTGGCCAGTGGGCTCTAAGAGAAACAGGAGACGCTAATGAAGTGAATTAACAGATAAACAGCAACGCTCTGCTCTTCCTCTTAATCCGAGCCAGTATGGGTCTACAGAGCTTTATTTTATCCTGTGTCTCCTTACCTTTGATCTTGACTGCGGGCTGTTGCCTTGAAATACCTGTGCTACCTTGACAGCAACACATCAATTAGGTATGGCACACCATGGAACCAATTACCTTTCACCCATGGGATGTTCTGGGTGATGGATAAAGACGTGTGTGTGTGTGTGTGTGTGTGTGTGTGTGTGTGTGTGTGTGTGTGTGTGTGTGTGTGTGTGTGTGTGTGTGTGTGTGTGTGTGTGTGTGCATGTGTGTGTGTGTGTGTGTGTGCAGGTCAGAGTTTCTGACCATTATGTTCAGCATTACCGTCAGTCAAGAAAATTTGTGAGAATGTGGAAACTCTAAAACCAATAGGATAGAGCTAGTATATTTTTTCTAGCATATGGATTCCTACATATATTGGGGAGCAGGAGGTTGGCCAGTTTGGAAACTATCCTCAAAATAGAGTCCATGTCATCTAGAAGTTGACAAAGCTTTAAAATAGTATGAAAAAAATAATTAAAAAAGGCAAAGTCATTTCCGAAAGCTGGACATTGTAGTTCTAATGAAACGTGTGTACTGTGAATGAATACACATTTGGTGCACTAACAAGTATTCACACTGCAACAAAGGTAAGTAAACATCACCCAGTGCAATGGTTGCATCACTGGTTTGTTTTTAGTCGTTTTTTGGGCAACTTGGCATAGAGAATAACCCCAAACACCACCACACAGGCAGTACTTATATTATGATAATATATCCACCTTATTCTCAACAAAGAAATTCAAATGAAAGTAAATTCAAGTCCAATAGCCCCCAAAGGGTATGTTTTTATAAACATAATGTAGGCTGATATCAGTAGGTGGAAGATGTTCAGCATGACACAGCTGTTAGTCATCTGCATTCCACTACTGCCACTCATACATATTCAATAATGGCCAGCAAATCTAATCTTATTTGTCAGTGCCAAGCTTTACATTGATAATTTTTTTGTGTCTCATTTTCACCTATTCTTACATGGTTCCTTCCTGCAATTAGAGCCAGCTGGATATGTTTTGGCGTGTGGGATGCCGCTAAGACAACACACCCTCGCATCTTTGCATAAATGCACACAAAACATAACAGATTTCATGTGGAGATGTATAGGGATTATAATGAAGTATTATAGTGAATGTGTGAAAGTTGACAAAAGGTGTCCTGAGATACCTGATGATGAAAAGGTATGAGGAAAAATTGTCTAAATAAAAAAAAAGTGAAGGATGGTGTTTAGTGGACTAGGCTATCCATTAAATACAAAATTAATAACCCTTGTATATCTGGAACCAATACTGTTGGAGACAAGAACAGTGTTGGGAAATAGCGAGAGGGCAAAATGACTGCAGTATGCACTATCCACATCACACTAAAACCTATGTCTTATTCTTCGGATTCTACAGCTATCTCTTTGTTAAGTCTTCACAAAGGTTTGCTGTATTTTTTTGCTGCATTTAAAATTATAAAGAAACAATTCAACAGATTCAACCCTTTTCACTCTCCTAATTGAATTTAGGTTACCGTGTAAAAAAACACGTGCATTTAATTTTCCTGTCCTTAAAGGAACAGTTAAATTTTTTACAATTTTAGCTATTTACCTCATTCTCGGTCTCATGAAAAGGTGACAGAAACCGTTTCTGTAACGGTGCGTGCATTTTTGAAATATAAATGGACAAAGGTCACTCATCCTCAACTCAGCTCAAACACTGGTAGTCAAGGGTTATGTTGCGCTCTATAGTTTAGAGCTAAATGCATACAGTACTTGACCATCACAGGCACTAGGTATGTCCTTTTTGAATGACATAATGTGTAAAAATATAGAGTGCAACATAACGTGGTAAAAAAACAAGTCCCAACAAGCACACAGGAGTGTTTAGTGATGTTGTGAAGTTTATCTTTTGACCTGCTCCCCTTGACTACCAGTGTTTGAGCTATGTTAACCTGGATGAGCGACCTTTGCCCATTTCTACATAAAAAAATGCATGCACGGGGGCGCCCTTAGCTCAGTTGGTAGGGCGCCCACCCCCCCCATGGGCCTCGGCCAGCAGCGGACCCGGATTCGATTCCAGCCCGCGGTCGTTCTCTGCATGTCACTCCCCTCTCTGCCCCATTTCAACTCTGTCTCTACACTATCAATAAAGCATAAAAAAGCAAAAAAAATATCTTTAAAAAATGCACGCACAGTAACAGGAACGGTCTCGCACCTTTTCTTGAGCCAGAGAGTGAGGCAAAAAGCTTCAAATTAAAAATTTTAAACTACTCCTTTAACTATCCGGTCCATATTTCCTTCATTCACTCCCTGTGAATACTGTCTCTGTCCCTCCCTCTCTCTTACAGACAGAAAAATCACCTTACTGTTGAGTGCACTTGTTTATCACTATCACACCTTATCTCAGTTATCTGACAGGGTTACTGCATCTTTAAAAATGGTCTGATTCAATACAATGCAGTCATATTTGTCCTTTACTGAGGAGCGGAAAACAGATTGTTTTTATATGAACATAGAGAGAAAGGGGCCAGAAGTGCTGCTCAACAGTCTACATGAATAATGCACGAAGCACCAAAGGCATTACTGTTTCTCACTGTGTTGTTGGTGCTAGAAAGTAAAAGTGACATTCTCTCTCTTCTCGCTCTCCCCTCTACAGGATCGGCAGTTCTGGCAGAAGTCCAAACAGCTCATCAAAACTCTGGGGGCCATCAGAGAGGACGCCTAATGGGACAAAATCTGATTTAATGTCACCTCAGTGTTCGGCCCCATTCACGCTGTATGTTGGAAGGCCCATTACTGCATTAACCTGTGTCAGATCTACCAGAGGGATAACTATTTAAGGAGATTAAGGTGTGTCAACGCTGCTCAAGTATGTTAATAGTTCTGCCTGGTTGTTGCACTGGAGACCGACAAGGACAATAGGACTGAGAGATTAAATCAGAGCACACCTAAAATGATAACCATTTTTATATTATTTTTAACATTAGTTTCAACCTTTAACATAAGGAAGATGATTGGTGACTCACTCAAGGCAATTTATTGAATACAAGATACTTTTAACAGCAATGCTAATATAAGGGACTTTATCACAAATGCCAACACTGTGTTTTCAGTACTTATTGTTAATTCAACAATCCTTGTTGATGGAATTCTAAAACACAAAATAGATATATTGTCATTGCCCAGCCTATGAGCAATGCCCTCCAGTACCCGCATGACCATTAAAAAGCCATTCAATTTTATTTGAGCTTAGTCTCATCTGTCAACTCTGCGCTTATGATTAAGAACACTGTGCTTATGATTAAGGCAGCAAGAACAAGAAAGTCACTGCAAGTGCAAAGTAACTCCACTATGATAGGAGGCCAGTAAAGCAAAACCAGCCTCCAGGGTACCAATATGAAAAAGTTGGGTGGAGCCAAATTGTTAGATAGACACCCAACCAACCAACCAACCAACCACCCAACCCGTCCGAGGTTTTAAGGTGGAGTAATGTCACCCTTCTTCCATGTTTACTTCTAAAGGAAGACGGGTATTTTTCGTCAAACCACAAGAGGTTGTTTGTCCAGAAAAACGAAACACAGATTGTTTGCTGCTGTTCTCCTGGTGAGCACAATTTTGCTAAACTCTCAAACTCACTCATTTAATTCAACATCAGTAGAATAAGTTATTTACTATGTTATTAAATAAAAAAACATGACCCGCAGCCAACATACCATGAATCAGACCTCAGAACGTGTGACTTCCGAATGCATCATAATGCTATCCACAGGGGTGAGGGGGCCACAATTAAACAACAAATTTATTCTGGCCACCGTGGAAGCAAATAAGTAAAACCCACAAGAGTGAGGATAATCTGAAAAAGCACAAACTGAATTTCATGTATCTAAAACCCTCAACTTTGCAAATACATTTAATACATCATTTAAATCAGTAGTTATCTCTGTTAAGTCAGCGGTAGCTTGCTTTTCCTTTGATCCATATGCTTAATAATGGGATGTGTATAGTAAGATGATTTAGTACTGACACTCTATGGTGAGTGGCATTGTTTAGAGCAGTGCAGCCTGCCAACAGCTGGATGATTTATACAATATATACAACAGTGAGTAGACAGAGAGCTCCCCCCCCCCCCCGACTCTCCCGGATGATCCAGTTCCAGTTTGATAGAACATTTGTATATTTTTTATGAAGCCATGAATTAATTGGCAGGGCAGAGATTTAATCACATGCGCTGTTTCCCCTGGAGGGATGAATGGGAAGAGTTACTTTAAAAAGAGGAAGGGGAGGATAGGGGAGTCACAAGCTCCCTAATTGCTCTATGCCAGCATGAAAATAAAAGTTAATGTGGTTAATGTAATATCAGTTTTTAATCCGTATGCCATTCACAGACCACTGGAATGTGTACTGGACTAATTAAAGGTGGACACTTGTTGTCAAAATCACTTTTTGTCAAAATCAGTGAATATCTCCTCACGATGCGCTACCTGTCTGTACTGTGTACATGCTGCAAAAAATGTGTATTAATACACAGCCTAGGCTCTGTGAACAGGTACAGTATGTTTCTACCCAAGGTGGGGCCCCTTTGTTTACATACCCTTTATTCATATACCCACTTACAGAGCTGTTTTTTAACAAAAGGGGATTTTGACTCCACCTGTAAGGTAATTTCATTAAGTCTTGGATCTAATGTAAAACAGACAGGCACTACAGTCATTCTACATCTCAAAACATCTCCATTTTCTTTATATTCCCTTTCCCCTTTTCTCCTCTATTCCTCTTATTTCTGTGTCTGGTGGGACACACAGAGGACACTGGGTGATCTGAGGAACCTTTTAAGAACCCATCCAAGCTGCTTTTACTTATTTATCATGCCTCAATTTAAAATGGGGGATCACCTCCTCTACAATGACAGGCGCACAAATCCTTTTTGCTTATTAATACCAAAGGTCGGGACATATATTCACTATGAAGCCCCATGACTTCTCTGAATCCAATATCAGCAGCGGGAGTGACTGATTGTGGACATGATCTTATAATAAGCAACTGGTTCTCATAATTGCCATTTACAACAAAAAAGAAAATCAGTTTAACTTAAAATAAGGTGGTATAAGATTAGTTTAATTGATGTAAAATAAAAATGTCTTCCACATAACCAATATATACAGTGCAGTATACCAGATATACTTTTATAGTTTATTCAATCTATCTAGGGGAGAAAAAGGGGAATATCTATCTATCTATCTATCTATCTATCTATCTATCTATCTATCTATCTATCTATCTATCTATCTATCTATCTATCTATCTATCTATCTATCTATCTATCTATCTATCTATCTATCTATCTATCTATCTATCTAGGCTACCTTCATTTTAATCAATCGTCATTCTACTGGTAATAGCTTATACATATCTTCATATATCCATGCATTTCGCTCACATGTTAGCTGTCTGTACGAGGAAGCATTTCAGCTTCTGAGAATCCTACTGTGACAACTATGTCCAGATGCAAAGCCAGTGTGCTATTGTTGATCACTCAATGTCATTCACCCATCCCCTCGCACTAGGGAACACAGGGCCTCAATTGGAAAGAGAGAGATGTCCTTGACAATGTGTGGCTGCTTTCAATTAACATCAGAGCGCGGCGTGTTATAAATATTCAAATGCATCTCATTGTGTTCCCTTACTCACAGGAACACAACGGACGCAATCACGAATCCTAACTCCACTCGAATGTACTGCTCCATAATCACACGCGTGTACGCAAGCAGGGCTCCATTACTGAATGAGCGTAGACAGGGCGCCCGTATCTTGTAATTACAATCTTTGTTGCTGTTGTTGTTGCTGGTAGGAATTTTAACAGACGTCAGCCATATTTTTTCAGAGAATGGACTATTGTGTTTTTTGGAGCGCGGGTGCTGACAGACTGAATGACAGATCTGCGGTGAGACGATCACATCAACTCTATGCCACGATGAGCCAAAACAAAATCTCCATGGTGACCGTAGCAGAAGCACACAATCCTTGAATCCCAGTGCTACAGTTAATCCTGCCTTGCTCACTGACACAAATCATATTGAGAAGACCCCTAGTATACTTTCACTAAACTTACATGTAGATGGCCTTGCTGCAGAGGACAGATGCTTGGTGCGCGACATCACTTTTGTTCAGCTTTTTTGTTCTCCGTCCCAACCCACCCTCTCCACCCTCCACACTTCCTCTCTTGCTCTCCGAGTCCTTACATTCATAACTAATGTACCGGTCGCCATTGTACTCTGAGTGGAAAGCCTTATGAGAGAAAGCTCTTTCTGGAAAGTGAGCCTATTAAGAGAGTGCCGTGTCTTGTCAGCCAAGGGGATCACGCCACACACACATCTCCAGATAATCCTGAAAAAGGGCAAAAGGAGGATTGCGGATGATCAGAAAAACCTGCGTGCCATTTTAGGCGCAACACAGTCCTGAAGTATGTAAAGCAAGAAAACTCATCCATTTTCTTCTCTTTACCAATAATAGCCATCAAGTTACTAAATAATGGAAATCATTTTCTTCCATCTTGAATTGACTTGATCCTGTGATCCGAACCCTTTATATGAATCAAAATATATTCTATAACATTCTGGTCAGATGAATTTATGATAGACAGATTTTTACCATGGCCTAGAAACCAAAACTCAAGTCTCAACATCTTCAATTCTAGACGAGAAAGATACCCATGTATTCTGGTGTTGCTGCAAGTGCCTTTGCCAGAGATGAGGTCTCTTTTTTTCCCATGCCCCTTTCTCCTGCCAAATGTATCACAAGAAGAAGTCGACAGGCAGAAGTCCACATCCTACGCGCTCTCCTCTTCCTAAAATGGTTAGGAGATGAAAGCCTTAGAGATTACAGGAAAAAAGGCAAGTAAATGTGTCGCGCCACAACTCTTCTCCCTCGCTCTCTATCTCTCCGGCGCTCTAAACCTTTCATGTATTCAAGCTCAGAGCAAAACCTGAGTCGCTTTGTTACAGATAGGAATAGGAGAGCCAAATGAAGAAATTCACATGACACACACGATATGGGTTCACAGCTTTCTTTGCACCTCAGCACAGTCTCAAAAGACACAGTCGTACCCTGCTAAAAGGCAGAACATACACGTTTGCTGTCACAGTTTCCATGTTTTCATGATTTAAAAAAAACAAGAATCAAGCATTTAAAAATTGGAGGCAGACCAAAACTGTGTGTGTAAGACGGGGGCAGAAATGAGTGTTACGTGTTGTAAAGCAGCTTATGCAAATTATGTTTAGTAATAACAATATTCAAGCAGCATTACAGGAAGAGAGAAAAACAAATACTGCTAATTGCAAGCGAACAAGCAGGCGGGCAAATGGGTGGGTGGGTTCGCTTCATGCTGCCATTCAGAAACTAAAGGCTCGGTGCTCGGGAACAGGCAGAGAGGGAATGATAACATTTTGCACTGTGCAGTAGATGTATATCTAGCTTCCAAAGCTGCAGAAAACTATTAAATGGCTATTCTATTTAAAATAACTGAGCAGGTGCAAATTCAGTAATATAAGGACTGAAAGAGAATTGTAATATTTATTGTTCAACTGCAAGCATTTAATTGTGTTTGCCTCAGGGAAATCTTACAAAAACACAGTACACACACACACGCACGCACGCACACGCACGCACGCACACACACACACACACACACACACACACGCACGCACACACACACACACACACACACACACACACACACACACACACACACACATACACTGCTACATATTTTCATGGATTCTATTTCAACATAAAAACTTTTTCAACTTTTTTGAGTTGTCAGGGTGATGGGACCCGAAAGAACACAACACTATTCTGGCAATTTTTTTGCATACAATCTGCACAATGTTTTGAGTATTTCATCTCTGTTCAAAAAGGTCAAGGCTTTAAGTTTCTTACGAATATAAAAAGTCCTATACATTTCAGTTTTACAGGCAGTTTCTTTTGGTGTACTTTACTGCACACATTTTTTCAGTATGTAATGAGAGTTTTATGAACTTCCCCTTATGGCTCAGAAGACAGCCGACAATTAATGCACGTCTCTACTGGCTGAAAGACTCTAAGTTTGATATGGATGTGGAACGTCAGGCAGGCGGCTGACTCACTTTTGTGACATGCGCACAAATCTAAAATCATTCTTGTTGCAGTGATTTTCTAAATAGGTATGGTGAACATTGAATTCCTGGCAAATTGTGATGAAGAGAAAAGCCAAAGAATACAAAGTCTACTCATATTTATCTTAACCGACAAACATCTGCTTACCAACCAGCTTCCATCTCAGTCCTTTAATCAGTTTGTTCTTAAGAATGAACCAAGGTTATAGCAAGACATTTCCTGTGCTTCCTGCTTCTTTCTGGCTCAGCAACAGAATACGTTTTGTTCATCTAACCGAATCCTTGTGAAATGTACTTGAACAAAACAAGAAGGCAGACACATCAGTGTCTTCTTCATTGCAAAGAAATGGCTAATCCATTTTGGAATGTGTGTCCCCGTATTTGTGTGCCAGAGAGTGTGTGCATGGATTGAATGTTGTCTCTTCATGCGTGTGTGTATCTGCGTGTGCCTGTACAGTCATAGAGCAATGGAGGCAAGACAAGATCCCCTCTGACTGACAATGGGGAAGCAAAGTGGGTTTTTAGTGTTGAAGTGATGCAGAGTATAGTCTGCAGGTCAGGGATAAAGTGGGTTGCGCAAGCTGCCACACCTGGCCCTTGTCTGAAGAGCAGGTTAGTTGACCGGCAATAACAAAAGCTTTCAGATTCAAAACTCTCAGCGTGTCCAACTTTTCTTTTTTTTTTTGGTCTGCCTCTATGGTGTCCATGATGTCTAAATAAGATGTGGTGGAAAAAACAAAACACTCCCTAACTCTTGGAGCTTCAAAATATATTTCTTGTTATGTCTGGTACACCATCTCTTATACGGTTTAGTTTGTGCCAAGCAGTGTTGGGAATAACGCCGTTTAAAATAACGGCGTTAGGTAACGCCGTTCTTTTTTCAGTAACGGGGTAATCTAACTCATTACTTTTTCCGGCGTTACAACGCCGTTATCGTTACTGAACGTTAAATGCGGTGCGTTTCTATGAATTGATTGAATAAACTGTGTAATCCGAACGCACCCCTGGCTTCATTCTACAAAAATTGCTAGTGAGGAGACCGGTGTGTTTTAAGTTGTGTTTTATTCAGTGTGGATGACATTATAACTGCGCCGTCACGTCAGTCAGCCAGAGCGCCTGTTTAGTGAATTTTATTTTTCTCTCTCTCTCACTGTTGTGCGAGAGTGCACGTTCCCGCAGTAACCACCTATCAATCCACGGTTGAAACGTGCTCTCCCTGAGTTTGTTTGCATCGCCCTTGTGAGTAAGTGCATGGAATTTCCGATCTCTACAAATTATAATTTATGCACGTTATTAAACGGCCGCGATTCGCCAGTTGCAACAGCTGTTTAGCGTGTCATCACGAGCCGAATATTGCTATTTGTCTTTTCCTGGGATCTGTATGCTTCTGTGCATGTTAAAGAAGGAAATAAACATAGGATAAATCCGTACTCCTCCTCTCATCGTCTCATGCTTCATAGTCTGACGTTTTTGGCCTTAAGTGGTGTTTTAGCCGACACCCCTGAAGTGAATCCAGTGATATAGCAGATCAGCACGGTAGCCTACATTCAGCAGTTTCCTCTACTACTTTTGTTGTGATAAACATCTTTCTGTATGTTGATGTGCAATAAATATTAAAGGTTATGTAGCATACAAGTAGGCCTACCTGTCTGTTCTACTCATTTCAACTGACTTGTGAAAACTGCTCAGAAAAATCCAGATTTGTTGACATAGGCCTATAGCAACTTTTTTTTTTACAGTAGGCTAAAGCAAATAGTTACTTTCCCTGGTAACTAGTTACTTCTATTATAAAGTAATTCAGTTACTAACTCAGTTACTTTTTGGAACAAGTAGTGAGTAACTATAACTAATTACTTTTTTAAAGTAACGTTCCCAACACTGGTGCCAAGTGCAATAAAATGGGAAGATGTCATCTCACATTTTTTTTATTGTAAACTGATGCAAGCACTTTGCTATCTTCACAACTTATACTGACTTTCCTTAGGTAATGTAAAATTGCAAACACTTTGGCTTTGACTTTAAATTATTTCACTGATTGGCCTGAAGGGGATTCTATGCTCTAACGTAAAATTATATCTAAATGGAAATAAATCTTTGAAAACTTCTCAACACTGCCTGTCTGTCCATGAGGAAACATGGTTGGATAATGCTTCCTGTCATTTGCACATTTTTTAGCGATGTGGATTTGAAAGCTGTATGTGAGGACTTTTTTCAGGGTAAAATATCCACTTTAAATTTTTACCAGTGCTTTACGTTACCAGTTTTCATACTAAAAGAGTTTTGATGGCAACCGTAAAATTTGATTTGCTGTAATAAAAGAGAGACTGTGTACAGATTGGTCTACAGGTATCTGCTCTCCTCTTGTTGTGACACATTTTCGTTTCTTACGTCATTCCAACTCTCTGTAGCTCTCTGTGCAAAAACACACTCACACAGACTTCATGGAGCAGGCTTCTTCAGAGGTGAAACGGTAAAATAAGAAAAAAAGCTCTCCTTTGATGGGCCAAGCTTCATTAAGTTGATCAATAGATGTCAAAAAAGTCCATTTGATGATTTGATGATCCATTAGTGATTTTTGCTCTCTCTCTCGCGCACGCTCTCTTCCTCTCTCTCTCTCTCTCTCTCTCTCTCTCTCTCTCTCTCTCTCTCTCTTTCTCTTTCTCTTTCTCTTTCTCTTTCTCTGACCCAGAAGCAATTCTTCCGCCCATGGAGACTTCCACAAAAGCTAAAAAAAGACCAACTTTCCCATCTCATATTGAGGAAAAAGAAAAGGGGAGATACGGGAAGGGTTGCAACCCTAGAGTGTCATTATAATGGATAATTTAAAAGGCATATACTCATCGGAAAAAGCCTTCCCCTGCTAAGAATATAAACGTGCACGTATGCATGGAATATAACACACACAACATAAACAGAGTCTGGTTAGAACTGCACCTGTCATCTCTTTACTTCCACCACTGGGAGATATTACAGGAAAAGGGAAAAGCTTCCTCAAGGATAATGGTAAAGACAAGAAGCAAATCCCTTAGTGCATGCCAAGAGGAGTCAATTAGACGGTACAATTCCACGTATTTATGTAAGTCCAAACAAGGAAATTATATACGGCAAAAACTAATTTTATCTAACGCAACAAATGTCCCTATTCACTATTCATGCCAGTTAGATATTGTAGCCATTCAACAAGTCAATGTATACGTTTTTATCGGATGGACCTCCTGCAGTGCCAGTGTTTATGGTATTGAAGTAACATGTCATCCAGTGCACATGTGGCTCATTGATGTGTTTTTAATAGTTTTTTTTCTACACAGAGTAACATCTCACAGTGAAGAATGTCCATACACAAGGGGTTAAATCCATTGAAGTGGAAGACGGAACAATCTTCTACCAACCTCACCACACATAATGCAACACGACCACTGTATCTATCTGTTGCTAAGAGCCAGTGAATTGAAATACAATTATACATTCTGCATGGAATTATTTTTCTTGACTCACCCTTTGACTAGGTCAAACAGCAAGGTTTAATGTCTCCATGAATTATTGAAAATTGTAGAATTTACCAACCAAAAATCGCCCATAAAGATTGACAGGACCCTAACAGTGTCCTCATCTACAAACCAAAAATCTGAAAAATGCAATGTGTGTGAACAACGCACAGCAAAGATGAAAGTTACTGTGCCGTATTTTATCCCCATCGTGTTCTCCCTGTCAGAAGATGATGGCTCAGAATTTGAGCTGCACCCATAGAGTGTTCACCAAATCTCCAACAAATACTGCTACACCAGGCGACACAACTCGGTCATTCTTAGCTGTCTTATTAATGTCTTCCTTATGTACTGTAACATACGCCTGACAACCGCCATAACAGACTGGTGCCTCTTCCATCTCTGAAATGGCAGTGGAAATGTGTTAAATGTGCCGCTGTATAAGTGTGAGACGACTCTACTTGCCCTTTCCTAATTACTAAGATGACGGCTACAGTCAGTCAATGTCACTCAGCATTGACTAACAGACTGACAAAGAGAGGAACAGTGGAAAAATAGAGAGGAGAAGATGGAGTGAATAACCAAACAGGAGCGGTAATCGGAGGAGGGATAGATTCTTCCCATTCACATTGATTGAAAATAGTCTTTGTTTGTTCAAATAGATGTATGTGTGCTTCTATTTGATCGCCAACTATGCAATGACTGTCATTGCATTGAAAAAATAAATAAGAGAGATGCCAAAATGGAGAAAATGGACTGGAGGCATTGTTTCCCTCCGTAGTTGTGTGCATGTGACAGAAATACCAATTATTCATTGCTATAGTATAGAAGATTTCTATTCAGCGCAACTGGTATGTGGTCTAATTCGTCTTGGTTGCCTTGGTGACATGCACATCAGGAAGACAACGCAGCATTTCGCATCCCTCTAGCCTCAGCCTGTAAACCGATTTCTTGCCAAGATGTTCTCACTGTGAACCAAAAGCTAAAAAATAAAAAATAAAAAAATAAAAATAATAATAATAATAATAATAATAATAATAATAATAATAATAATAATAATAATAATAATAATAATAATAATAATAATAATAATAAAAAAACATCCATACCTGCCAACAAGGAGGAACTCCCCGTACACCCCCAGTCTCCTCATGGCCATCAGGAGACCTCGGACAGTCATGCCCTCACAGAAGCACACCACGACGCGGGCTTTGGGAAGGCGCTCCCGTAGTTTCCTCAAGAGGCGATCGAAGTGCTTCTCCCCCGCGTTGCTGTAGATTTTGTCCGAGTGGGCAATGCATAAGCCTTCCTGAGAGGCCAGCTCCTTGAAGGCTTCCATGCCACTCTCCCCGTAGTTTCCTGAAGGTGATGAAGAAGATAAACTGTTTTTATATAGTAACAGTTCAGCCCGAAAACCTTTTTGTTCTGACTTGAATTTAACAGAAAAACATTTTCCTTTGTCTATTTATACCATTTTCCTTAATGAGCCATTGTGGATATGGACAATACACTGACTGTGGCATTTTCACTAATTGTGAGCTAAAAATATGGGGCAATATTTGCTTACTGTAAGTGACCCAATCAATGCTTTAGTGTTGCCAAAGCATTATATGACTTGTTACTTACAAAAACACATAGACTAGTGCGGGTAATTTCAACCATACATTTGTAATTATTACACTGATGGACAATCAACGTTATGCTTAAAGAAGAACCCCCCAGCAGTGCATCAAATCCTGAATGAGTTGAAGCTCTGTGACCCTCTGATAATGAATGTCAGATGGTTTTCTGGCTACTGATTGCAATCAAAGCCAAAAGGGATAGCCTAAAGATAGCTATCCTTGTATGACTGCACACCATGCCAATCAAGACCCCTGTAAAGCAGTTTGAGTCTAAATCTTCTATTTCCATTTGGACTTTGTTGCTTGACTAATGTGTCACGATCTGGATCGTTGGAAAAGCCCGCGGCTCTTTAGCATTAGAGCTGGATTACACAGACAATCCAATCACTGGCTTGTGCGTGCTCAAACACATGGGTTTGTGCGTGTGTGTGTGTGTGTGTGTGTGTGTGTGTGTGTGTGTATGTGTGTGTGTGTGTGTGTGTGTGTGTGCGCGTGTATGTGTGTGTGTGTGTCCACCCTTTGGATGCCCCTTATATGGGTGATGATGAAGGGACACACTGCACATGGCATGACTTTATGGAGCAAGAAGGACAGCAGCAGAAATAGGCACCACGGTAATACGTTTACTCTGGCACACAATGGGCCCATGTGTTGCTTTTTCCAATAGTCCTTTGATGATATTTTCAGTCAATTTCATTCTTCCACAGCTAAATGGAAATAATGATATCCAATTATTTTCACTCTTTCCATCTAGGCTGTGAGACAGGTGGGTGGTGGTACATTTGTCGCCATCCCACTTGACAATGTCCATCGAAAAACCTGTTTAGAGTATTCCTACCCGACCGATGGTAATCGCACAGGTAATTTATACCATTTTCACAGACCCTAGCTGTTGCTACGGGAACAAGCTGCCTTTATAACTCGTCTAAGGTGCTGGAGAGGGAAAACTCACATGAGTTTAAGCAAAGTGTGACCAGTATTTCAGAGGATAACTAAAGCTCCACAAAGGTCACTGCAAGGTCTGTATTGGACAAGTTATGATGGGAAGTTTCAGTAATGAACATTTACTGTGGCTCCAAACTCCTCGGTTATCGACTTTTACAAAGCTGCACCTATGGTCAACTTTAGGATGTATATTTATGGACTGTTAAAAGAAGATACATTCAAATTAAAGCTAACACATTTGTACCTCAAACTTTTTTTTAGGTTGGAAACTATCTTACTTTTATCTCTCTTACTGTCGCCTATGATACTTTCAGTCAAACCCACACTTCTTCTGACCGGTCTTTCATTACTCTTAAGTTATGACTTCAATCCTGCAGGTATGTTGAAGGTCAGACAGTTGACGCCACCTAGTTATGCCTCCTGGTACTACAACTCCCTAACTCCCTCTCTTCATCTATCTGATAGCAACCTGTGAGCAACCCTCTCCAAATAGGACTTTCTAAAGATGGTTTACATTCCCTGTGAGTCTGCAGCACCTCGGGGGAGATCTTGGGTAATGTAGCCTGTCAAGCATTATATGGGTGACCATCACTGATTGTGTTTCACTAAGACTTTAATGAAAAGCTCTGGACACAATTCACTTCACACTAATTACTCTGTCTACCCAACTCTTTTTTCTCGCTTTTAGCTCCTGTTTCAACACAACACACAGTGTGCTGTGCTGCTGAGTACTAAAAAAGAAAAAGAAAATAGTCAGTATGGGATACTGCATACTACTGCCGCCAGAGTCTTTGGAGATGACCATTGAAACTTGCTACGATGACTGTGATATCACAGTCCAGAACCTCAAGCATTGGTTCCAAATGCTACATCATTTTATAAAGAAGCATCAATCAGCAGGAAAGAGTAGTACATATTTCTGTCCAAGAAACAAAAGTGGACACCACCCAACATTTTCTCAACATCCGCTCTACATACAGCCCATCCCCGAGTGCAGGTTATCTAACACACACAGCTGTACGATGAGGAATAGGATGTGTGGGAAGATGCTTGAAGTAAAGTCCACTCAACCCCCAACTCCAGACAACTGCAAAAAAAAAAATCCTACTAACATATGCATACGTGTGAAAGCATTTACCTGCGCTACAAAGCCTGAGCACGACAGACAAAGACAGAGATGTAAATGAGAAACCAAGTTTCTTAGAGATTCAGCTCCTCTTATGAGACAAACACAGAATTGTAACTGCAAAGTTGGCCAATAGCAACAAAACAAAAACAATTGATATTTTGAGGATAGCAAAACCTTTTATTTTAGATGGTCCATGCACACCTTGTTGGTTATCTTTTCAAATATGTAATGGGCCTTTTTATTTTCCACCGACACTTAATTTTAAAGTGTCGGTGGAAAACATCTCAAAATATTTGTAAAAGCTTAAAGCATAAAATAAGATAAAATGCATGTACCTAACTCAAACACAGAACACTAATCACTGAGAACGTTGTAGTGATGATGGCATGGGTAATTAAAACATCAAAGTTGATGATGATGAGGACACTATAAACCCACTAGCAGAAAAACCTATAGTTGTTGGCAAATCATGGTGATTTTCTACTGAGAGCAGTGAGTGATGCGGTCTCACCCTCGGTGTGCACTGCGGAGACGTAGGTCCAGTTGTACCGCTTGACTATGTCCAGCATGGCCCGTGCCTGGAGGGTGTCTGAGGGCACCACCCTCAGGAAGTACTTGAACAGGGTCTTGTCACTCAGGTCTTTGCTGGTGGCGGAGTAAGCGATCTGCGGGATGTTGAAAAGCTGCAAAAGGTTCTGCACCTGAATGGCCACGGAGCTGGATCCTGGTCCGATCACCCCGGCGATGGGCTTCTTTGTGGGCGGAGGCTGGTTGGAGGGGGTGTCGATGCACGACTTGGAACCGTCCTTCTCCTCCCGGATGGAGATGAGGGAGTCCCGGATGAACTCAATGCTCTGCTCCAGGGCCACCGAGGAGTGCCAGCAGGAGTCCCGGATCTCACAGCCCAGGCTGATGTTGGGCAGCAAGTTGGGGTCGGCGTTGATCCGGTCCAACGTGTGGAACATGGCCTCCACCCGTTGGATTCCGTACTGTTCACGGACTTCCCCGCACTTCCGCTCCGCCACTTTCTCCGAAGACGGCTGGTGATGGACGGAGAAGAGCGCACCGATGATCACGTCTCCGTCCATGCGAGCCACGGAGCGGGCCACGGCGCGAGGGACCGCCGCCCGCTCATAGATGCCACCGCTGTGGGAGACGCCGAAGAAGAACGCGGGGAGACACAGAGCGAACAGGAGACCCATCTTTACGCGTGCCATGTTGTGCCAGGTCGCGTGAACCGTGCCAACTGTGCAGGCATGCTATCCGCTGTATCTGTCAGAACATCCACGTTTATCCCAGTGACCACAATCTGTGAGCACGACACTCGGGGCATATCCGCGCACACCTGCAAGGGAATAAGACAAACGGCTGTGAGTGTGACTTGTAAGCTCGCCAAACTAGGCCAGATGTGCTTCAGGGAAGAGAAGTCTAAGCACGCATGCTCCTTAACAACAACGATCTGTTTTAGGCTACATTAACTGGCAACAGTCCTCACGCATCTCTTATAGGCTACATTCGAGATGCCTTTAAGCAAGGCAGCTAACTCACACCCAACCGATGAGCGGGAAGTAGGCTAGTGGCTGAAGAGGATTGATGCCCACTGAGAATTGCCCAGGTGGTTAACTCTTGAAGAGGGCAGCACTGTATTTTAATAATAGACTGACATCATTAATAATCTCAAAAGCAGTCGTGTTAAATTTGAAATAGACAGACCTGTATCAGGAGGAGAGTCTGAAAGTACTGTGCTCGCTTGTCCGTTGAGAAATTCAGGCAGAAACCAGATTTCAGCACCGTGGACAGCGCGCTTTGCAAACACGTTACAAGGACGTCTTTGGGACTGTTGCCTGGGCTCGTCATCCTCAGCTAATTTGTAATAAAGCCGAAAAAACACACTCGACTCCTATTTGAATTCCAAATGAGGATGGATAAAAGAAACCATACGCTGTTTTATTTTTTGAACGCATCATATTCTTATTTATTTTTTCTCTACTCTAACATAGGGTAGCATCCGTTGAAATTGCTAAATTGATGAAAAATATTAATCATAATGATAAACGAATTAAGCTAATAGCCCATATTTCAGAAGTAGGAGGCATGACATGAATGGTGTCTCTGTTCCCAAAAGCATATATCGCATTGTATCTATCTATGGATCTTTTTCAATGTCCTGTTTACATCATACATATTGTAAGCTGCTTTTTCTTTTTGCATTCCATCAAAACTTACCTGAATCCTTGAGACATGTCGCGTGCTTTCGTCCGTCTTCTGTAGCGCGTGGTCCTCGGCTGTATCACTTGAGTCTCTCTCTCCTCTCACTCTCTTTCTCTCTCTCTCCATCTCTCTCTCTCCTTCAACTCGAAACGTGAACATTAAGATCCCCCCCGAGCCCAACCATCACCTTTTGCTACAGTAGGCTATCTACTTCTTATCCATGTATGTTTTCAAAACAATTCATGGAAGTAAGACTATGTTTTTATTAGAGCGATTATGACAATTAAAAAAAGAATAAAAATCGATAGCCTATGTGCTGTCATGTAGCCTATAATACCATATCAAATCCCCCCAGCGAGCTTGGCATCTCTGAGATTTCACGATATTTTCTTTACTTTATAAGAACAGATTTGTAAGCGTTTGCTGATGAAGTTATTGCCTTTAACATGCAAGGTCATGTGCACACCTGCGAATGTAGGAATGTGTCAGTCGTTGCCGAAATGTCGTCTGTTCCGTAGCACTGCACAAACTGTGTATGTGCGTGATTGTGTGCAGAGGCAGAGGGTGTTTCATTGTGACTTTAATTACCACCAGAAGTATTTGTAGATGTAGGCCTATAGTCTACTTAGTGCCAATGATCATGTATTGGTTAGGTAGCAGCTAGTTTGGTCTGGCTTTGCGAGACTAGGTAGCAGCCTATTGAATTATATGGAACTGAAATGAGTTTATAGGATATTGGGCGGCGTGTTAACAAGCAGACATATCATGACTAATATTTTGAATATGTTACTTGGGTGTAGCCTACCTGAGGCCGCCATTGGCTTCTAAAGTACTCCGTAATAAAAAGCTACAATGGGAGTTTTCAGCACCACGGAAAGCATCGCGCCATCTAGCGTTTGGTTGGAGGTCATAAATAACATTTCAGCCAATAGGTCAACATAGGCCAATCTAGAGTTCAGTTTTTAACCAGAGTAACACTTCTTTACCTCAATACTATGCCCGTGAGGAACATGTAAGGTAGGCCTGTAAGCCCAAAAGGTCCTCGTTTTAATTATGGTATTATAAGAAAACTAATGTGGGACTGCAGGCAAACACATTATCGCTGGAAAATAAATTACATAAAAGTATAAACCTATATTTTGCTCATATCAGTGGTTGCTTTTCATATGGTGATCAGCAGGAGTTTACCTACCACCTATATAAGCTCCTGTTACTAAACAGAACTTCTGAATTGAAGCTGCCCCTCAGTGATGTAGACAGTAAGGGAGTCTCAACGGTGTAACCTAGTCACCCGGCCCTCACCAGATACTGGTGACCACCCCCGGGGCCAATGCTGTTTATGGGGTATAGGGTCCTGTCGTGACTTGCGCCAGGCGGTATAAATCACAAATAAACAATAAAGGAGTCGCTGTGACACTGCCACTGCTGGTGCCCGTGGCGTGGGGAGCGAGCATCTGCTATTGAACCTGAATAAAAGTGACATGTATGGAAGAAGAGACTACTTCAGGGGCGATGGCTTTATTTGAGGACTGTGATCTGTGTGTGCTGACCGCAAGGCTTTATAATTATTTTGAGGATGTTGGCCAAGAAAAACCAATCAATACAACTTAAAATAAATGTATTGAAACCTTAATATAATTACTCATAAAATGTTCTACTCATAATATATATATATATATATATATATATATATATATATATATATATATATATATATATATATATTTTTTTTTTTTTTTTTTTTAATTGTATGATCAATCCATAAAAAAATTAAAGTACATTTGTTTTATTTCCTCAAAACATAAATCCTATCAATGGATCTTTTGGCAAGCTCCACTGTAGGGCTTGCAATGTGCTACTCGGGGGAATCAGGGGGCTGGCACTTATTCAGCAACAATTGTCCTTTTCATCAACATTGTATGGATGGAATCTTACATTAATAATTGGTTTGCTGTTGAATCTGAAAAATAGCTAGGTAGCCCTGTGGGGGAAATGTTCACATGACCATTAGTGTTGAAGTTATCTATCCAAAATACTCATCTCTTTAGCCATTTATTATTTCTCTCACAGGGTTGGGAGTGTGTGTGTGTGTGTGTGTGTGTGTGTGTGTGTGTGTGTGTGTGTGTGTGTGTGTGTGTGTGTGTGTGTGTGTGTGTTTTTTTTTAAACATTTGCAATTTCCAATGGAGTCTATCTGTCAAAGTAAAAGCACATAGGCCTACAGTATGTACAATAGTAAGCATTTAGAATTTTAAGATTGATAAAGACTAGGAATAGGATGTATCTTTCATTTGCTTAGTTAGCTCAAAATAAAATTGATTTAAATAAGGCAAGCTATTGTGACTTCTGACTCCTTGGATTAAAACAAATATTTAGCTCTTATATCATTGAAATGGTGATCAATGTGTTCTTTTCAACACTTCATGACAAGTGTATTCAGTTCTGCTTAGCACTGTCCTATTGTTGTGCCTGTGAGGCAGCTTCTCCATTTCCAGGGTTGTCTTTATGGGAGACTCCAACCTTAGAAATGTGGTCCTCCCTCAGTTACAACACTGAACTGAGGCATAGCCTGACCATTTCTAGCAAGGAGCCCACCTGGCAAAAATGATACAACAGCGAGCTCTCCTGGCTGTTAATGGTAACTGCATGTTATTAGTTTTATCTTAATAAAAAATTTCTACTTTCAACCAAATCATTAAGCCTATGTGTTGACCACTCCTTACTATAGATGTTTTGACCAGATGAGTAAGTGAGCATTATTGATCTTTCTTTAATGATTTCCTTTTTTGTCTTGTTTGTCTTATTCCTGTAACTATATCTGCTAAACAGAGCTATTGACTGTGGATTCCCTAAATTAAAAACAAATAGTTTAGAATAGAGCATTTTGCGTTGGATTCACTTATTGATCATGGAAAAATAGGCCTATACATTTATAAACAAACTGCCATACCATGAATGTAGGCTATAGCATAATACCCTGTGAATGGTTTCATTTAATGTATAAGTAGTTGCATTAATAAACATATTCCACAAAGATTGCACAAAAACACAATCTAACTGGTCAGGTGTGTAGGACTATAAGCTAGGCTATTGGACTTTAGGCCTACATGTAGGCTACACAAATTGCCTACAATTTCATGCAGACCCTTATTTTATTTTTTTAAACTTTCATTACAGACCGAATTATTTGAAAGGACCAGGGATAATGCATTCACACCAACTTTTGTTGTCGTTTTTGATTTTTCTTATGTTCAGTCCATAACTTCTGATTGAAATACAATTCGGTCAATAAAGTTTCGGACAGAAAAAAAGTGCGTATGAGTGAGACGAGAATAGCAGCTAGCTATCAATAGCAGTTTCTCCACAGAGGTAACTACACCACAGCTAGTTGTATGTATATGTAACAACCAAACATATCGTATGAGACGCTTTCCTGACAACATAACGATAAGGTGAGGAGCTACACGCATGCTAACACATCATTACCTTGTGAAGTCAGCTTTTGAGAACTTCCGAGCTGGCTAGCTGTTGTTAGCCAACATTAGCCGGGCCGGTAGTAGCTAGCCTGGCATTGTTACGTTACAGACACAAGTTGAGTTATCAGCACTATAATAGTTTTTATAACAAACTGGCTTGCGCTTATATACAAACAACTGTACGATGCAAGAAAAGCTTCCCTTGTCATCGTCGGTTCCTTTTCTACAGTGCTGCTTGTTACTGTTGTAAACTTCAACTGTCAGGAACAAGCCACAGTCCTGTACTTAACAGTGTATGCACATTATTGTGGCACTTGTTGTCCAGTGACCCGGCCTCATTACCTGCTGCGTAAAAACAAAGCTGGCGGCGTGTTAGCTATGTAAATGATTTAGGCTAGGTGTAAAATGTATATACCTTGGCTCAGTGAATATGCAATGTGCCAGCCCATTAAGGACTTCCAACTGCATTCATGATCCTGGGCAAAAACTTAAAATTGACAGACTCCTTTTCGACTGGACATACAATCGAGTTTCTACAGATCCTTGGAAAGTCTTAAAAGGATTGAATAAGTTAATCTCAACATAAGATAAGGCCTCACTTGGTATTTAAACGCATTAAATACAATTTTAAAAGTCAAACATGCCATTACATGGGGAGTAGAATGTAATCAATCTTTTTCTCTGTTTCAATATTACAAACTTAAAATAATTGGTAGAATGGTTTTTTTTTATATATAATTTAGAAATGCCTAGCACATTAATTGCACGCAGATCCGCATGGTATGATCCAATATGGTCACAATTGCACCATTTAAGTGAAACATTATTATTTTATTTTTTTATTGTGTGTTTTGAATGACCAGACATTAAATAATGACCTACCAAATAACATAACAGTTGAAGTACATCTTACTTTTCCCACTGAACCAAAGAATGCATTAAAATAGTGTTACATCTTACCTAAACATACCTTAAGTTGTAGTAGGAACTCTGATTTAAGTTAATTTACATTTTTTAATAGAGTGCTAATGGAAACAGACAGACATGTGCTGTGTACCTCAGCAATAGTATCATATATGAGTAACTTTCACATAGTAACTTTCTCAGTACTAAAAGAAACACACAATAAGTAACACCACTATCACTACCCTAATGCTGTCAAGTACATTATTTCTACTGCATAAGAAAGATGACATATACTAACACACATGTTTGGTATGATCACACTGAACATTCTACTACACAAAGAAAGCTTTAAAACACTTGTGTTTTCTAAGGTCTCTCTGGAGCAGCTTCACGGCTTCCCAAAATTTACGAAGGGAAATATTTTGACCTCCTTGATATCGAGCTGGGAAGTTTCCTAATAAGGTATTAGTCATGTGCTAGAGTGCTGCAGTTGAGTTCCACATTGGGTGGAGTGGGGGCACTGTTTCACAGCATCGTCTAGGCTTTAGACCAGGGGTGTCCAAACTTTTTTCACTGAGGGCCACATACAGAAAAATCTACGACGGGCCGGGCCACTTTGCAAAAATAACACATTTATCAGGACATGTAGCTGCTCTGGGGCCGTATTCACAAAACATTTTATCTTAGCACTAAGAGTACTCCTAAGGAGCACTAAAAGTTCTTAGTAAGGAGTAATTTCTTAAAACCTATTCACAAAGCTGATAAGACCAACTTTTACTAAGGAATGGGAGGGACTCCTAAGCTAAGACTAGAGGGCGGTGTTGACCCTGTTGCTATGGATGATGTCATGTTCATACCTTCTATGCCTACAGTGATTGGCTGAGAGGGAATGAGAGCTAAGAGTGAATTTATAATAGAAACACTGTGGGAGATATCCATATTGTTTCGCTGTATTAAAGTAAAGAGTTTTTATATACAATTAATGACAAGTGACACTGATTTAACATGAAACCAAGATACTGCAAGGTTTCCCACACATTATTTCACAATTAGCCTACAATAGCGCCACATAGGTCTATTCATTTTAAATTTTACAATTATTTGAATCGGAAAAAATATCCTCATTGAAGAGCTGCACGCCATGCACTCTCACTGTATTTCTCTCAACGGCGGACTATGCAGCAATAGTCAGACAGCGACAAACCAGGAAATTCACCATTTAGAAACAACAGCCGGCGAAATCGTAAAGTGCATGCGGAAGGAAAAAGGCGAGACGCGCAACTATACAGTAGCGGACCAGTGGAACGGAGGAGATGCTGGGAAGCGCCACATATAGGCCTCTAGTAGGAAATTAAACCCAAACGTGACACCAACAGTAACTTTCAGTGCATCGTAAACCCAAAGCAACTGCAGGAAAAGGAACTTCATAAATATTTTATTATATACATTTAATAAATATAAATGTGTCTATACTTTCTAAATATAGCTTTACTAAGATCATTAACCCCTTACAGCTATCCAAAACACCATCAAATGATTGTCTGTGATTTACTCTTAGTGACTTAGGAGTCCTCTTGAGGACTCCTAGCTTTAGGAGCTAGTTTTAGCGCTAAAATGCTTTGTGAATTACACTTATTTAAAAAAGTTAGGAGTCCTAAAATTAGGAGTGAAACGCCCCTTATTTTTGAGAGTTACTCCTAAATCAGCCCGTTAGGACCTACTCTTAGCCTTAAAATGTTTTGTGAATACGGCCCCTGATGTTTAGTTTCATAGTGTCTTCGTAAATTGTAATCCTTCTTCACGGCAACACTTTCCTTGCACATTAAACAGACACATTTCCCCTCTTGTTTATATGCCAATGATACACCCAGTGTTTTCTGCCTTTGCGTCCAATGTCCAGCAGGGTGAAAATAGTATCCAGCCGAGGTCCCGACCCTCCTAGGGGGGTCCGGGGGTATGCCCCCCGGGAGATTTTTTAAAGTTTTTAAAGTGAAATGCATGAATCTGTTGCACTTTGAGAGGGAAATTAAGAGGCTAAATCTGAAGAATTTTGCATGAAAAAAAAAAATGGACACACTGTGTCAGATGAATTAGAAGCTATTGGAGGACACATAGATTTTCCATAATAATATTAATTTAAAATCAAATATTATTCAGGGTCCTCTGGGATGGGCTTGTTGCTCTTTTTCTTTTATGGGACATATTTCTCAGTAATATAATGAGTGCATTTAAATTATTTAAAAATTAAAAGCGCCATATTACATTATATTTTTAAAATGTGCCACGGGCCAATCAATCAGTGTTTGACACCCCTGCACTAGTGGGTTAAGTAAGAAATGCAAAAAAAATAAAATAAAAAAAATAAATTCCAAAGGGCCATATTACATTATATTTTTAAAATCGGCCGCGGGCCAATAAAAAGCGGGCCGCAGTTGGCCCGCGGGCCGTAGTTTGGACACCCCTGCTTTAGACATAGCAAGAGGAATAACAGGCCATTTATGTTTGCTTAGACTGCTGTGTACACAAGGTACACCGCCATATTTTTTAATTCTCATCTTTTCTAACTCTAGAACTACAAGACTTGTAAAACTCAATTAAGCACACAACACAGCTGTATATAATGATTCCTCTTAGGAATAAATTAAGTCTGTCTTCGTTTTGTCTTGATTTTAATCAAATGTTGCACTTTCTGCTTATTTGGCAGCACGGTGGATTTTCTCACAGTTGCCCTTGGACGTTTTCCACCACCTTAGCTCTGAAGATGGGCGAGGACCACATCCACTGTATATCCTGTGTTAACCAGAGATGCATGTTCAGACCTCAGCCAGGCATTTCCTGTGATCTTATCACCTGTTCCCTGGTGTGTGGGGCTGTATTTCACTCCTGCAAAGTTGATGAGCACCACATTATCTGCCCACTGGTGAGGGTTCCCTGCCTAAACAGTGGCTATGGCTGCCCCGCCACCCTGGTGCGAAACCAAATGTACGCACACCTCGAAGTGTGTCCAGCCGGAGTGGTGAGTTGCACAATGGAGTGGAACAGATGGCCCATTAGCTGCCTTGACTATACTTCCTATGAGAGCCTGAGCCGTGGGGTGGAAGAAGTGGAGCAACTGGACATGGCACTTGCCCTTCAGGACCAGCGTACTCTACTAGAATCCCTTAAAGTAATTGCCATGACACCTACTGCAGAGGCAGAGCCACTTGTCCCTGTTAGTAAGGAGAGCAGGACAAAAGACAGCACTTTGATTGCTGCCCTTGAAGCCTCCACCTTTACTGAGTCACTATCACAGTCTTCGTCCTCACACCAGCCACAACCTCCTCCTCCAAGCTCGGCTAAGGAGAAAATTGCCTGTGGAATAAATGGCTTGAATGAGGACAACTTAGGTCAACTCTACAAGGCCACGGTTGAGACGGCCAGAAGTCTAGCTGCTGCTTTAGAGATTGTTTGTAGTGCTGACTCTGTTGACAGCAGCAGAGAGAGTGTGAGCGGGGACGCTGCTATTCAGAAAAGAACATTGAGTGGCAATGGAGGCTTTCAGAATGGATCAAAAGACACAGCACCTGTGGCTGCTGATGGTTTGAGTAAAACAGAGATTGAAGAGCAAAGTCTTTGTTCTAGCTGTATGAGAGGAAATGGGGCTCTGAAAGGAACAGATCCAAAGATTTCACACACAACAGATGGAGCAATGGAGGAGTGTATGGAGACAGCCTGTCCTGTTGAGGTGCAAGATGCCAAGAACGGTGGGGTTTCTCAGGAGTCAGTCACATCTCCAACGGCAGCTCCAATGCAAATTGGTCAGGGTGTGGCACAGAGGGCTGGTCATTTGGTTCATGAAGATAGGGGGCTAGTTATTTTAGAAAACCATCTGCCTGAGCGCAAGTTCCACAACTACCAGTTTTTTAGGGGCCAGGGCCAATGCTCCTTACCCAATGGACGGATAGGTTTCATCCCAGACAGGTCACTGTATAGATTGCGACCCAAAATGGAGGACAAGGCCTTGGATACCTCAGACCTGGAGCAGGATGACGACCCCATGGGTCTGGGAGAGATTGATCTGATCACAGCGGCCCTGCTCTTCTGTTTAGAGGAGTCTAGAGAATGTAGAAGGATCTCTGATACGGTCTATGTTGATGGCTACCATGTGGACTTTGGAACACAGACGTTCACTTTTCCTGCAGCAATATTGGTGACCAACACTAGAGTGGGTGACATGGCCTCTGCGTCTGCCTGTGACCATGCCGCTCCCCAGCTCTCCTACCCCAGCCCTTTCCGCACTCTCCGCCTCGGCCTGGTCCTGGAAGCTCTAGAGGTGGAGGCCGTCCCACATAACCGTTACCTTCCTCCCAACCCCCGCTACCAGCACATGTTCCCATTTGTCTGTGGTCAGTCATTCCGTCGGGACCAGTTTTCTTCCCATTTCACAAATGTCCATGGTGACATTCACGCCGGTCTCAACGGTTGGATGGAGCGCCGCTGCCCCCTGGCATACTATGGCTGCACATTTTCCCAGCGACGGTTTTACCCATCCACCCAGGGGGCCAAAGTTGTTCACGACAGGCACCTCAGGTCCTTTGGGGTTCAGTCATGCCCGAGGGGAAAACTTCCAAGTGACTCCCAGTCAGACCAAGTTAGTGGGCTTCCCATTGAGATACTGTGGCACATGGCTGGTTTCCTGGACAGTTTCAGCCTGTGCCAGCTGTCACTGGTGTCACGGACTATGAGAGAGGTGTGTGCCAGTCTGCTCCAGACCAGGGGCATAGTGGAGCTGCAATGGGAACAAAGACAATGCCCCAGTGCTCCAGGCAAGGTGTCTTGGCAGATCAAAAATAAAGTGAGTAGAACAACCTATATTGAAAACGTCAGTGGTTTTGATGGAATTCTGATTGATTATCAAAAACTGTATCAAAGATGCATGTTCTTTCAAAAGAGGCAAAATTCGTAATTGCTGATATGCCACCTACCTCTTCAGTAATTACTTCGATATAATGTGCCCCTATTTTTAACATAGAGATAGAATAAAAGCTAATTATTATTTAAGCTTTTTTATAAGGAGGTGTACCCACAATGCTTGTAATGTATGTTTTGAATTTGTAAAGGAATAGTTTGACACTTGGGGAAATGCTCTTAAATAAAGAACCCCTCCAAAAACGACAGGAGAAATAGTGAGCAAATAAGAGTATTTCCTGAGGTGTTGAACAGTTCCTTAAAATGGTAACTATCAGCTAACAGTGTTATTGTGCATTTTTAGTTTTAGTCACATTTTACTCATTGAATGAACATGATGCAATCAGAAGCTGCTTTTCACTACGAGTGATCAGTCATTTTATGATCGGACTCCTCCCCGCTGAAATTGGAGAAAGTCCAGATTGATCTGCGGTAGAGAAACCAATGTGAAGCTTGCGAGGCCAGGCCACAAAGATGGTACTCCTCCATCTGTCACAGTCGAGTCGATCAAACCCCTAGCTGGTCAACTTCAGATATCTTTTTTACTCCCTCCCCCAACTGCACTCAGCTTATCTCGTCTACTTTCGAGGAATAGCTCGTCTCGAAACAGCCTCATGATTCGTAGATTGACAGACTACTAAATGCACAGTTGAGGGAAAACATCCTGCATTTTGACTGTTCAATAGCCGACCCGTACATTTCAGTCTCGTCAACAAAAATCAACGTACTTCGTACCAGCGTACCATTTTTAGCTCGTCAACGTCTCGACTAATGAAAAAAAGGTTGTTAATCAATAGATAACATAATTTTCGTTAAAGAGGACCTATGATACTTTTTGACTTTTATGACCTATAAACGTTGTTATAATGATTTATAGTCATGTTTAACCATACTAGCGTATCAAATAATTACGTACATGCATTTAGACGTATTCCCTGCTTACTGTCTGGGATGGTTATGCAGAGCACTAAACACTAGGGCAGCCGGTCGAGAATTCACTTGTTCAAATTTCAGGGTATTGTGTCGTCACGTCCCCGGATGTTTCCATGTATGGTAATGCTGCTCAGGCAAGCTCCGGCCATGCCCCCACCTTCCTCTCTCAGAAATCTCCCCGCACACTGCTGGAAATGTTCCGGAAGGAAAGTAACCAATCACAACGGAGTGGGGTTTGCAGGAGGGGGGGGGGAGGGAAGGAGAAGCTCAAGGCAGTGTGTGGAGCAGACTGCTGTGCTCGCTAGGGTGAGAGGAAGAGTGTCCCGAAAATCGACATGGTTTTTTGTGATGTGATTCGTGTCAGGTTGCTCTATAGCAGTTTTTAACAAGAAATTAAGACCAGAAAAGTAGTATAATTTCCGGGAAAAAATAATAGGAGATCTTTAACAACATCTTTTACACTGAGCTAGAGGGAGATCCTGGGAGGTGGGTATGCTGTAATAAGAGCAGTGAGTGTAGCTACCTACAAGAATTGTATGGAAAATATCCAACATCTTGTTTTGCTTACTTTTGCAGGTGTGGAGATTCAGCACTGCCTTCAGTCCTGTGTTGTCGTGGGGTTTCACTGATCTCCCCAGCATGTCAGACCATCTTAGAAAGTGCCACTATAACATCGTGGAGCACAAGACGGAGCCAGTACCCCTTCCTGCCATGTGTACCACACGAGATGGACACTCACTGCGTCGCGTCCTGCGTCACATTAACACCTGACCAAACACAGCCTATCTCTTGTAGCTGCACCAGTGACCATGGATTTATGTGAATGTTGCAATTAAAGATTTTCAGTCTTGTAAACAATTAACACTTCCAGTATTACACAATATTAGGAAAAAGCCTTAATGTAATAACACCTTACTTGCCACAATGAAGGTCGCTACTTGTAGGTGGTCCCTATGTGGAGAAAGGGAAAAACATCACAAATTTAGCTTTGAATGGATTTTTGCTGAAAATGCTCCCTTATTCTGAGAAGATAAAGTATATTTTCTTGAAGGCAAAATATATTTATATAATTCTATGATGTACTGAGAAAGTGGAATTTAAATGTTTTTACTATATTGCCTTCTATTAGTAGCCATGGGAAAAAACAAATGTCTGGTTATATTGCATTATTTCTGCGTGACAGAAGTTTTGCCAGCACTTTATACATGATTTGCTATTGTCTCCTATGTTGATCTTTGATCCTAAATGCTCTAGTCTTTCAGTTCCCTATTGAAGGTTACAATCCAAATAAAATGGTCTGGGTTCGCAGGATGTAACAGATGTGAATATGATAGCCCTACACTGCATGTTATATGCAACCATTTAATAAAGTCTTTACAACCTTTGTTGGCTGATTAATGGTAGAGAAATACAATTCACAAAGTGTTTTTCTCAGATTGTTTTGGCTTGGGAACAAAATTGGTGGTTGTTAACAAGGGCTGTCCACTTGAAATGTGTAGGCCTAAGGGACTAACCGCTGTTCTAAAAACCAGTTTATCCTGTTCACATACTTTTGAATGGGTCAGGACCTCAGGACAGGAGGAGCAAAAAGCTATAAAAAGAGATGGAGGGCTATTGTCTGAACAAGAGGAAAACCTGTGGCTACAAGGCGAGGAGCTAGAAGAGAGAATCAATATACAGAGTATCATTATTGTTTTCTTTTGCACAGAATTAGAGCATTTACTTTGCAATTAGGAGATTCCTTCTTTTTCATATTCAAAACAAGGGAGTGAACATGGCTGAGTACAAGATAGAGGTGAAAACAGGTGACATGCAATATGCAGGAACATTGGACTACATACAGTCCCCTCCATAAGTATCGGAACACAGGCCTATTCCTTTATTTTTGCTGTAGACTGGAAACATTTGGGTTTTACACCAAAAGATGAATATGAGACAATAGCTCAACATTTCAGCTTTCATTTCCAGGTATTCACATCTGGATCTGATACACAACTGAGAAGATATCATTATTTGTAAAGGAACACCACATTTTTAGGCGAGCAGAAGTATTGGAACAGATAGACTTTAAATAAATTAAAGTGAATAAAACATACTATTTTGTCGCAAATCCTTTGCTTGCAATAACCGCATCAAGCCTGTGACCCATTGACATCACAAAACTTTTGCATTCTTCTTTTGTGATGCTTTTCCAGGCTTTCAACGCAGCCTCATTCAGTTGTTGTTTGTGTTAGGGGGTTACTCTCTTAAGTCTCCTCTTTAGCAGGTAAAATGCATGCTCTATAGCGTTTAAGTCTGGAGATTGACTTAGCCAGTCTAAACCCATACACTTCTTGCCCCTGATTAACTCCTTCATTGTGTTTTGGGTCATTATCTTGCTGCATGATGGAGGATCTTCCAATCAGTTTGGTTGCATCTTTCCTTAAATTGTCAGACAAAATGTTTCTGTAAACTTCTGAGTTCATTTTGCTGTTGCCATCATGTGTTACATCATCAATGAAGAATAATGAGCCTGTCCCAGAAGAAGCCATGCAAGCCCAAGCCATGACATTGCCTCCACCGTGTTTCACAGATGAGCCTGTATGTTTGGGATCATGAGTAGATCCTTTCTTTCTCCAAACTTTAGCCTTTCCATCACTTTGGTAAAGGTTCATCTTGACAACAACACAGTAACACATGATGGCAACAGCAAAATGAACTTAGAAGTCTACAGAAACATTCGGTCTGCCAATTTAAAGAAAGATGCAACCAAACTGATTGGAAAATGCTCCATTGTGCAGCAAGATAATGATCCAAAAAAACTGCAAAAACAACAAAGGAGTTCATCAGGGGCAAGAAATGGAAGGTTTTAGACTGGCCAAGTCAATCTCCAGACTTAAACGCTATAGAGCATGCATTTTACCTGCTAAAGAGGAGACCGAAAGGAGTAACCCCCCAAAACAAACAGCAACTGAATGAGGCTGCGGTGAAAGCCTGGAAAAGCATCACAAAAGAAGAATGCAAACGTTTTGTGATGTCAATGGGTCACAGGCTTGATGCAGTTATTGCAAGCAAAGTATTTGCGACAAAATATTACGGTTTATTCACTTTAATTTATTTAAGGTCTATCTGTTCCAATACTTTTGCTTGCCTAAAAATGTTGTGTTCTTTTTCAAATAATGATATCTTCTCAGTTGTGTATCAGATCCAGATGTGAATACCTGGAAATGAAAGCTGAAATGTTGAGCTATTGTCTCATATTCATCTTTTGGTGTCAAACCCAAATGTCTCCAGTCTACAGCAAAACTAAAGGAATTGGCCTCACTGTTCCGATACTTATGGAGGGGACTGTATATGTAACCTTATTTGGATCTGAAGGGCAGAGTGGGAGAACTGAGTTGGATGACTATGGTATCGACTTAATGAAGGGGACAGTAAGTATTAATCAATTGGTTATGCTCATAATGCTGTGAGAATATTTGGTCATAGTGATTTTCAAATTAGGTCTAGGACAATGTTAATGTTCTTGTTTACATACACATAGGCCTATAGTTTGTTGGTTGGTGTCAAAAAGGCCTACCCTGGAAATCCAGACTCGCCGCTAGCAAATTTAAATTTGCTCCGCATACTATCCTGTGAACGAACCATTGGGGCTCATTAACTATGTCGGAAGATTCCGACTGACCAAACAAATGGTACTAGGCCTATTATCTACCTGATCTGGGCGGGGAGGCGTCAGTGCCGCGCCTGCACCATTAAATGCAGGCAAGGAATTTGCCAGGGGGCTAGTGGTGCACACACCCAAGATTAAGCCGTGATATCTTCGGTTATCCAGAGGGGTGTCCTATCAAGCAAGCTTTAACTAATTAATGTTTGTTAGTTTATTTCTTTTTTAAACATAGGGGTTAAATAAGTATATTATATGTCTATGGAATTAGGCCAATCCTGAAAATGAGCTAGGCTAACCAAAATAAGCCTGGCTTACTTGGTAAGCTTGCTTTGGTTATGTAGGCTAAACAATATGGAAAAGCCAGAGCAATAAGGTAACCCTACTTGTTGTTCTGCATTCTGATCTGTATCATTCTTCTTTCCTATCGAAAATGTTGCATAATTCCTCTTGTAGCTTTTTGTCGACAACTATGCAAAAATAAAACATTTCTTGTTCGGCAATGGCTTTTTTTTCTAGACTTTTTTACAGAGGTCTTCACAATTGACACGAACAAGCTGAAAAAATGGCTTAATAATCAGTAGTGAATCAGTGTTAAAAATGCCCCAGTTGTCCCATGTTTGGGGCCTCTGCTTCAGCATAGTTAAACATATAAATATGAATACAAATTCAGGATGGTCACAAGACTTAAACATGTATTAGGGATAGATTTACATTTAAACACAGACAAAGTATTATACATAAATAGGCCTATGTACTGTTTTTTGCACAATATTTATACAAACCCTTATTCCAAGACAGGGACCTACACCATAAAAAACTGTTTGCCTCTGGGAAAACTTCTGCTGCTTTAGGTCGAGAAGAATCCGTTTTTTGTTCTCCCAGAAGATGAGTGGTACTGCTCCAAAATAGAGGTGACCACTCCAGAGGGAGAAGTCCTTCTTTTCCCCTGTTACAGATGGATCTCCAGGGGAGAACTGGTGGAGCTGAGAGGAGGGAGAGGTCTGCTTGAAATTCACAAAATTACTTATAGAACATTTTATTATTTGACATTTGGAGTTAGTTTTGGAATTGAAGATTTGACTGCTGTTTGGTCCTTCTTACATTTCAGCCATGAAAGTTTTTGAGGAGGACCATCCCCTGTTGATTGATCAGCGAAAAAAAGAGCTGATGCTTAAGAAGAACTTTTACCAGTAAGTTTTCACATGTACAGTGAACTATGTGCCTAGATATTATTCTGGAGGCTCATCTAGAGATATATTTATGTGATTTTTGTAACATTGTTTGCTTGTTTGTTTTTAGATGGAAGATTCTGGCAGAAGGACTACCCCACATCAGTAATTTCAATGATGAATCTGAGCTTCCCGCTGAAGTCCGCTTCTCTAAATCCAAAGCAACTGAAGGATTAAATGAGAAACGGAAAATGTGCGTTTTTATCAATATCTTAAAAAAAAAAAAAAAAAAAAAAAAAAAGCAGGGTTCAAATATAATGAAATTGTCTATATGTTGAAGCAAAGGGTACATTTGAAGCACAATATCAGAATGTGATTTAATCCCGCATGGTATTTTCTTAACCCTTTCTTCATCAGTGGTTTCGAACTCTTGCTTAAGGGAATGCTTGGATCTTCTGAAAAATGGGAAAGCTTTGAAGACATGAAGAGAATCTTCTGGTACAAAAAAACAACGATGTCAGGTAGATTTTATACAGTTTGTAAGAGACTACTGCATTTAAGCATTTAGCAGACACACTATTATTAATTCACTGCTACCACTGTTCTGCAGTTTAACATCCTCAACAACAATGCATTATTGATGTGACATACCTTCCATGGAATTTTACAAGAAACAGTTTTCTGGAAAAGTTTGCTGAGTAAAATACTTCAACGTTCTTTTTTAAAATTGTATTTCCTTGTGTAGATAATTGAACACAGTAGGCTGCTGAGGCCTTCATCCAAACTAGAATTTAGTTTTCCCCTGAGAAAAGAAAAGGCCAGGAGGGACAGAAATAATGTTGAAAAAGAACACACATATGTTTTGCAAAAAACCACACATATGTTTTAGTACGGTTGCACTTGAAGAAAAGCTGTTATGGCATTTAAAATAATTGAGATCATAACTGATATTTTTAAGAAAATGACCATGATGCTGTAATTCCAACCTGAAGAAAAAATTAATAATTGGCAATTACATCATTTATTTTCTATTCCTGCAGAGTATGTAACAGAGCACTGGAAGGAAGATGACTTTTACGGATCCCAGTATTTGAACTCAGTCAACCCCAATGTGATCAAGCGCTGCTCAGAGCTTCCTCCAAACTTTCCAGTGACTGAGGAGATGGTGAAGCCGTTCCTGGAAGAGGGCAGCACTCTGAAGAAGGAAATGGAAGTATGCAATATGAGGGGCTTTAAATTGGCAATAGATTTGGATATGGGACATGATTTGTCATACACTTAAAAGGAGTGTACTATCACCATGGAAAGTCCCTGAATCCCTTTACCTTGATTTATTAAAAATATTTGATATCTGTTGATGTTTTAACCCTTATTTTTTCTGTATTCCCTTATCATTCACATTCAGAAAGGCAATATATTCCTTTATGACCAGAAGAAAATGGATGATCTACCAACTAGAAGCCATAATGGTGTGCCTATGCAAGTGACTACTGGTCTCTGTTTGTTATATGAACCTTGAAAACAAACTGATGCCAATTGCAATACAGGTATTTTACTGATCGAGCTAATCAGTGACATTATGTAAAGTGTATACATTAAAATAAAATCACACGTCATATAATAATATTACATGCGATTGTTTTATATACAGGGTTCGTACAGATGCTTGAAAGTCTGGAAAATGCTTGATTTTCAATCGAGTGTTTTCAAGGTTTGAAATGTGCTTGAAATCTGAACACTGTGCTGGAAAATGCTGGATTTTCTCTTTATTGACCAGTGTCGTAATTCATCAAATTCTTTCATTTTTTTATTCTGTAAATTAAAAAAAAAATCTGTCGCAATGTTTTCTTCGCCGCCGTCTTGTATGCACGAGTGCAGTTGCTCCCCGTGTTTTCTTTCCTGGGACACGCGCCACACCTGGCGATCGCTCCAGGAATTATCCAGAACCACGAGTCGCTGCTCATGGACCTATTGCTCCCGATACTTCCATATCAGATATCCGTTTCCATTTGGTTATGACGAGGCCCTAATAACCGACAGGCATAGGCTACTGTACGGTCTGCTTAAAGTACCTCCAGCTGTACACAATGGGGGAATCGGCACTTAGAGTTCCTGCCAAAGGTAAATCAGTTGAGAATTTTTTTTCGTTAAAACGTATCGGACTATGTCACTCTGGTTGACTGTTCAATCATGTTCTTCTTTGCAAGTTACACCAAATCCCGAGTTTGTATGTGTAATTGACTTGTTGATACAAATAAATAGCATGCTAAATTGATGCTCAACACCGTTAGCAATTAGCTGACCAGCTAGTTTTCAATAATGTATTGCTCCAAATTCATGTTGTTAGCTAGATAACGTAAGCTTGGGGGTTACTTCATTGTAACGTGATGTTACACTCATGCGAGGAAATTGAGACCTCCGCGAACGTTTGGAGACAGTTTAGAGACTCCCTCGCGACTGCAGTCTCCAACTTGTCGCAAACAGTCGCAGCCCAGTGAGATACGGGCTTAACAGACATGAGTGCCGTGACTTCCTCTTTCTGAACGCGCATTAACGTTATACTTTGATGTGCACTGTGCATTCGAAGCGTGAGGCGAGCCCCCTCCCTGCACCTTCTCTATGTGTGTTGATAGCGTGCCAAGTTTCCGCTGATAAGAATTGTGTCCCCGCCGGCCGGTGAGCGCGCAATCGCGCATGCATCAAACATATTAACGCTTCAATTTCACTCTAGTAAATTCAGAAGTTCTTTGGATCGTTTTGTACATTGTTTTTGGTACATTTGTTTGAAAATTAGGTTTGCAAAGTTATTAATGGCTCATCCGCCAATAAAAATGCTTTTATTCTTCTGTGTAATTAACTGTATCCTATGTATTGCACATTTATAGCACTTTTCATAACACAAATTAAGGTAGCATAGAGGAGGGAGCCTACTAAAATAAAATATCTGGGTTGGTCCCCAGATGTTTTTATTTTAGTAGGTTGGTTTGCATTGGTGTTGAACTGTTCCCTACTTGTTTTCTTCTTTGAATAAAGCCTAATGCTGCTAGTAAAATACCACCAGCCACTCAACCCTCAATAGTAGACATGATATAGAATAATTACCTTTATTACAGTTTAACCAAATGTTTTAACAATAGGCTACAGGAGATATTTGAAAGCACTACACATGCATTGTAGGCTATTCAATTAAATTTGTGTCAGCGGAACCGTGAATGTTCTCCTTTTTTTCATTAAAATGAATGCAGAAAAGGCACACATTGCTTCATAAAAATTCACCAGAATGCAGGAAATTAAGTGTTTAATGCTCAAAGATTTTTGGGGGGGACCCCCAGACCTCCACTTCTAATGTGTCCACACCAATGTTTACTTAAAACTTGTCCTACGACTTTGCAATTCATGAATTAGTTTATTTTAATAAGATTTTTGATGTTTTATCACATTTTCCAATTGTCTTTATTTCTGATTTATTATAAACAATATGTAAACTTGCAGGACACTAGCAAAAATAATTGGCTGGGAGAGAGGACACTGCAGCAGCACTGATATAGAGTGACAATATGCTCCATCTCATGTGATATTGCTCAAGTATAGTCATGTTGTTATTAACCTGATAGATGGTCATTTTTGGCATATGAACTAAACTGATAAAGGTCTCCTTAGGGCCATACTGCAATTTGGTGATTGTCCATACACATTATATTATGAACACTCCCATTTTACAGATAAGGCAATGTATGAAATCATAAGCATTTATTTATATACTGTATATATTTAAAGCTTCGGCTTCCTTGAAAAAGTTGACATTGTATCTTGAAAGTGCTGGAAAAGTGCTTGAATTTTACTCTTAAAAAGCTGTACGAACCCTGTATATATAAATTAAATGAGCATTTATCACTTTCCAGTTGCGTCAACAACCTTCTGAGCAGAACCCCATCTTTCTGCCCAATGACCTGGAGACTGACTGGCTGCTTGCCAAGATGTTTATTAAGAATGCAGATGTCCTGGATCACGGAGCAGTCCATCACCTCATGAACACACACTTCCTGGCAGAATTCTGCACTGTGGCCACCCTCCGCTGTTTGCCTGTGATACATCCCCTCTACAAGGTACAATTACAGATCAGGAACGGAATGCACTTTGTGTTGGTAACCTTTTTAATTAATTAATAGTTCTGAAAACACTGGTAAGAACAGGTTGGGTTATATGCAAAATAAATATTATTATTAATTTCAATTGAATTATTAATATTGCAACCCCTTTAGTTCTTCACCTTGTACAAGATGTGTGCTTGGTTGGGCCAGTTGTATAATACTGCAAATTCATGAAGGTAAAAGAGTTTCCCCTTCAATTGAGTATATTTTAGAGACATGTCTAGGAAAGGTAGCTCATTAGGGACATCACACATGGTTCTTTTCACTATTAAGCCATTGCACATGTGAATAATCGTATTAGTATGGACCAAAGATACATTTGTGAGTCCAACCACACTATTCTATCCATAACTATAATGTTATATACTGGTAAAGGGTGCTTTTGTTGCTGTTTCAAATGATATCAAAACATTGTCAATTTAATGAGTTTCATTTGTTTATGTCATTCTTTGCTGATCAACAAAAACAAGCTGTGCATGACATGAGGATTTTCCTTTGACATTTAATATTCTCTCCACTATCTGAACAGCTGCTCTTCCCACACTTTCGGTACACACTTGAAATAAACAATGTGGGCCGCAAATAACTTTTGCAACCTGGCGGGGTCTTCACAATGGTATGGCTCTTGCTCTTCAACCTTTCATAATTCTGAATATTCAGATAATTCCAATAACATTGCACCCTTACAAAATTGAGTGTTAGGCTTAGATTCATTCATAATGTAGTTGTTTTAAAGTGTGTATTATCAATTATTAGAGTTCACTTGGATATGAGGGGATGGTGGAGCTCATGAGAAGGTCTCTCTCCGAAACGACCTACAGCTCCCTCTGTCTGCCAGAGAACATCACTGCACGAGGACTGGATACTATTCCCAACTTCTAATGATTGCCTCCATTTACGATACTGAAACACTGCACTCAGTTTAAGCACACAACTGTTCAACACAGAGAAAGGAAATAGTGGGTAAGCGGAAATGGATCAAGTAAGTAATTTACTTTGACAAGTCCTCAAGTCACTGTGCAACTGAACTGACTGGCTGCGGTTGAAATCCATATTTCCCGTAAATACCTCTGTTTTTCTCTTCATCGTCCACGTTACCTCCTGTCATTGATCATTGTCAGCTGGACAGATTCCGATATTAACAACGGGGTAGGATGCAGAGCTGTAGTAATACCAGTAGTGTGTGTGTGTTTTACAGGGATGAAATGTGTGATATCAAAATACTGATATCATTATATGTATTCCGTCATCTAATTCCTACAAATTCTGCATATGGAAATATGGTATTTGTCATGCTTAGCCAAGACTGACAACATCCCACAGGTAGATGCTACGCTAGGTTCAATGACCTTGGACTTGGCTAATAGTGATATATCCCAAATCAATAAACTCCCATCTGTTACCTGAGGCTGTGCTTGGGTCTGTGCATACAATTTCACATTAGAAATTAGGCAAAGGTCTTGTGAGGAAGGAAACATTTGAGCAGGGTTAGGGTTAGAGCAAGTCTTGGTTAATAGATCTGTCACTTATTGTTTGCTGAAAACTATAATTTGATGACTTCATACTGTTCCTTAAGTAATGTTATTTGTCTGGGTATGAACCAATTTTAAAACGTGTTCTTAGCAGCAGATATACGCACCCTTCAACAAACTTCATATATAGATAACACGGCATTTGTTTACCAATATCATACTTGCATTGTTTTTTGTGTGTAGTCACAAAAGTACAAAGTCACAAAGAGTATTAATCAAAAATTGGACCCCTTAAAATATCCTTTCCTGAATGATTCCTGATGCAAGCTCTTTGTGTGCAACGAAAAAGGATGCAGGCCTTTTTTCCTGATCTGCGCTTTAGATTTACAGCATAATAAATCAGAATATCATGTTTCCTAAAATACTATCATTTACAGTTTTTCTCTATTGCTTAAACACATTTCACGATACTGCCCTCACTTTTCACAAAACTCTAAACACAAAACACTTTTTCTAAAGCTACGTACACACAACCTCACTGTCTCTTTTCAAAAACGACCCATCACACCAAAACAGTTGCTCATATGCTCAAAACCGACACATCACACCAAAACAATTGCTCATATGCTCAAAATCCAGGAGATGGCGCCACAGGAGACGATCTCCCACGCCGGCAATGGACTCTTCTGAACCGGCTACGAACTGGGGTCGGCCGGTTCAAATCCTCAATGAAGCAGTGGGGCCTGGCAGACAGCGCTGCATGCGAGTGTGGTGCCCCTGATCAAACAGTTGAGCATATCACAACCACCTGCCCCCTGTACAGACCACCCTCGGAAGCCAGCCTGTTTGACGTGGGACCAGAGACAAGGGCATGGCTACAAATCACTGAGTTGGACCTCTGATGTTACACGAAAGAAGAAGCATCATTAACCACATTACCAAAACAATCCTCTTTCATTTTATTCCCTCTCTCACTCACTCTGACTGGGCTATGCTTCCTCCGAATCGCCCCATAATATTTGACCTTTTTTTTCCTCTTTCATATTTTTCCCTATGACCCCAGTCAAGCCACCACTCTCCCCAGGATAGGAGTCCCTTCGCCCGGGCAGGGCCCCAGTGCAGAGACCCCGGTGGCCCTTCATCCAGGCAGAGAGACCCAGGGCAGAGACCCCGGTGGCCCTTCACCAACCTCTCACTCACTCTGACTGGGCTATGCTTCCTCCGAATCGCCCCATAATATTTGACCTTTTTTTTCCTCTTTCATATTTTTCCCTATGACCCCAGTCAAGCCACCACTCTCCCCAGGATAGGAGTCCCTTCGCCCGGGCAGAGCCCCCCCGCCCGAGCCCTTTTCAGCTTCACCCTACTTTGGTTTCGTGCCCCTGGTTACCCAGCCCACTGCAAACGGCGGGAGTAACCATGACTCTCTTAAGGTAGCCAAATCCCTTCGTGCCCCTGGTCACCCAGCTCACTGCCTGCGCTCCAGAGCCTAAGTCCCTTCGTGCCCCTGGTAACCCATCAGGAATTTTTTTTTTCTAAGTTCACCACGGTGAAGCCCAGAAGGCCTCGGGCTTGAGGCCTTTTCAGCTTCACCCTACTTTGGTTTCGTGCCCCTGGTTACCCAGCCCACTGCAAACGGCGGGAGTAACCATGACTCTCTTAAGGTAGCCAAATCCCTTCGTGCCCCTGGTTATCCAGCTCACTGCCTGCGCTCCAGAGCCTAAGTCCCTTCGTGCCCCTGGTAACCCATAAGGAATTTTTTTTTTTTCTAAGTTCACCACGGCGAAGCCGAAAAGGCCTCAAGCTTGAGGCTTTTTTCCAGCTTCAACGTGCTTTCGTTTCGTGCCCCTGGTAACTCATCAGGAATTTTTTTTTTTTTTTCTAAGTTGACCACGGTGAAGCCCAAGGAAGAATTTTTTTGAGGTGACTGTTGTGGTGAACTTTTTTTTTTTTTCAATGGCATATGAAAACTGCTACCGAAATGTTCTTCTTATTGCAATGTTTTGCATCCTGAGTTCAGCTTGGCAAGCTGTGAAAGACTCTTGAAAACCATTTGGAAAAAAAGTTTGAGCAAAATTTTTCTTTTTGGTGGAAGATTATATTTTGAGATGAAGATTTTTTTTAACATAGGAAGAATTTTTTTACGAATTTTTTTTTTTATGAAGGAAGAATTTTTTTGAGGTGACTGTTGTGGGGAACTTTTTTTTTTCAATGGCATATGTGTTCTTAATATTTCAATACAAACACTATGTACAACTTGTTTGGCATCCAGAGTTCAGCTTGGCAAGCTGTGAAAGACTCTTGAAAACCATTTGGAAAAAAAGTTAGAGCAACATTTTTCTTTTTGGTGGAATATTATATTTTGAGAAGAAGATTTTTTTAACAGGAAGAATTTTTTTACGATTTTTTTTTCTGAAGGAAGAATTTTTTTGATGTGACTGTTATAGGGAACTTTTTTTTTTTCAAAGGCAAATGAAAACTGCTTCCAAAATGTTCTTAATATGTCAATACAAACACTATGTACAAGTGTACAAGTGTTTCAATTTCACTGAAAGCTTATGATAAAATTGACTTAAGATTTCAATGCAAATACTATATATAACTTGTTTGGCATGTTGGGTTCTGCTTGGCAAGCCATGAAAGACTCTTGAAAACCATTTGGAACAAAAGTTACAGCGCATTTGAACAAAGTTGAAAATTAGCCTTATTTCAGTGAGAGCTGCAGAAAGAAGCAATACAATTTCACTGAAAGCTGATGATAAAATTGACTTAAGATTTCAATGCAAATACTATATATAACTAGTTTAGCATGCTGAGTTCTGCTTGGCAAGCCATGAAAGACTCTTGAAAACCATTTGGAACAAAAGTTACAGCACATTTGAACAAAGTTGAAAATTAGCCTTATTTCAGTGAGAGCTGCAGAAAGAAGCAATAAAATTTCACTGAAAGCTGATGATAAAATGTGCTTAATATTTCAATGCAAATACTATATATAACTAGTTTAGCATGCTGAGTTCTGCTTGGCAAGCCATGAAAGACTCTTGAAAACCATTTGGAACAAAAGTTACAGCACATTTGAACAAAGTTGAAAATTAGCCTTATTTCAGTGAGAGCTGCAGAAAGAAGCAATAAAATTTCACTGAAAGCTGATGATAAAATTGACTTAAGATTTCAATGCAAATACTATATATAACTAGTTTAGCATGCTGAGTTCTGCTTGGCAAGCCATGAAAGACTCTTGAAAACCATTTGGAACAAAAGTTACAGCACATTTGAACAAAGTCAAAAATTAGCCTTATTTCAGTGAGAGCTGCAGAAAGAAGCAATAAAATTTCACTGAAAGCTGATGATAAAATTGACTTAAGATTTCAATGCAAATACTATATATAACTAGTTTAGCATGCTGAGTTCTGCTTGGCAAGCCATGAAAGACTCTTGAAAACCATTTGGAACAAAAGTTACAGTACATTTGAACAAAGTTGAAAATTAGCCTTATTTCAGTGAGAGCTGCAGAAAGAAGCAATAAAATTTCACTGAAAGCTGATGATAAAATGTGCTTAATATTTCAATGCAAATACTATATATAACTAGTTTAGCATGCTGAGTTCTGCTTGGCAAGCCATGAAAGACTCTTGAAAACCATTTGGAACAAAAGTTACAGTACATTTGAACAAAGTTGAAAATTAGCCTTATTTCAGTGAGAGCTGCAGAAAGAAGCAATAAAATTTCACTGAAAGCTGATGATAAAATTGACTTAAGATTTCAATGCAAATACTATATATAACTAGTTTAGCATGCTGAGTTCTGCTTGGCAAGCCATGAAAGACTCTTGAAAACCATTTGGAACAAAAGTTACAGCACATTTGAACAAAGTCAAAAATTAGCCTTATTTCAGTGAGAGCTGCAGAAAGAAGCAATAAAATTTCACTGAAAGCTGATGATAAAATTGACTTAAGATTTCAATGCAAATACTATATATAACTAGTTTAGCATGCTGAGTTCTGCTTGGCAAGCCATGAAAGACTCTTGAAAACCATTTGGAACAAAAGTTACAGTACATTTGAACAAAGTTGAAAATTAGCCTTATTTCAGTGAGAGCTGCAGAAAGAAGCAATAAAATTTCACTGAAAGCTGATGATAAAATGTGCTTAATATTTCAATGCAAATACTATATATAACTAGTTTAGCATGCTGAGTTCTGCTTGGCAAGCCATGAAAGACTCTTGAAAACCATTTGGAACAAAAGTTATAGCACATTTGAACACAGTTGAAAATTAGCCTTATTTCAGTGAGAGCTGCAGAAAGAAGCAATAAAATTTCACTGAAAGCTGATGATAAAATGTGCTTAATATTTCAATGCAAATACTATATATAACTAGTTTAGCATGCTGAGTTCTGCTTGGCAAGCCATGAAAGACTCTTGAAAACCATTTGGAACAAGAGTTACAGCACATTTGAACAAAGTTGAAAATTAGCCTTATTTCAGTGAGAGCTGCAGAAAGAAGCAATAAAATTTCACTGAAAGCTGATGATAAAATTGACTTAAGATTTCAATGCAAATACTATATATAACTAGTTTAGCATGCTGAGTTCTGCTTGGCAAGCCATGAAAGACTCTTGAAAACCATTTGGAACAAAAGTTACAGCACATTTGAACAAAGTTGAAAATTAGCCTTATTTCAGTGAGAGCTGCAGAAAGAAGCAATAAAATTTCACTGAAAGCTGATGATAAAATTGACTTAAGATTTCAATGCAAATACTATATATAACTAGTTTAGCATGCTGAGTTCTGCTTGGCAAGCCATGAAAGACTCTTGAAAACCATTTGGAACAAAAGTTACAGCACATTTGAACAAAGTTGAAAATTAGCCTTATTTCAGTGAGAGCTGCAGAAAGAAGCAATAAAATTTCACTGAAAGCTGATGATAAAATTGACTTAATATTTCAATGCAAATACTATATATAACTAGTTTAGCATGCTGAGTTCTGCTTGGCAAGCCATGAAAGACTCTTGAAAACCATTTGGAACAAAAGTTACAGCACATTTGAACAAAGTTGAAAATTAGCCTTATTTCAGTGAGAGCTGCAGAAAGAAGCAATAAAATTTCACTGAAAGCTGATGATAAAATTGACTTAAGATTTCAATGCAAATACTATATATAACTAGTTTAGCATGCTGAGTTCTGCTTGGCAAGCCATGAAAGACTCTTGAAAACCATTTGGAACAAAAGTTACAGCACATTTGAACAAAGTTGAAAATTAGCCTTATTTCAGTGAGAGCTGCAGAAAGAAGCAATAAAATTTCACTGAAAGCTGATGATAAAATTGACTTAAGATTTCAATGCAAATACTATATATAACTAGTTTAGCATGCTGAGTTCTGCTTGGCAAGCCATGAAAGACTCTTGAAAACCATTTGGAACAAAAGTTACAGCACATTTGAACAAAGTTGAAAATTAGCCTTATTTCAGTGAGAGCTGCAGAAAGAAGCAATAAAATTTCACTGAAAGCTGATGATAAAATTGACTTAAGATTTCAATGCAAATACTATATATAACTAGTTTAGCATGCTGAGTTCTGCTTGGCAAGCCATGAAAGACTCTTGAAAACCATTTGGAACAAAAGTTACAGCACATTTGAACAAAGTTGAAAATTAGCCTTATTTCAGTGAGAGCTGCAGAAAGAAGCAATAAAATTTCACTGAAAGCTGATGATAAAATTGACTTAAGATTTCAATGCAAATACTATATATAACTAGTTTAGCATGCTGAGTTCTGCTTGGCAAGCCATGAAAGACTCTTGAAAACCATTTGGAACAAAAGTTACAGCACATTTGAACAAAGTTGAAAATTAGCCTTATTTCAGTGAGAGCTGCAGAAAGAAGCAATAAAATTTCACTGAAAGCTGATGATAAAATTGACTTAAGATTTCAATGCAAATACTATATATAACTAGTTTAGCATGCTGAGTTCTGCTTGGCAAGCCATGAAAGACTCTTGAAAACCATTTGGAACAAAAGTTACAGCACATTTGAACAAAGTTGAAAATTAGCCTTATTTCAGTGAGAGCTGCAGAAAGAAGCAATAAAATTTCACTGAAAGCTGATGATAAAATTGACTTAATATTTCAATGCAAATACTATATATAACTAGTTTAGCATGCTGAGTTCTGCTTGGCAAGCCATGAAAGACTCTTGAAAACCATTTGGAACAAAAGTTACAGCACATTTGAACAAAGTTGAAAATTAGCCTTATTTCAGTGAGAGCTGCAGAAAGAAGCAATAAAATTTCACTGAAAGCTGATGATAAAATTGACTTAAGATTTCAATGCAAATACTATATATAACTAGTTTAGCATGCTGAGTTCTGCTTGGCAAGCCATGAAAGACTCTTGAAAACCATTTGGAACAAAAGTTACAGCACATTTGAACAAAGTTGAAAATTAGCCTTATTTCAGTGAGAGCTGCAGAAAGAAGCAATAAAATTTCACTGAAAGCTGATGATAAAATTGACTTAAGATTTCAATGCAAATACTATATATAACTAGTTTAGCATGCTGAGTTCTGCTTGGCAAGCCATGAAAGACTCTTGAAAACCATTTGGAACAAAAGTTACAGCACATTTGAACAAAGTTGAAAATTAGCCTTATTTCAGTGAGAGCTGCAGAAAGAAGCAATAAAATTTCACTGAAAGCTGAAAAAAAGTTTGAGCAAAATTTTTCTTTTTGGTGGAAGATTATATTTTGAGAGGAAGATTTCTTTTATCACAGGAAGATTTTTTTTATCGACATTGGTTTTTTTTGGAGGAAGAATTTTTTTTCGGTTGACAGTGGGAATTCTTTTTTTGAAGGCAAATGAAAACTGCTTCTGAAATCTGCTTTATATTTCAATGCAAATAATTGAAAGTACAACTTGTTTGGAATCCTGAGTTCAGCTTGGCAAGCTGTGAAACACTCTTGAAAACCATTTGGAAAAAAAGTTTGGGCAAAATTTTCCTTTTTGGTGGAAGATTATATTTTGAGAGGAAGATTTTTTTTAACATAGGAAGAATTTTTTTACGAATTTTTTTTTTCTGAAAGAAGAATTTTTTTGAGGTGACTGTTGTGGGGAACTTTTTTTTTTCAATGGCATATGAAAACTGCTATCGAAACGTTCTTCTTATTGCAATGTTTGGCATCCTGAGTTCAGCTTGGCAAGCTGTGAAACACTCTTGAAAACCATTTGGAAAAAAAGTTTGGGCAAAATTTTCCTTTTTGGTGGAAGATTATATTTTGAGAGGAACATTTTTTTTAACATAGGAAGAATTTTTTTACGATTTTTTTTTTCTGAAGGAAGAATTTTTTTGAGGTGACTGTTGTGGTGAACTTTTTTTTTTTTCAATGGCATATGAAAACTGCTACCGAAATGTTCTTCTTATTGCAATGTTTGGCATCCTGAGTTCAGCTTGGCAAGCTGTGAAACACTCTTGAAAACCATTTGGAAAAAAAGTTTGGGCAAAATTTTCCTTTTTGGTGGAAGATTATATTTTGAGAGGAACATTTTTTTTAACATAGGAAGAATTTTTTTACGATTTTTTTTTTCTGAAGGAAGAATTTTTTTGAGGTGACTGTTGTGAACTTTTTTTTTTTCAATGGCATATGAAAACTGCTATCGAAATGTTCTTCTTATTGCAATGTTTGGAATCCTGAGTTCAGCTTGGCAAGCTGTGAAATACTCTTGAAAACCATTTGGAAAACAAGTTTTAGCAACATTTTTCTTTTTGGTGGAAGATTATATTTTGAGAGGAAGATTTTTTTTAACATAGGAAGAATTTTTTTACGATTTTTTTTTTCTGAAGGAAGAATTTTTTTGAGGTGACTGTTGTGGTGAACTTTTTTTTTTTTCAATGGCATATGAAAACTGCTATCGAAACGTTCTTCTTATTGCAATGTTTGGAATCCTGAGTTCAGCTTGGCAAGCTGTGAAACACTCTTGAAAACCATTTGGAAAAAAAGTTTGGGCAAAATTTTCCTTTTTGGTGGAAGATTATATTTTGAGAGGAACATTTTTTTTAACATAGGAAGAATTTTTTTACGATTTTTTTTTTCTGAAGGAAGAATTTTTTTGAGGTGACTGTTGTTGTGAACTTTTTTTTTTTTCAATGGCATATGAAAACTGCTACCGAAATGTTCTTCTTACTGCAATGTTTGGCATCCTGAGTTCAGCTTGGCAAGCTGTGAAACACTCTTGAAAACCATTTGGAAAAAAAGTTTGAGCAAAATTTTCCTTTTTGGTGGAAGATTATATTTTGAGAGGAAGATTTTTTTTAACATAGGAAGAATTTTTTTACGAATTTTTTTTTTCTGAAAGAAGAATTTTTTTGAGGTGACTTGTGGGGAACTTTTTTTTTTCAATGGCATATGAAAACTGCTACCGAAATGTTCTTCTTATTGCAATGTTTGGAATCCTGAGTTCAGCTTGGCAAGCTGTGAAATACTCTTGAAAACCATTTGGAAAAAAAGTTTGAGCAAAATTTTTCTTTTTGGTGGAAGACTATATTTTGAGACGAAGATTTTTTTTAACATAGGAAGAATTTTTTTTACGAATTTTTTTTTTTCTGAAGGAAGAATTTTTTTGAGGTGACTGTTGTGGTGAACTTTTTTTTTTTTCAATGGCATATGAAAACTGCTACCGAAATGTTCTTCTTATTGCAATGTTTGGCATCCTTAGTTCAGCTTGGCAAGCTGTGAAACACTCTTGAAAACCATTTGGAAAAAAAGTTTGGGCAAAATTTTCCTTTTTGGTGGAAGATTATATTTTGAGAGGAACATTTTTTTTAACATAGGAAGAATTTTTTTACGATTTTTTTTTTCTGAAGGAAGAATTTTTTTGAGGTGACTTTTGTGGTGAACTTTTTTTTTTTTCAATGGCATATGAAAACTGCTACCGAAATGTTCTTCTTTTTTTGCAATGTTTGGCATCCTGAGTTCAGCTTGGCAAGCTGTGAAAGACTCTAGAAAACCATTTGGAAAAAAAATTTGAGCAAAATTTTTCTTTTTGGTGGAAGATTATATTTTGAGATGAAGATTTTTTTTAACATAGGAAGAATTTTTTATCGAATTTTTTTTTTCTGAAAGAAGAATTTTTTTGAGGTGACTGTTGTGGGGAACTTTTTTTTTTTCAATGGCATATGAAAACTGCTACCGAAATGTTCTTCTTATTGCAATGTTTGGAATCCTGAGTTCAGCTTGGCAAGCTGTGAAATACTCTTGAAAACCATTTGGAAAAAAGTTTGAGCAAAATTTTTCTTTTTGGTGGAAGACTACATTTTGAGACGAAGATTTTTTTTAACATAGGAAGAATTTTTTTTACGAATTTTTTTTTTCTGAAGGAAGAATTTTTTTGAGGTGACTGTTGTGGGGAACTTTTTTTTTTCAATGGCATATGAAAACTGCTATCGAAACGTTCTTCTTATTGCAATGTTTGGCATCCTGAGTTCAGCTTGGCAAGCTGTGAAACACTCTTGAAAACCATTTGGAAAAAAAGTTTGGGCAAAATTTTCCTTTTTGGTGGAAGATTATATTTTGAGATGAAGATTTTTTTTAACATAGGAAGAATTTTTTTACGAATTTTTTTTTTCTGAAGGAAGAATTTTTTTGAGGTGACTGTTGTGGGGAACTTTTTTTTTTCAATGGCATATGAAAACTGCTATCGAAACGTTCTTCTTATTGCAATGTTTGGCATCCTGAGTTCAGCTTGGCAAGCTGTGAAACACTCTTGAAAACCATTTGGAAAAAAAGTTTGGGCAAAATTTTCCTTTTTGGTGGAAGATTATATTTTGAGAGGAACATTTTTTTTAACATAGGAAGAATTTTTTTACGATTTTTTTTTTCTGAAGGAAGAATTTTTTTGAGGTGACTGTTGTGGTGAACTTTTTTTTTTTTCAATGGCATATGAAAACTGCTACCGAAATGTTCTTCTTATTGCAATGTTTGGCATCCTGAGTTCAGCTTGGCAAGCTGTGAAACACTCTTGAAAACCATTTGGAAAAAAAGTTTGGGCAAAATTTTCCTTTTTGGTGGAAGATTATATTTTGAGAGGAACATTTTTTTTAACATAGGAAGAATTTTTTTACGATTTTTTTTTTCTGAAGGAAGAATTTTTTTGAGGTGACTGTTGTTGTGAACTTTTTTTTTTTTCAATGGCATATGAAAACTGCTACCGAAATGTTCTTCTTATTGCAATGTTTGGCATCCTGAGTTCAGCTTGGCAAGCTGTGAAACACTCTTGAAAACCATTTGGAAAAAAAGTTTGAGCAAAATTTTCCTTTTTGGTGGAAGATTATATTTTGAGAGGAAGATTTTTTTTAACATAGGAAGAATTTTTTTACGAATTTTTTTTTTCTGAAAGAAGAATTTTTTTGAGGTGACTGTTGTGGGGAACTTTTTTTTTTCAATGGCATATGAAAACTGCTACCGAAATGTTCTTCTTATTGCAATGTTTGGAATCCTGAGTTCAGCTTGGCAAGCTGTGAAATACTCTTGAAAACCATTTGGAAAAAAAGTTTGAGCAAAATTTTTCTTTTTGGTGGAAGACTATATTTTGAGACGAAGATTTTTTTTAACATAGGAAGAATTTTTTTTACGAATTTTTTTTTTCTGAAGGAAGAATTTTTTTGAGGTGACTGTTGTGGGGAACTTTTTTTTTTCAATGGCATATGAAAACTGCTATCGAAACGTTATTCTTATTGCAATGTTTGGCATCCTGAGTTCAGCTTGGCAAGCTGTGAAACACTCTTGAAAACCATTTGGAAAAAAAGTTTGGGCAAAATTTTCCTTTTTGGTGGAAGATTATATTTTGAGATGAAGATTTTTTTTAACATAGGAAGAATTTTTTTACGAATTTTTTTTTTCTGAAGGAAGAATTTTTTTGAGGTGACTGTTGTGGGGAACTTATTTTTTTCAATGGCATATGAAAACTGCTATCGAAACGTTCTTCTTATTGCATTGTTTGGAATCCTGAGTTCAGCTTGGCAAGCTGTGAAATACTCTTGAAAACCATTTGGAAAAAAAGTTTTAGCAACATTTTTCTTTTTGGTGGAAGATTATATTTTGAGAGGAAGATTTTTTTTAACATAGGAAGAATTTTTTTACGATTTTTTTTTTTCTGAAGGAAGAATTTTTTTGAGGTGACTGTTGTGGTGAACTTTTTTTTTTTCAATGGCATATGAAAACTGCTACCGAAATGTTCTTCTTATTGCAATGTTTGGAATCCTGAGTTCAGCTCGGCAAGCTCTGAAATACTCTTGAAAACCATTTGGAAAAAAAGTTTGAGCAAAATTTTTCTTTTTGGTGGAAGACTATATTTTGAGACGAAGATTTTTTTTAACATAGGAAGAATTTTTTTTACGAATTTTTTTTTTTCTGAAGGAAGAATTTTTTTGAGGTGACTGTTTTGGTGAACTTTTTTTTTTTTCAATGGCATATGAAAACTGCTACCAAAATGTTCTTCTTATTACAATGTTTGGCATCCTGAGTTCAGCTTGGCAAGCTGTGAAACACTCTTGAAAACCATTTGGAAAAAAAGTTTGGGCAAAATTTTCCTTTTTGGTGGAAGATTATATTTTGAGAGGAACATTTTTTTTAACATAGGAAGAATTTTTTTACGATTTTTTTTTTCTGAAGGAAGAATTTTTTTGAGGTGACTGTTGTGGTGAACTTTTTTTTTTTTCAATGGCATATGAAAACTGCTACCGAAATGTTCTTCTTTTTTTGCAATGTTTGGCATCCTGAGTTCAGCTTGGCAAGCTGTGAAACACTCTTGAAAACCATTTGGAAAAAAAATTTGAGCAAAATTTTTCTTTTTGGTGGAAGATTATATTTTGAGATGAAGATTTTTTTTAACATAGGAAGAATTTTTTATCGAATTTTTTTTTTCTGAAAGAAGAATTTTTTTGAGGTGACTGTTGTGGGGAACTTTTTTTTTTCAATGGCATATGAAAACTGCTACCGAAATGTTCTTCTTATTGCAATGTTTGGAATCCTGAGTTCAGCTTGGCAAGCTGTGAAATACTCTTGAAAACCATTTGGAAAAAAGTTTGAGCAAAATTTTTCTTTTTGGTGGAAGACTATATTTTGAGACGAAGATTTTTTTTAACATAGGAAGAATTTTTTTTACGAATTTTTTTTTTCTGAAGGAAGAATTTTTTTGAGTTGACTGTTGTGGGGAACTTTTTTTTTTCAATGGCATATGAAAACTGCTATCGAAACGTTCTTCTTATTGCAATGTTTGGCATCCTGAGTTCAGCTTGGCAAGCTGTGAAACACTCTTGAAAACCATTTGGAAAAAAAGTTTGGGCAAAATTTTCCTTTTTGGTGGAAGATTATATTTTGAGATGAAGATTTTTTTTAACATAGGAAGAATTTTTTTACGAATTTTTTTTTTCTGAAGGAAGAATTTTTTTGAGGTGACTGTTGTGGGGAACTTTTTTTTTTCAATGGCATATGAAAACTGCTATCGAAACGTTCTTCTTATTGCAATGTTTGGAATCCTGAGTTCAGCTTGGCAAGCTGTGAAATACTCTTGAAAACCATTTGGAAAAAAAGTTTTAGCAACATTTTTCTTTTTGGTGGAAGATTATATTTTGAGAGGAAGATTTTTTTTAACATAGGAAGAATTTTTTTACGATTTTTTTTTTTCTGAAGGAAGAATTTTTTTGAGGTGACTGTTGTGGTGAACTTTTTTTTTTTTCAATGGCATATGAAAACTGCTACCGAAATGTTCTTCTTATTGCAATGTTTGGAATCCTGAGTTCAGCTTGGCAAGCTGTGAAATACTCTTGAAAACCATTTGGAAAAAAAGTTTGGGCAAAATTTTCCTTTTTGGTGGAAGATTATATTTTGAGATGAAGATTTTTTTTAACGTAGGAAGAATTTTTTTATGAATTTTTTTTTTCTGAAGGAAGAATTTTTTTGAGGTGACTGTTGTGGGGAACTTTTTTTTTCAATGGCATATGAAAACTGCTATCGAAACGTTCTTCTTATTGCAATGTTTGGAATCCTGAGTTCAGCTTGGCAAGCCATGAAAGACTCTTGAAAACCATTTGGAACAAGAGTTACAGCACATTTGAACAAAGTTGAAAATTAGCCTTATTTCAGTGAGAGCTGCAGAAAGAAGCAATAAAATTTCACTGAAAGCTGATGATAAAATTGACTTAATATTTCAATGCAAATACTATATATAACTAGTTTAGCATGCTGAGTTCTGCTTGGCAAGCCATGAAAGACTCTTGAAAACCATTTGGAACAAAAGTTACAGCACATTTGAACAAAGTTGAAAATTAGCCTTATTTCAGTGAGAGCTGCAGAAAGAAGCAATAAAATTTCACTGAAAGCTGAAAAAAAGTTTGAGCAAAATTTTTCTTTTTGGTGGAAGATTATATTTTGAGAGGAAGATTTCTTTTATCACAGGAAGATTTTTTTTATCGACATTGGTTTTTTTTGGAGGAAGAATTTTTTTTCGGTTGACAGTGGGAATTCTTTTTTTGAAGGCAAATGAAAACTGCTTCTGAAATCTGCTTTATATTTCAATGCAAATAATTGAAAGTACAACTTGTTTGGAATCCTGAGTTCAGCTTGGCAAGCTGTGAAATACTCTTGAAAACCATTTGGAAAAAAAGTTTGAGCAAAATTTTTCTTTTTGGTGGAAGACTATATTTTGAGACGAAGATTTTTTTTAACATAGGAAGAATTTTTTTTACGAATTTTTTTTTTTCTGAAGGAAGAATTTTTTTGAGGTGACTGTTGTGGGGAACTTTTTTTTTTCAATGGCATATGAAAACTGCTATCGAAACGTTCTTCTTATTGCAATGTTTGGCATCCTGAGTTCAGCTTGGCAAGCTGTGAAACACTCTTGAAAACCATTTGGAAAAAAAGTTTGGGCAATATTTTCCTTTTTGGTGAAAGATTATATTTTGAGAGGAACATTTTTTTTAACATAGGAAGAATTTTTTTACGAATTTTTTTTTTCTGAAAGAAGAATTTTTTTGAGGTGACTGTTGTGGGGAACTTTTTTTTTCAATGGCATATGAAAACTGCTATCGAAACGTTCTTCTTATTGCAATGTTTGGAATCCTGAGTTCAGCTTGGCAAGCTGTGAAATACTCTTGAAAACCATTTGGAAAAAAAGTTTGAGCAAAATTTTTCTTTTTGGTGGAAGACTATATTTTGAGACGAAGATTTTTTTTAACATAGGAAGAATTTTTTTTTTTCTGAAGGAAGAATTTTTTTGAGGTGACTGTTGTGGGGAACTTTTTTTTTTCAATGGCATATGAAAACTGCTATCGAAACGTTCTTCTTATTGCAATGTTTGGCATCCTGAGTTCAGCTTGGCAAGCTGTGAAACACTCTTGAAAACCATTTGGAAAAAAAGTTTGGGCAAAATTTTCCTTTTTGGTGGAAGATTATATTTTGAGAGGAACATTTTTTTTAACATAGGAAGAATTTTTTTACGATTTTTTTTTTCTGAAGGAAGAATTTTTTTGAGGTGACTGTTGTGGTGAACTTTTTTTTTTTTCAATGGCATATGAAAACTGCTACCGAAATGTACTTCTTATTGAAATGTTTGGCATCCTGAGTTCAGCTTGGCAAGCTGTGAAACACTCTTGAAAACCATTTGGAAAAAAAGTTTGGGCAAAATTTTCCTTTTTGGTGGAAGATTATATTTTGAGATGAAGATTTTTTTTAACATAGGAAGAATTTTTTCACGAATTTTTTTTTTCTGAAGGAAGAATTTTTTTGAGGTGACTGTTGTGGGGAACTTTTTTCTTTTCAATGGCATATGTTTTCTTAATATTTCAATACAAACACTATGTACAACTTATTTGGCATCCTGAGTTCAGCTTGGCAATCTGTGAAAGACTTGAAAACCATTTGGAAAAAAAGTTTGGGCAAAATTTTTCTTTTTGGTGGAAGATTACATTTTGAGAGGAAGATTTTTTTTAACATAGGATGAATTTTTTTACGATTTTTTTTTTCTGAAGGAAGAATTTTTTTGAAGTGACTGTTGTGGGGAACTTTTTTTTTTCAATGGCATATTTGTTCTTAATATTTCAATACAAACACTATGTACAACTTGTTTGGCATCCAGAGTTCAGCTTGGCAAGCTGTGAAAGACTCTTGAAAACCATTTGGAAAAAAAGTTAGAGGAAATTTTTCTTTTTGGTGGAATACTATATTTTGAGAGGAACATTTTTTTAACATAGGAAGAATTTTTTTACGATTTTTTTTTTCTGAAGGAAGAATTTTTTTGATGTGACTGTTGTAGGGAACTTTTTTTTTTTTCAAAGGCAAATGAAAACTGCTTCCAAAATGTTCTTAATATTTCAATACAAACAGTATGTACAACTTGTTTGGCATCCTGAGTTCAGCTTGGAAAGCTGTGAAAGACTCTTGAAAACCATTTGGAAAAAAAGTTTGAGCAAAATTTTTCTTTTTGGTGGAAGATTATATTTTGAGAGGAAGATTTTTTTTAACAAAGGAAGAATTTTTTTTACGAATTTTTTTTTTTCTCAAGGATGAATTTTTTTGAGGTGACTGTTGTGGGGAACTTTTTTCTTTTCAATGGCATATGTGTTCTTAATATTTCAATACAAACACTATGTACAACTTGTTTGGCATCCTGAGTTCAGCTTGGCAATCTGTGAAAGACTCTTGAAAACCATTTGAAAAAAAAGTTTGGGCAAAACTTTTCTTTTTGGTGGAAGATTACATTTTGAGAGGAAGATTTTTTTTAACATAGGAAGAATTTTTTTACAAATTTTTTTTTTCTGAAGGAAGAATTTTTTTGAGATGAATGTTGTGGGGAACTTTTTTTTTCAAAGGCAAATGAAAAATGCTTCCAAAAAGTTCTTAATATTTCAATACAAACACTATGTACAAGTGTACAAGTGTTTCAATTTCACTGAAAGCTGATGATAAAATTGACTTAAGATTTCAATGCAAATACTATATATAACTAGTTTAGCATGCTGAGTTCTGTTTGGCAAGCCATGAAAGACTCTTGAAAACCATTTGGAACAAAAGTTACAGCACATTTGAACAAAGTTGAAAATTAGCCTTATTTCAGTGAGAGCTGCAGAAAGAAGCAATAAAATTTCACTGAAAGCTGATGACAAAATTGACTTAAGATTTCAATGCAAATACTATATATAACTAGTTTAGCATGCTGAGTTCTGCTTGGCAAGCCATGAAAGACTCTTGAAAACCATTTGGAACAAGAGTTACAGCACATTTGAACAAAGTTGAAAATTAGCCTTATTTCAGTGAGAGCTGCAGAAAGAAGCAATAAAATTTCACTGAAAGCTGATGATAAAATTGACTTAATATTTCAATACAAATACTATATATAACTAGTTTAGCATGCTGAGTTCTGCTTGGCAAGCCATGAAAGACTCTTGAAAACCATTTGGAACAAAAGTTACAGCACATTTGAACAAAGTTGAAAATTAGCCTTATTTCAGTGAGAGCTGCAGAAAGAAGCAATAAAATTTCACCGAAAGCTGATGATAAAATTGACTTAAGATTTCAATGCAAATACTACATATAACTAGTTTAGCATGCTGAGTTCTGCTTGGCAAGCCATGAAAGACTCTTGAAAACCATTTGGAACAAAAGTTACAGCACATTTGAACAAAGTTGAAAATTAGCCTTATTTCAGTGAGAGCTGCAGAAAGAAGCAATAAAATTTCACTGAAAGCTGATGATAAAATTGACTTAATATTTCAATGCAAATACTATATATAACTAGTTTAGCATGCTGAGTTCTGCTTGGCAAGCCATGAAAGACTCTTGAAAACCATTTGGAACAAAAGTTACAGCACATTTGAACAAAGTTGAAAATTAGCCTTATTTCAGTGAGAGCTGCAGAAAGAAGCAATAAAATTTCACTGAAAGCTGATGATAAAATTGACTTAATATTTCAATGCAAATACTATATATAACTAGTTTAGCATGCTGAGTTCTGCTTGGCAAGCCATGAAAGACTCTTGAAAACCATTTGGAACAAAAGTTACAGCACATTTGAACAAAGTTGAAAATTAGCCTTATTTCAGTGAGAGCTGCAGAAAGAAGCAATAAAATTTCACTGAAAGCTGATGATAAAATTGACTTAAGATTTCAATGCAAATACTATATATAACTAGTTTAGCATGCTGAGTTCTGCTTGGCAAGCCATGAAAGACTCTTGAAAACCATTTGGAACAAAAGTTACAGCACATTTGAACAAAGTTGAAAATTAGCCTTATTTCAGTGAGAGCTGCAGAAAGAAGCAATAAAATTTCACTGAAAGCTGATGATAAAATTGACTTAAGATTTCAATGCAAATACTATATATAACTAGTTTAGCATGCTGAGTTCTGCTTGGCAAGCCATGAAAGACTCTTGAAAACCATTTGGAACAAAAGTTACAGCACATTTGAACAAAGTTGAAAATTAGCCTTATTTCAGTGAGAGCTGCAGAAAGAAGCAATAAAATTTCACTGAAAGCTGAAAAAAAGTTTGAGCAAAATTTTTCTTTTTGGTGGAAGATTATATTTTGAGAGGAAGATTTCTTTTATCACAGGAAGATTTTTTTTATCGACATTGGTTTTTTTTGGAGGAAGAATTTTTTTTCGGTTGACAGTGGGAATTCTTTTTTTGAAGGCAAATGAAAACTGCTTCTGAAATCTGCTTTATATTTCAATGCAAATAATTGAAAGTACAACTTGTTTGGAATCCTGAGTTCAGCTTGGCAAGCTGTGAAACACTCTTGAAAACCATTTGGAAAAAAAGTTTGGGCAAAATTTTCCTTTTTGGTGGAAGATTATATTTTGAGAGGAAGATTTTTTTTAACATAGGAAGAATTTTTTTACGAATTTTTTTTTTCTGAAAGAAGAATTTTTTTGAGGTGACTGTTGTGGGGAACTTTTTTTTTTCAATGGCATATGAAAACTGCTATCGAAACGTTCTTCTTATTGCAATGTTTGGCATCCTGAGTTCAGCTTGGCAAGCTGTGAAACACTCTTGAAAACCATTTGGAAAAAAAGTTTGGGCAAAATTTTCCTTTTTGGTGGAAGATTATATTTTGAGAGGAACATTTTTTTTAACATAGGAAGAATTTTTTTACGATTTTTTTTTTCTGAAGGAAGAATTTTTTTGAGGTGACTGTTGTGGTGAACTTTTTTTTTTTTCAATGGCATATGAAAACTGCTACCGAAATGTTCTTCTTATTGCAATGTTTGGCATCCTGAGTTCAGCTTGGCAAGCTGTGAAACACTCTTGAAAACCATTTGGAAAAAAAGTTTGGGCAAAATTTTCCTTTTTGGTGGAAGATTATATTTTGAGAGGAACATTTTTTTTAACATAGGAAGAATTTTTTTACGATTTTTTTTTTCTGAAGGAAGAATTTTTTTGAGGTGACTGTTGTGAACTTTTTTTTTTTCAATGGCATATGAAAACTGCTATCGAAATGTTCTTCTTATTGCAATGTTTGGAATCCTGAGTTCAGCTTGGCAAGCTGTGAAATACTCTTGAAAACCATTTGGAAAACAAGTTTTAGCAACATTTTTCTTTTTGGTGGAAGATTATATTTTGAGAGGAAGATTTTTTTTAACATAGGAAGAATTTTTTTACGATTTTTTTTTTCTGAAGGAAGAATTTTTTTGAGGTGACTGTTGTGGTGAACTTTTTTTTTTTTCAATGGCATATGAAAACTGCTATCGAAACGTTCTTCTTATTGCAATGTTTGGAATCCTGAGTTCAGCTTGGCAAGCTGTGAAACACTCTTGAAAACCATTTGGAAAAAAAGTTTGGGCAAAATTTTCCTTTTTGGTGGAAGATTATATTTTGAGAGGAACATTTTTTTTAACATAGGAAGAATTTTTTTACGATTTTTTTTTTCTGAAGGAAGAATTTTTTTGAGGTGACTGTTGTTGTGAACTTTTTTTTTTTTCAATGGCATATGAAAACTGCTACCGAAATGTTCTTCTTACTGCAATGTTTGGCATCCTGAGTTCAGCTTGGCAAGCTGTGAAACACTCTTGAAAACCATTTGGAAAAAAAGTTTGAGCAAAATTTTCCTTTTTGGTGGAAGATTATATTTTGAGAGGAAGATTTTTTTTAACATAGGAAGAATTTTTTTACGAATTTTTTTTTTCTGAAAGAAGAATTTTTTTGAGGTGACTTGTGGGGAACTTTTTTTTTTCAATGGCATATGAAAACTGCTACCGAAATGTTCTTCTTATTGCAATGTTTGGAATCCTGAGTTCAGCTTGGCAAGCTGTGAAATACTCTTGAAAACCATTTGGAAAAAAAGTTTGAGCAAAATTTTTCTTTTTGGTGGAAGACTATATTTTGAGACGAAGATTTTTTTTAACATAGGAAGAATTTTTTTTACGAATTTTTTTTTTTCTGAAGGAAGAATTTTTTTGAGGTGACTGTTGTGGTGAACTTTTTTTTTTTTCAATGGCATATGAAAACTGCTACCGAAATGTTCTTCTTATTGCAATGTTTGGCATCCTTAGTTCAGCTTGGCAAGCTGTGAAACACTCTTGAAAACCATTTGGAAAAAAAGTTTGGGCAAAATTTTCCTTTTTGGTGGAAGATTATATTTTGAGAGGAACATTTTTTTTAACATAGGAAGAATTTTTTTACGATTTTTTTTTTCTGAAGGAAGAATTTTTTTGAGGTGACTTTTGTGGTGAACTTTTTTTTTTTTCAATGGCATATGAAAACTGCTACCGAAATGTTCTTCTTTTTTTGCAATGTTTGGCATCCTGAGTTCAGCTTGGCAAGCTGTGAAAGACTCTAGAAAACCATTTGGAAAAAAAATTTGAGCAAAATTTTTCTTTTTGGTGGAAGATTATATTTTGAGATGAAGATTTTTTTTAACATAGGAAGAATTTTTTATCGAATTTTTTTTTTCTGAAAGAAGAATTTTTTTGAGGTGACTGTTGTGGGGAACTTTTTTTTTTTCAATGGCATATGAAAACTGCTACCGAAATGTTCTTCTTATTGCAATGTTTGGAATCCTGAGTTCAGCTTGGCAAGCTGTGAAATACTCTTGAAAACCATTTGGAAAAAAGTTTGAGCAAAATTTTTCTTTTTGGTGGAAGACTACATTTTGAGACGAAGATTTTTTTTAACATAGGAAGAATTTTTTTTACGAATTTTTTTTTTCTGAAGGAAGAATTTTTTTGAGGTGACTGTTGTGGGGAACTTTTTTTTTTCAATGGCATATGAAAACTGCTATCGAAACGTTCTTCTTATTGCAATGTTTGGCATCCTGAGTTCAGCTTGGCAAGCTGTGAAACACTCTTGAAAACCATTTGGAAAAAAAGTTTGGGCAAAATTTTCCTTTTTGGTGGAAGATTATATTTTGAGATGAAGATTTTTTTTAACATAGGAAGAATTTTTTTACGAATTTTTTTTTTCTGAAGGAAGAATTTTTTTGAGGTGACTGTTGTGGGGAACTTTTTTTTTTCAATGGCATATGAAAACTGCTATCGAAACGTTCTTCTTATTGCAATGTTTGGCATCCTGAGTTCAGCTTGGCAAGCTGTGAAACACTCTTGAAAACCATTTGGAAAAAAAGTTTGGGCAAAATTTTCCTTTTTGGTGGAAGATTATATTTTGAGAGGAACATTTTTTTTAACATAGGAAGAATTTTTTTACGATTTTTTTTTTCTGAAGGAAGAATTTTTTTGAGGTGACTGTTGTGGTGAACTTTTTTTTTTTTCAATGGCATATGAAAACTGCTACCGAAATGTTCTTCTTATTGCAATGTTTGGCATCCTGAGTTCAGCTTGGCAAGCTGTGAAACACTCTTGAAAACCATTTGGAAAAAAAGTTTGGGCAAAATTTTCCTTTTTGGTGGAAGATTATATTTTGAGAGGAACATTTTTTTTAACATAGGAAGAATTTTTTTACGATTTTTTTTTTCTGAAGGAAGAATTTTTTTGAGGTGACTGTTGTTGTGAACTTTTTTTTTTTTCAATGGCATATGAAAACTGCTACCGAAATGTTCTTCTTATTGCAATGTTTGGCATCCTGAGTTCAGCTTGGCAAGCTGTGAAACACTCTTGAAAACCATTTGGAAAAAAAGTTTGAGCAAAATTTTCCTTTTTGGTGGAAGATTATATTTTGAGAGGAAGATTTTTTTTAACATAGGAAGAATTTTTTTACGAATTTTTTTTTTCTGAAAGAAGAATTTTTTTGAGGTGACTGTTGTGGGGAACTTTTTTTTTTCAATGGCATATGAAAACTGCTACCGAAATGTTCTTCTTATTGCAATGTTTGGAATCCTGAGTTCAGCTTGGCAAGCTGTGAAATACTCTTGAAAACCATTTGGAAAAAAAGTTTGAGCAAAATTTTTCTTTTTGGTGGAAGACTATATTTTGAGACGAAGATTTTTTTTAACATAGGAAGAATTTTTTTTACGAATTTTTTTTTTCTGAAGGAAGAATTTTTTTGAGGTGACTGTTGTGGGGAACTTTTTTTTTTCAATGGCATATGAAAACTGCTATCGAAACGTTATTCTTATTGCAATGTTTGGCATCCTGAGTTCAGCTTGGCAAGCTGTGAAACACTCTTGAAAACCATTTGGAAAAAAAGTTTGGGCAAAATTTTCCTTTTTGGTGGAAGATTATATTTTGAGATGAAGATTTTTTTTAACATAGGAAGAATTTTTTTACGAATTTTTTTTTTCTGAAGGAAGAATTTTTTTGAGGTGACTGTTGTGGGGAACTTATTTTTTTCAATGGCATATGAAAACTGCTATCGAAACGTTCTTCTTATTGCATTGTTTGGAATCCTGAGTTCAGCTTGGCAAGCTGTGAAATACTCTTGAAAACCATTTGGAAAAAAAGTTTTAGCAACATTTTTCTTTTTGGTGGAAGATTATATTTTGAGAGGAAGATTTTTTTTAACATAGGAAGAATTTTTTTACGATTTTTTTTTTTCTGAAGGAAGAATTTTTTTGAGGTGACTGTTGTGGTGAACTTTTTTTTTTTCAATGGCATATGAAAACTGCTACCGAAATGTTCTTCTTATTGCAATGTTTGGAATCCTGAGTTCAGCTCGGCAAGCTCTGAAATACTCTTGAAAACCATTTGGAAAAAAAGTTTGAGCAAAATTTTTCTTTTTGGTGGAAGACTATATTTTGAGACGAAGATTTTTTTTAACATAGGAAGAATTTTTTTTACGAATTTTTTTTTTTCTGAAGGAAGAATTTTTTTGAGGTGACTGTTTTGGTGAACTTTTTTTTTTTTCAATGGCATATGAAAACTGCTACCAAAATGTTCTTCTTATTACAATGTTTGGCATCCTGAGTTCAGCTTGGCAAGCTGTGAAACACTCTTGAAAACCATTTGGAAAAAAAGTTTGGGCAAAATTTTCCTTTTTGGTGGAAGATTATATTTTGAGAGGAACATTTTTTTTAACATAGGAAGAATTTTTTTACGATTTTTTTTTTCTGAAGGAAGAATTTTTTTGAGGTGACTGTTGTGGTGAACTTTTTTTTTTTTCAATGGCATATGAAAACTGCTACCGAAATGTTCTTCTTTTTTTGCAATGTTTGGCATCCTGAGTTCAGCTTGGCAAGCTGTGAAACACTCTTGAAAACCATTTGGAAAAAAAATTTGAGCAAAATTTTTCTTTTTGGTGGAAGATTATATTTTGAGATGAAGATTTTTTTTAACATAGGAAGAATTTTTTATCGAATTTTTTTTTTCTGAAAGAAGAATTTTTTTGAGGTGACTGTTGTGGGGAACTTTTTTTTTTCAATGGCATATGAAAACTGCTACCGAAATGTTCTTCTTATTGCAATGTTTGGAATCCTGAGTTCAGCTTGGCAAGCTGTGAAATACTCTTGAAAACCATTTGGAAAAAAGTTTGAGCAAAATTTTTCTTTTTGGTGGAAGACTATATTTTGAGACGAAGATTTTTTTTAACATAGGAAGAATTTTTTTTACGAATTTTTTTTTTCTGAAGGAAGAATTTTTTTGAGTTGACTGTTGTGGGGAACTTTTTTTTTTCAATGGCATATGAAAACTGCTATCGAAACGTTCTTCTTATTGCAATGTTTGGCATCCTGAGTTCAGCTTGGCAAGCTGTGAAACACTCTTGAAAACCATTTGGAAAAAAAGTTTGGGCAAAATTTTCCTTTTTGGTGGAAGATTATATTTTGAGATGAAGATTTTTTTTAACATAGGAAGAATTTTTTTACGAATTTTTTTTTTCTGAAGGAAGAATTTTTTTGAGGTGACTGTTGTGGGGAACTTTTTTTTTTCAATGGCATATGAAAACTGCTATCGAAACGTTCTTCTTATTGCAATGTTTGGAATCCTGAGTTCAGCTTGGCAAGCTGTGAAATACTCTTGAAAACCATTTGGAAAAAAAGTTTTAGCAACATTTTTCTTTTTGGTGGAAGATTATATTTTGAGAGGAAGATTTTTTTTAACATAGGAAGAATTTTTTTACGATTTTTTTTTTTCTGAAGGAAGAATTTTTTTGAGGTGACTGTTGTGGTGAACTTTTTTTTTTTTCAATGGCATATGAAAACTGCTACCGAAATGTTCTTCTTATTGCAATGTTTGGAATCCTGAGTTCAGCTTGGCAAGCTGTGAAATACTCTTGAAAACCATTTGGAAAAAAAGTTTGGGCAAAATTTTCCTTTTTGGTGGAAGATTATATTTTGAGATGAAGATTTTTTTTAACGTAGGAAGAATTTTTTTATGAATTTTTTTTTTCTGAAGGAAGAATTTTTTTGAGGTGACTGTTGTGGGGAACTTTTTTTTTCAATGGCATATGAAAACTGCTATCGAAACGTTCTTCTTATTGCAATGTTTGGAATCCTGAGTTCAGCTTGGCAAGCCATGAAAGACTCTTGAAAACCATTTGGAACAAGAGTTACAGCACATTTGAACAAAGTTGAAAATTAGCCTTATTTCAGTGAGAGCTGCAGAAAGAAGCAATAAAATTTCACTGAAAGCTGATGATAAAATTGACTTAATATTTCAATGCAAATACTATATATAACTAGTTTAGCATGCTGAGTTCTGCTTGGCAAGCCATGAAAGACTCTTGAAAACCATTTGGAACAAAAGTTACAGCACATTTGAACAAAGTTGAAAATTAGCCTTATTTCAGTGAGAGCTGCAGAAAGAAGCAATAAAATTTCACTGAAAGCTGAAAAAAAGTTTGAGCAAAATTTTTCTTTTTGGTGGAAGATTATATTTTGAGAGGAAGATTTCTTTTATCACAGGAAGATTTTTTTTATCGACATTGGTTTTTTTTGGAGGAAGAATTTTTTTTCGGTTGACAGTGGGAATTCTTTTTTTGAAGGCAAATGAAAACTGCTTCTGAAATCTGCTTTATATTTCAATGCAAATAATTGAAAGTACAACTTGTTTGGAATCCTGAGTTCAGCTTGGCAAGCTGTGAAATACTCTTGAAAACCATTTGGAAAAAAAGTTTGAGCAAAATTTTTCTTTTTGGTGGAAGACTATATTTTGAGACGAAGATTTTTTTTAACATAGGAAGAATTTTTTTTACGAATTTTTTTTTTTCTGAAGGAAGAATTTTTTTGAGGTGACTGTTGTGGGGAACTTTTTTTTTTCAATGGCATATGAAAACTGCTATCGAAACGTTCTTCTTATTGCAATGTTTGGCATCCTGAGTTCAGCTTGGCAAGCTGTGAAACACTCTTGAAAACCATTTGGAAAAAAAGTTTGGGCAATATTTTCCTTTTTGGTGAAAGATTATATTTTGAGAGGAACATTTTTTTTAACATAGGAAGAATTTTTTTACGAATTTTTTTTTTCTGAAAGAAGAATTTTTTTGAGGTGACTGTTGTGGGGAACTTTTTTTTTCAATGGCATATGAAAACTGCTATCGAAACGTTCTTCTTATTGCAATGTTTGGAATCCTGAGTTCAGCTTGGCAAGCTGTGAAATACTCTTGAAAACCATTTGGAAAAAAAGTTTGAGCAAAATTTTTCTTTTTGGTGGAAGACTATATTTTGAGACGAAGATTTTTTTTAACATAGGAAGAATTTTTTTTTTTCTGAAGGAAGAATTTTTTTGAGGTGACTGTTGTGGGGAACTTTTTTTTTTCAATGGCATATGAAAACTGCTATCGAAACGTTCTTCTTATTGCAATGTTTGGCATCCTGAGTTCAGCTTGGCAAGCTGTGAAACACTCTTGAAAACCATTTGGAAAAAAAGTTTGGGCAAAATTTTCCTTTTTGGTGGAAGATTATATTTTGAGAGGAACATTTTTTTTAACATAGGAAGAATTTTTTTACGATTTTTTTTTTCTGAAGGAAGAATTTTTTTGAGGTGACTGTTGTGGTGAACTTTTTTTTTTTTCAATGGCATATGAAAACTGCTACCGAAATGTACTTCTTATTGAAATGTTTGGCATCCTGAGTTCAGCTTGGCAAGCTGTGAAACACTCTTGAAAACCATTTGGAAAAAAAGTTTGGGCAAAATTTTCCTTTTTGGTGGAAGATTATATTTTGAGATGAAGATTTTTTTTAACATAGGAAGAATTTTTTCACGAATTTTTTTTTTCTGAAGGAAGAATTTTTTTGAGGTGACTGTTGTGGGGAACTTTTTTCTTTTCAATGGCATATGTTTTCTTAATATTTCAATACAAACACTATGTACAACTTATTTGGCATCCTGAGTTCAGCTTGGCAATCTGTGAAAGACTTGAAAACCATTTGGAAAAAAAGTTTGGGCAAAATTTTTCTTTTTGGTGGAAGATTACATTTTGAGAGGAAGATTTTTTTTAACATAGGATGAATTTTTTTACGATTTTTTTTTTCTGAAGGAAGAATTTTTTTGAAGTGACTGTTGTGGGGAACTTTTTTTTTTCAATGGCATATTTGTTCTTAATATTTCAATACAAACACTATGTACAACTTGTTTGGCATCCAGAGTTCAGCTTGGCAAGCTGTGAAAGACTCTTGAAAACCATTTGGAAAAAAAGTTAGAGGAAATTTTTCTTTTTGGTGGAATACTATATTTTGAGAGGAACATTTTTTTAACATAGGAAGAATTTTTTTACGATTTTTTTTTTCTGAAGGAAGAATTTTTTTGATGTGACTGTTGTAGGGAACTTTTTTTTTTTTCAAAGGCAAATGAAAACTGCTTCCAAAATGTTCTTAATATTTCAATACAAACAGTATGTACAACTTGTTTGGCATCCTGAGTTCAGCTTGGAAAGCTGTGAAAGACTCTTGAAAACCATTTGGAAAAAAAGTTTGAGCAAAATTTTTCTTTTTGGTGGAAGATTATATTTTGAGAGGAAGATTTTTTTTAACAAAGGAAGAATTTTTTTTACGAATTTTTTTTTTTCTCAAGGATGAATTTTTTTGAGGTGACTGTTGTGGGGAACTTTTTTCTTTTCAATGGCATATGTGTTCTTAATATTTCAATACAAACACTATGTACAACTTGTTTGGCATCCTGAGTTCAGCTTGGCAATCTGTGAAAGACTCTTGAAAACCATTTGAAAAAAAAGTTTGGGCAAAACTTTTCTTTTTGGTGGAAGATTACATTTTGAGAGGAAGATTTTTTTTAACATAGGAAGAATTTTTTTACAAATTTTTTTTTTCTGAAGGAAGAATTTTTTTGAGATGAATGTTGTGGGGAACTTTTTTTTTCAAAGGCAAATGAAAAATGCTTCCAAAAAGTTCTTAATATTTCAATACAAACACTATGTACAAGTGTACAAGTGTTTCAATTTCACTGAAAGCTGATGATAAAATTGACTTAAGATTTCAATGCAAATACTATATATAACTAGTTTAGCATGCTGAGTTCTGTTTGGCAAGCCATGAAAGACTCTTGAAAACCATTTGGAACAAAAGTTACAGCACATTTGAACAAAGTTGAAAATTAGCCTTATTTCAGTGAGAGCTGCAGAAAGAAGCAATAAAATTTCACTGAAAGCTGATGACAAAATTGACTTAAGATTTCAATGCAAATACTATATATAACTAGTTTAGCATGCTGAGTTCTGCTTGGCAAGCCATGAAAGACTCTTGAAAACCATTTGGAACAAGAGTTACAGCACATTTGAACAAAGTTGAAAATTAGCCTTATTTCAGTGAGAGCTGCAGAAAGAAGCAATAAAATTTCACTGAAAGCTGATGATAAAATTGACTTAATATTTCAATACAAATACTATATATAACTAGTTTAGCATGCTGAGTTCTGCTTGGCAAGCCATGAAAGACTCTTGAAAACCATTTGGAACAAAAGTTACAGCACATTTGAACAAAGTTGAAAATTAGCCTTATTTCAGTGAGAGCTGCAGAAAGAAGCAATAAAATTTCACCGAAAGCTGATGATAAAATTGACTTAAGATTTCAATGCAAATACTACATATAACTAGTTTAGCATGCTGAGTTCTGCTTGGCAAGCCATGAAAGACTCTTGAAAACCATTTGGAACAAAAGTTACAGCACATTTGAACAAAGTTGAAAATTAGCCTTATTTCAGTGAGAGCTGCAGAAAGAAGCAATAAAATTTCACTGAAAGCTGATGATAAAATTGACTTAATATTTCAATGCAAATACTATATATAACTAGTTTAGCATGCTGAGTTCTGCTTGGCAAGCCATGAAAGACTCTTGAAAACCATTTGGAACAAAAGTTACAGCACATTTGAACAAAGTTGAAAATTAGCCTTATTTCAGTGAGAGCTGCAGAAAGAAGCAATAAAATTTCACTGAAAGCTGAAAAAAAGTTTGAGCAAAATTTTTCTTTTTGGTGGAAGATTATATTTTGAGAGGAAGATTTCTTTTATCACAGGAAGATTTTTTTTATCGACATTGGTTTTTTTTGGAGGAAGAATTTTTTTTCGGTTGACAGTGGGAATTCTTTTTTTGAAGGCAAATGAAAACTGCTTCTGAAATCTGCTTTATATTTCAATGCAAATAATTGAAAGTACAACTTGTTTGGAATCCTGAGTTCAGCTTGGCAAGCTGTGAAATACTCTTGAAAACCATTTGGAAAAAAAGTTTGAGCAAAATTTTTCTTTTTGGTGGAAGACTATATTTTGAGACGAAGATTTTTTTTAACATAGGAAGAATTTTTTTTACGAATTTTTTTTTTTCTGAAGGAAGAATTTTTTTGAGGTGACTGTTGTGGGGAACTTTTTTTTTTCAATGGCATATGAAAACTGCTATCGAAACGTTCTTCTTATTGCAATGTTTGGCATCCTGAGTTCAGCTTGGCAAGCTGTGAAACACTCTTGAAAACCATTTGGAAAAAAAGTTTGGGCAAAATTTTCCTTTTTGGTGGAAGATTATATTTTGAGAGGAACATTTTTTTTAACATAGGAAGAATTTTTTTACGATTTTTTTTTTCTGAAGGAAGAACTTTTTTGAGGTGACTGTTGTGAACTTTTTTTTTTTTCAATGGCATATGAAAACTGCTACCGAAATGTTCTTCTTTTTGCAATGTTTGGAATCCTGAGTTCAGCTTGGCAAGCTGTGAAATACTCTTGAAAACCATTTGGAAAAAAAGTTTGAGCAAAATTTTTCTTTTTGGTGGAAGACTATATTTTGAGACGAAGATTTTTTTTAACATAGGAAGAATTTTTTTACGAATTTTTTTTTTTCTGAAGGAAGAATTTTTTTGAGGTGACTGTTGTGGGGAACTTTTTTTTTTCAATGGCATATGAAAACTGCTATCGAAACGTTCTTCTTATTGCAATGTTTGGCATCCTGAGTTCAGCTTGGCAAGCTGTGAAACACTCTTGAAAACCATTTGGAAAAAAAGTTTGGGCAAAATTTTCCTTTTTGGTGGAAGATTATATTTTGAGATGAAGATTTTTTTTAACATAGGAAGAATTTTTTTATGAATTTTTTTTTTCTGAAGGAAGAATTTTTTTGAGGTGACTGTTGTGGGGAACTTTTTTTTTCAATGGCATATGAAAACTGCTATCGAAACGTTCTTCTTATTGCAATGTTTGGAATCCTGAGTTCAGCTTGGCAAGCTGTGAAATACTCTTGAAAACCATTTGGAAAAAAGTTTGAGCAAAATTTTTCTTTTTGGTGGAAGACTACATTTTGAGACGAAGATTTTTTTTAACATAGGAAGAATTTTTTTTACGAATTTTTTTTTTCTGAAGGAAGAATTTTTTTGAGGTGACTGTTGTGGGGAACTTTTTTTTTTCAATGGCATATGAAAACTGCTATCGAAACGTTCTTCTTATTGCAATGTTTGGCATCCTGAGTTCAGCTTGGCAAGCTGTGAAACACTCTTGAAAACCATTTGGAAAAAAAGTTTGGGCAAAATTTTCCTTTTTGGTGGAAGATTATATTTTGAGATGAAGATTTTTTTTAACATAGGAAGAATTTTTTTATGAATTTTTTTTTTCTGAAGGAAGAATTTTTTTGAGGTGACTGTTGTGGGGAACTTTTTTTTTCAATGGCATATGAAAACTGCTATCGAAACGTTCTTCTTATTGCAATGTTTGGAATCCTGAGTTCAGCTTGGCAAGCTGTGAAATACTCTTGAAAACCATTTGGAAAAAAAATTTTAGCAACATTTTTCTTTTTGGTGGAAGATTATATTTTGAGAGGAAGATTTTTTTTAACATAGGAAGAATTTTTTTACGGATTTTTTTTTTTCTGAAGGAAGAATTTTTTTGAGGTGACTTGTGGGTAACTTTTTTCTTTTCAATGGCATATGTTTTCTTAATATTTCAATACAAACACTATGTAAAACTTGTTTGGCATCCTGAGTTCAGCTTGGCAATCTGTGAAAGACTTGAAAACCATTTGGAAAAAAAGTTTGGGCAAAATTTTTCTTTTTGGTGGAAGATTACATTTTGAGAGGAAGATTTTTTTTAACATAGGAAGAATTTTTTTACGATTTTTTTTTTCTGAAGGAAGAATTTTTTTGAAGTGACTGTTGTGGGGAACTTTTTTTTTTCAATGGCATATTTGTTCTTAATATTTCAATACAAACACTATGTACAACTTGTTTGGCATCCAGAGTTCAGCTTGGCAAGCTGTGAAAGACTCTTGAAAACCATTTGGAAAAAAGTTAGAGGAAATTTTTCTTTTTGGTGGAATACTATATTTTGAGAGGAACATTTTTTTAACATAGGAAGAATTTTTTTACGATTTTTTTTTTCTGAAGGAAGAATTTTTTTGATGTGACTGTTGTAGGGAACTTTTTTTTTTTTCAAAGGCAAATGAAGACTGCTTCCAAAATGTTCTTAATATTTCAATACAAACACTATGTACAACTTGTTTGGCATCCTGAGTTCAGCTTGGAAAGCTGTGAAAGACTCTTGAAAACCATTTGGAAAAAAAGTTTGAGCAAAATTTTTCTTTTTGGTGGAAGATTATATTTTGAGGAAGATTTTTTTTAACAAAGGAAGAATTTTTTTTTAGAATTTTTTTTTTTCTCAAGGATGAATTTTTTTGAGGTGACTGTTGTGGGGAACTTTTTTCTTTTCAATGGCATATGTGTTCTTAATATTTCAATACAAACACTATGTACAACTTGTTTGGCATCCTGAGTTCAGCTTGGCAATCTGTGAAAGACTCTTGAAAACCATTTGAAAAAAAAGTTTGGGCAAAATTTTTCTTTTTGGTGGAAGATTACATTTTGAGAGGAAGATTTTTTTTAACATAGGAAGAATTTTTTTACGAATTTTTTTTTTCTGAAGGAAGAATTTTTTTGAGATGAATATTGTGGGGAACTTTTTTTTTTCAAAGGCAAATGAAAAATGCTTCCAAAAAGTTCTTAATATTTCAATACAAACACTATGTACAAGTGTACAAGTGTTTCAATTTCACTGAAAGCTGATGATAAAATTGACTTAAGATTTCAATGCAAATACTATATATAACTAGTTTAGCATGCTGAGTTCTGCTTGGCAAGCCATGAAAGACTCTTGAAAACCATTTGGAACAAAAGTTACAGCACATTTGAACAAAGTTGAAAATTAGCCTTATTTCAGTGAGAGCTGCAGAAAGAAGCAATAAAATTTCACTGAAAGCTGATGATAAAATTGACTTAATATTTCAATGCAAATACTATATATAACTAGTTTAGCATGCTGAGTTCTGCTTGGCAAGTCATGAAAGACTCTTGAAAACCATTTGGAACAAAAGTTACAGCACATTTGAACAAAGTTGAAAATTAGCCTTATTTCAGTGAGAGCTGCAGAAAGAAGCAATAAAATTTCACTGAAAGCTGATGATAAAATTGACTTAAGATTTCAATGCAAATACTATATATAACTAGTTTAGCATGCTGAGTTCTGCTTGGCAAGCCATGAAAGACTCTTGAAAACCATTTGGAACAAGAGTTACAGCACATTTGAACAAAGTTGAAAATTAGCCTTATTTCAGTGAGAGCTGCAGAAAGAAGCAATAAAATTTCACTGAAAGCTGATGATAAAATTGACTTAATATTTCAATGCAAATACTATATATAACTAGTTTAGCATGCTGAGTTCTGCTTGGCAAGCCATGAAAGACTCTTGAAAACCATTTGGAACAAAAGTTACAGCACATTTGAACAAAGTTGAAAATTAGCCTTATTTCAGTGAGAGCTGCAGAAAGAAGCAATAAAATTTCACTGAAAGCTGATGATAAAATTGACTTAAGATTTCAATGCAAATACTATATATAACTAGTTTAGCATGCTGAGTTCTGCTTGGCAAGCCATGAAAGACTCTTGAAAACCATTTGGAACAAGAGTTACAGCACATTTGAACAAAGTTGAAAATTAGCCTTATTTCAGTGAGAGCTGCAGAAAGAAGCAATAAAATTTCACTGAAAGCTGATGATAAAATTGACTTAATATTTCAATGCAAATACTATATATAACTAGTTTAGCATGCTGAGTTCTGCTTGGCAAGCCATGAAAGACTCTTGAAAACCATTTGGAACAAAAGTTACAGCACATTTGAACAAAGTTGAAAATTAGCCTTATTTCAGTGAGAGCTGCAGAAAGAAGCAATAAAATTTCACTGAAAGCTGATGATAAAATTGACTTAAGATTTCAATGCAAATACTATATATAACTAGTTTAGCATGCTGAGTTCTGCTTGGCAAGCCATGAAAGACTCTTGAAAACCATTTGGAACAAAAGTTACAGCACATTTGAACAAAGTTGAAAATTAGCCTTATTTCAGTGAGAGCTGCAGAAAGAAGCAATAAAATTTCACTGAAAGCTGATGATAAAATTGACTTAATATTTCAATACAAATACTATATATAACTAGTTTAGCATGCTGAGTTCTGCTTGGCAAGCCATGAAAGACTCTTGAAAACCATTTGGAACAAAAGTTACAGCACATTTGAACAAAGTTGAAAATTAGCCTTATTTCAGTGAGAGCTGCAGAAAGAAGCAATAAAATTTCACTGAAAGCTGATGATAAAATTGACTTAAGATTTCAATGCAAATACTATATATAACTAGTTTAGCATGCTGAGTTCTGCTTGGCAAGCCATGAAAGACTCTTGAAAACCATTTGGAACAAAAGTTACAGCACATTTGAACAAAGTTGAAAATTAGCCTTATTTCAGTGAGAGCTGCAGAAAGAAGCAATAAAATTTCACTGAAAGCTGATGATAAAATTGACTTAATATTTCAATGCAAATACTATATATAACTAGTTTAGCATGCTGAGTTCTGCTTGGCAAGCCATGAAAGACTCTTGAAAACCATTTGGAACAAAAGTTACAGCACATTTGAACAAAGTTGAAAATTAGCCTTATTTCAGTGAGAGCTGCAGAAAGAAGCAATAAAATTTCACTGAAAGCTGATGATAAAATTGACTTAAGATTTCAATGCAAATACTATATATAACTAGTTTAGCATGCTGAGTTCTGCTTGGCAAGCCATGAAAGACTCTTGAAAACCATTTGGAACAAAAGTTACAGCACATTTGAACAAAGTTGAAAATTAGCCTTATTTCAGTGAGAGCTGCAGAAAGAAGCAATAAAATTTCACTGAAAGCTGATGATAAAATTGACTTAATATTTCAATGCAAATACTATATATAACTAGTTTAGCATGCTGAGTTCTGCTTGGCAAGCCATGAAAGACTCTTGAAAACCATTTGGAACAAAAGTTACAGCACATTTGAACAAAGTTGAAAATTAGCCTTATTTCAGTGAGAGCTGCAGAAAGAAGCAATAAAATTTCACTGAAAGCTGATGATAAAATTGACTTAAGATTTCAATGCAAATACTATATATAACTAGTTTAGCATGCTGAGTTCTGCTTGGCAAGCCATGAAAGACTCTTGAAAACCATTTGGAACAAAAGTTACAGCACATTTGAACAAAGTTGAAAATTAGCCTTATTTCAGTGAGAGCTGCAGAAAGAAGCAATAAAATTTCACTGAAAGCTGATGATAAAATTGACTTAATATTTCAATGCAAATACTATATATAACTAGTTTAGCATGCTGAGTTCTGCTTGGCAAGCCATGAAAGACTCTTGAAAACCATTTGGAACAAAAGTTACAGCACATTTGAACAAAGTTGAAAATTAGCCTTATTTCAGTGAGAGCTGCAGAAAGAAGCAATAAAATTTCACTGAAAGCTGAAAAAAAGTTTGAGCAAAATTTTTCTTTTTGGTGGAAGATTATATTTTGAGAGGAAGATTTCTTTTATCACAGGAAGATTTTTTTTATCGACATTGGTTTTTGTTGGAGGAAGAATTTTTTTTCGGTTGACAGTGGGAATTCTTTTTTTGAAGGCAAATGAAAACTGCTTCTGAAATCTGCTTTATATTTCAATGCAAATAATTGAAAGTACAACTTGTTTGGAATCCTGAGTTCAGCTTGGCAAGCTGTGAAATACTCTTGAAAACCATTTGGAAAAAAAGTTTGAGCAAAATTTTTCTTTTTGGTGGAAGACTATATTTTGAGACGAAGATTTTTTTTAACATAGGAAGAATTTTTTTTACGAATTTTTTTTTTTCTGAAGGAAGAATTTTTTTGAGGTGACTGTTGTGGGGAACTTTTTTTTTCAATGGCATATGAAAACTGCTATCGAAACGTTCTTCTTATTGCAATGTTTGGCATCCTGAGTTCAGCTTGGCAAGCTGTGAAACACTCTTGAAAACCATTTGGAAAAAAAGTTTGGGCAAAATTTTCCTTTTTGGTGGAAGATTATATTTTGAGAGGAACATTTTTTTTAACATAGGAAGAATTTTTTTACGATTTTTTTTTTCTGAAGGAAGAACTTTTTTGAGGTGACTGTTGTGAACTTTTTTTTTTTTCAATGGCATATGAAAACTGCTACCGAAATGTTCTTCTTATTGCAATGTTTGGCATCCTGAGTTCAGCTTGGCAAGCTGTGAAACACTCTTGAAAACCATTTGGAAAAAAAGTTTGGGCAAAATTTTCCTTTTTGGTGGAAGATTATATTTTGAGAGGAACATTTTTTTTAACATAGGAAGAATTTTTTTACGAATTTTTTTTTTCTGAAAGAAGAATTTTTTTGAGGTGACTGTTGTGGGGAACTTTTTTTTTCAATGGCATATGAAAACTGCTACCGAAACGTTCTTCTTATTGCAATGTTTGGAATCCTGAGTTCAGCTTGGCAAGCTGTGAAATACTCTTGAAAACCATTTGGAAAAAAAGTTTGAGCAAAATTTTTCTTTTTGGTGGAAGACTATATTTTGAGACGAAGATTTTTTTTAACATAGGAAGAATTTTTTTTACGAATTTTTTTTTTTCTGAAGGAAGAATTTTTTTGAGGTGACTGTTGTGGGGAACTTTTTTTTTTCAATGGCATATGAAAACTGCTATCGAAACGTTCTTCTTATTGCAATGTTTGGCATCCTGAGTTCAGCTTGGCAAGCTGTGAAACACTCTTGAAAACCATTTGGAAAAAAAGTTTGGGCAAAATTTTCCTTTTTGGTGGAAGATTATATTTTGAGATGAAGATTTTTTTTAACATAGGAAGAATTTTTTTACGAATTTTTTTTTTCTGAAGGAAGAATTTTTTTGAGGTGACTGTTGTGGGGAACTTTTTTTTTCAATGGCATATGAAAACTGCTATCGAAACGTTCTTCTTATTGCAATGTTTGGAATCCTGAGTTCAGCTTGGCAAGCTGTGAAATACTCTTGAAAACCATTTGGAAAAAAAATTTTAGCAACATTTTTCTTTTTGGTGGAAGATTATATTTTGAGAGGAAGATTTTTTTTAACATAGGAAGAATTTTTTTACGGATTTTTTTTTTTCTGAAGGAAGAATTTTTTTGAGGTGACTGTTGTGGGTAACTTTTTTCTTTTCAATGGCATATGTTTTCTTAATATTTCAATACAAACACTATGTACAACTTGTTTGGCATCCTGAGTTCAGCTTGGCAATCTGTGAAAGACTTGAAAACCATTTGGAAAAAAAGTTTGGGCAAAATTTTCCTTTTTGGTGGAAGATTATATTTTGAGAGGAACATTTTTTTTAACATAGGAAGAATTTTTTTACGATTTTTTTTTTCTGAAGGAAGAACTTTTTTGAGGTGACTGTTGTGAACTTTTTTTTTTTTCAATGGCATATGAAAACTGCTACCGAAATGTTCTTCTTATTGCAATGTTTGGCATCCTGAGTTCAGCTTGGCAAGCTGTGAAACACTCTTGAAAACCATTTGGAAAAAAAGTTTGGGCAAAATTTTCCTTTTTGGTGGAAGATTATATTTTGAGAGGAACATTTTTTTTAACATAGGAAGAATTTTTTTACGAATTTTTTTTTTCTGAAAGAAGAATTTTTTTGAGGTGACTGTTGTGGGGAACTTTTTTTTTCAATGGCATATGAAAACTGCTACCGAAACGTTCTTCTTATTGCAATGTTTGGAATCCTGAGTTCAGCTTGGCAAGCTGTGAAATACTCTTGAAAACCATTTGGAAAAAAAGTTTGAGCAAAATTTTTCTTTTTGGTGGAAGACTATATTTTGAGACGAAGATTTTTTTTAACATAGGAAGAATTTTTTTTACGAATTTTTTTTTTTCTGAAGGAAGAATTTTTTTGAGGTGACTGTTGTGGGGAACTTTTTTTTTTCAATGGCATATGAAAACTGCTATCGAAACGTTCTTCTTATTGCAATGTTTGGCATCCTGAGTTCAGCTTGGCAAGCTGTGAAACACTCTTGAAAACCATTTGGAAAAAAAGTTTGGGCAAAATTTTCCTTTTTGGTGGAAGATTATATTTTGAGATGAAGATTTTTTTTAACATAGGAAGAATTTTTTTACGAATTTTTTTTTTCTGAAGGAAGAATTTTTTTGAGGTGACTGTTGTGGGGAACTTTTTTTTTCAATGGCATATGAAAACTGCTATCGAAACGTTCTTCTTATTGCAATGTTTGGAATCCTGAGTTCAGCTTGGCAAGCTGTGAAATACTCTTGAAAACCATTTGGAAAAAAAATTTTAGCAACATTTTTCTTTTTGGTGGAAGATTATATTTTGAGAGGAAGATTTTTTTTAATATAGGAAGAATTTTTTTACGGATTTTTTTTTTTCTGAAGGAAGAATTTTTTTGAGGTGACTGTTGTGGGTAACTTTTTTCTTTTCAATGGCATATGTTTTCTTAATATTTCAATACAAACACTATGTACAACTTGTTTGGCATCCTGAGTTCAGCTTGGCAATCTGTGAAAGACTTGAAAACCATTTGGAAAAAAAGTTTGGGCAAAATTTTTCTTTTTGGTGGAAGATTACATTTTGAGAGGAAGATTTTTTTTAACATAGGAAGAATTTTTTTACGATTTTTTTTTTCTGAAGGAAAATTTTTTTGAAGTGACTGTTGTGGGGAACTTTTTTTTTTCAATGGCATATTTGTTCTTAATATTTCAATACAAACACTATGTACAACTTGTTTGGCATCCAGAGTTCAGCTTGGCAAGCTGTGAAAGACTCTTGAAAACCATTTGGAAAAAAAGTTAGAGGAAATTTTTCTTTTTGGTGGAATACTATATTTTGAGAGGAACATTTTTTTAACATAGGAAGAATTTTTTTACGATTTTTTTTTTCTGAAGGAAGAATTTTTTTGATGTGACTGTTGTAGGGAACTTTTTTTTTTTTCAAAGGCAAATGAAGACTGCTTCCAAAATGTTCTTAATATTTCAATACAAACACTATGTACAACTTGTTTGGCATCCTGAGTTCAGCTTGGCAAGCTGTGAAACACTCTTGAAAACCATTTGGAAAAAAAGTTTGGGCAAAATTTTCCTTTTTGGTGGAAGATTATATTTTGAGATGAAGATTTTTTTTAACATAGGAAGAATTTTTTTATGAATTTTTTTTTTCTGAAGGAAGAATTTTTTTGAGGTGACTGTTGTGGGGAACTTTTTTTTTCAATGGCATATGAAAACTGCTATCGAAACGTTCTTCTTATTGCAATGTTTGGAATCCTGAGTTCAGCTTGGCAAGCTGTGAAATACTCTTGAAAACCATTTGGAAAAAAAATTTTAGCAACATTTTTCTTTTTGGTGGAAGATTATATTTTGAGAGGAAGATTTTTTTTAACATAGGAAGAATTTTTTTACGGATTTTTTTTTTTCTGAAGGAAGAATTTTTTTGAGGTGACTTGTGGGTAACTTTTTTCTTTTCAATGGCATATGTTTTCTTAATATTTCAATACAAACACTATGTAAAACTTGTTTGGCATCCTGAGTTCAGCTTGGCAATCTGTGAAAGACTTGAAAACCATTTGGAAAAAAAGTTTGGGCAAAATTTTTCTTTTTGGTGGAAGATTACATTTTGAGAGGAAGATTTTTTTTAACATAGGAAGAATTTTTTTACGATTTTTTTTTTCTGAAGGAAGAATTTTTTTGAAGTGACTGTTGTGGGGAACTTTTTTTTTTCAATGGCATATTTGTTCTTAATATTTCAATACAAACACTATGTACAACTTGTTTGGCATCCAGAGTTCAGCTTGGCAAGCTGTGAAAGACTCTTGAAAACCATTTGGAAAAAAGTTAGAGGAAATTTTTCTTTTTGGTGGAATACTATATTTTGAGAGGAACATTTTTTTAACATAGGAAGAATTTTTTTACGATTTTTTTTTTCTGAAGGAAGAATTTTTTTGATGTGACTGTTGTAGGGAACTTTTTTTTTTTTCAAAGGCAAATGAAGACTGCTTCCAAAATGTTCTTAATATTTCAATACAAACACTATGTACAACTTGTTTGGCATCCTGAGTTCAGCTTGGAAAGCTGTGAAAGACTCTTGAAAACCATTTGGAAAAAAAGTTTGAGCAAAATTTTTCTTTTTGGTGGAAGATTATATTTTGAGGAAGATTTTTTTTAACAAAGGAAGAATTTTTTTTTAGAATTTTTTTTTTTCTCAAGGATGAATTTTTTTGAGGTGACTGTTGTGGGGAACTTTTTTCTTTTCAATGGCATATGTGTTCTTAATATTTCAATACAAACACTATGTACAACTTGTTTGGCATCCTGAGTTCAGCTTGGCAATCTGTGAAAGACTCTTGAAAACCATTTGAAAAAAAAGTTTGGGCAAAATTTTTCTTTTTGGTGGAAGATTACATTTTGAGAGGAAGATTTTTTTTAACATAGGAAGAATTTTTTTACGAATTTTTTTTTTCTGAAGGAAGAATTTTTTTGAGATGAATGTTGTGGGGAACTTTTTTTTTTCAAAGGCAAATGAAAAATGCTTCCAAAAAGTTCTTAATATTTCAATACAAACACTATGTACAAGTGTACAAGTGTTTCAATTTCACTGAAAGCTGATGATAAAATTGACTTAAGATTTCAATGCAAATACTATATATAACTAGTTTAGCATGCTGAGTTCTGCTTGGCAAGCCATGAAAGACTCTTGAAAACCATTTGGAACAAAAGTTACAGCACATTTGAACAAAGTTGAAAATTAGCCTTATTTCAGTGAGAGCTGCAGAAAGAAGCAATAAAATTTCACTGAAAGCTGATGATAAAATTGACTTAATATTTCAATGCAAATACTATATATAACTAGTTTAGCATGCTGAGTTCTGCTTGGCAAGTCATGAAAGACTCTTGAAAACCATTTGGAACAAAAGTTACAGCACATTTGAACAAAGTTGAAAATTAGCCTTATTTCAGTGAGAGCTGCAGAAAGAAGCAATAAAATTTCACTGAAAGCTGATGATAAAATTGACTTAAGATTTCAATGCAAATACTATATATAACTAGTTTAGCATGCTGAGTTCTGCTTGGCAAGCCATGAAAGACTCTTGAAAACCATTTGGAACAAGAGTTACAGCACATTTGAACAAAGTTGAAAATTAGCCTTATTTCAGTGAGAGCTGCAGAAAGAAGCAATAAAATTTCACTGAAAGCTGATGATAAAATTGACTTAATATTTCAATGCAAATACTATATATAACTAGTTTAGCATGCTGAGTTCTGCTTGGCAAGCCATGAAAGACTCTTGAAAACCATTTGGAACAAAAGTTACAGCACATTTGAACAAAGTTGAAAATTAGCCTTATTTCAGTGAGAGCTGCAGAAAGAAGCAATAAAATTTCACTGAAAGCTGATGATAAAATTGACTTAAGATTTCAATGCAAATACTATATATAACTAGTTTAGCATGCTGAGTTCTGCTTGGCAAGCCATGAAAGACTCTTGAAAACCATTTGGAACAAGAGTTACAGCACATTTGAACAAAGTTGAAAATTAGCCTTATTTCAGTGAGAGCTGCAGAAAGAAGCAATAAAATTTCACTGAAAGCTGATGATAAAATTGACTTAATATTTCAATGCAAATACTATATATAACTAGTTTAGCATGCTGAGTTCTGCTTGGCAAGCCATGAAAGACTCTTGAAAACCATTTGGAACAAAAGTTACAGCACATTTGAACAAAGTTGAAAATTAGCCTTATTTCAGTGAGAGCTGCAGAAAGAAGCAATAAAATTTCACTGAAAGCTGATGATAAAATTGACTTAAGATTTCAATGCAAATACTATATATAACTAGTTTAGCATGCTGAGTTCTGCTTGGCAAGCCATGAAAGACTCTTGAAAACCATTTGGAACAAAAGTTACAGCACATTTGAACAAAGTTGAAAATTAGCCTTATTTCAGTGAGAGCTGCAGAAAGAAGCAATAAAATTTCACTGAAAGCTGATGATAAAATTGACTTAATATTTCAATACAAATACTATATATAACTAGTTTAGCATGCTGAGTTCTGCTTGGCAAGCCATGAAAGACTCTTGAAAACCATTTGGAACAAAAGTTACAGCACATTTGAACAAAGTTGAAAATTAGCCTTATTTCAGTGAGAGCTGCAGAAAGAAGCAATAAAATTTCACTGAAAGCTGATGATAAAATTGACTTAAGATTTCAATGCAAATACTATATATAACTAGTTTAGCATGCTGAGTTCTGCTTGGCAAGCCATGAAAGACTCTTGAAAACCATTTGGAACAAAAGTTACAGCACATTTGAACAAAGTTGAAAATTAGCCTTATTTCAGTGAGAGCTGCAGAAAGAAGCAATAAAATTTCACTGAAAGCTGATGATAAAATTGACTTAATATTTCAATGCAAATACTATATATAACTAGTTTAGCATGCTGAGTTCTGCTTGGCAAGCCATGAAAGACTCTTGAAAACCATTTGGAACAAAAGTTACAGCACATTTGAACAAAGTTGAAAATTAGCCTTATTTCAGTGAGAGCTGCAGAAAGAAGCAATAAAATTTCACTGAAAGCTGATGATAAAATTGACTTAAGATTTCAATGCAAATACTATATATAACTAGTTTAGCATGCTGAGTTCTGCTTGGCAAGCCATGAAAGACTCTTGAAAACCATTTGGAACAAAAGTTACAGCACATTTGAACAAAGTTGAAAATTAGCCTTATTTCAGTGAGAGCTGCAGAAAGAAGCAATAAAATTTCACTGAAAGCTGATGATAAAATTGACTTAATATTTCAATGCAAATACTATATATAACTAGTTTAGCATGCTGAGTTCTGCTTGGCAAGCCATGAAAGACTCTTGAAAACCATTTGGAACAAAAGTTACAGCACATTTGAACAAAGTTGAAAATTAGCCTTATTTCAGTGAGAGCTGCAGAAAGAAGCAATAAAATTTCACTGAAAGCTGATGATAAAATTGACTTAAGATTTCAATGCAAATACTATATATAACTAGTTTAGCATGCTGAGTTCTGCTTGGCAAGCCATGAAAGACTCTTGAAAACCATTTGGAACAAAAGTTACAGCACATTTGAACAAAGTTGAAAATTAGCCTTATTTCAGTGAGAGCTGCAGAAAGAAGCAATAAAATTTCACTGAAAGCTGATGATAAAATTGACTTAATATTTCAATGCAAATACTATATATAACTAGTTTAGCATGCTGAGTTCTGCTTGGCAAGCCATGAAAGACTCTTGAAAACCATTTGGAACAAAAGTTACAGCACATTTGAACAAAGTTGAAAATTAGCCTTATTTCAGTGAGAGCTGCAGAAAGAAGCAATAAAATTTCACTGAAAGCTGAAAAAAAGTTTGAGCAAAATTTTTCTTTTTGGTGGAAGATTATATTTTGAGAGGAAGATTTCTTTTATCACAGGAAGATTTTTTTTATCGACATTGGTTTTTGTTGGAGGAAGAATTTTTTTTCGGTTGACAGTGGGAATTCTTTTTTTGAAGGCAAATGAAAACTGCTTCTGAAATCTGCTTTATATTTCAATGCAAATAATTGAAAGTACAACTTGTTTGGAATCCTGAGTTCAGCTTGGCAAGCTGTGAAATACTCTTGAAAACCATTTGGAAAAAAAGTTTGAGCAAAATTTTTCTTTTTGGTGGAAGACTATATTTTGAGACGAAGATTTTTTTTAACATAGGAAGAATTTTTTTTAAGAATTTTTTTTTTTCTGAAGGAAGAATTTTTTTGAGGTGACTGTTGTGGGGAACTTTTTTTTTCAATGGCATATGAAAACTGCTATCGAAACGTTCTTCTTATTGCAATGTTTGGCATCCTGAGTTCAGCTTGGCAAGCTGTGAAACACTCTTGAAAACCATTTGGAAAAAAAGTTTGGGCAAAATTTTCCTTTTTGGTGGAAGATTATATTTTGAGAGGAACATTTTTTTTAACATAGGAAGAATTTTTTTACGATTTTTTTTTTCTGAAGGAAGAACTTTTTTGAGGTGACTGTTGTGAACTTTTTTTTTTTTCAATGGCATATGAAAACTGCTACCGAAATGTTCTTCTTATTGCAATGTTTGGCATCCTGAGTTCAGCTTGGCAAGCTGTGAAACACTCTTGAAAACCATTTGGAAAAAAAGTTTGGGCAAAATTTTCCTTTTTGGTGGAAGATTATATTTTGAGAGGAACATTTTTTTTAACATAGGAAGAATTTTTTTACGAATTTTTTTTTTCTGAAAGAAGAATTTTTTTGAGGTGACTGTTGTGGGGAACTTTTTTTTTCAATGGCATATGAAAACTGCTACCGAAACGTTCTTCTTATTGCAATGTTTGGAATCCTGAGTTCAGCTTGGCAAGCTGTGAAATACTCTTGAAAACCATTTGGAAAAAAAGTTTGAGCAAAATTTTTCTTTTTGGTGGAAGACTATATTTTGAGACGAAGATTTTTTTTAACATAGGAAGAATTTTTTTTACGAATTTTTTTTTTTCTGAAGGAAGAATTTTTTTGAGGTGACTGTTGTGGGGAACTTTTTTTTTTCAATGGCATATGAAAACTGCTATCGAAACGTTCTTCTTATTGCAATGTTTGGCATCCTGAGTTCAGCTTGGCAAGCTGTGAAACACTCTTGAAAACCATTTGGAAAAAAAGTTTGGGCAAAATTTTCCTTTTTGGTGGAAGATTATATTTTGAGATGAAGATTTTTTTTAACATAGGAAGAATTTTTTTACGAATTTTTTTTTTCTGAAGGAAGAATTTTTTTGAGGTGACTGTTGTGGGGAACTTTTTTTTTCAATGGCATATGAAAACTGCTATCGAAACGTTCTTCTTATTGCAATGTTTGGAATCCTGAGTTCAGCTTGGCAAGCTGTGAAATACTCTTGAAAACCATTTGGAAAAAAAATTTTAGCAACATTTTTCTTTTTGGTGGAAGATTATATTTTGAGAGGAAGATTTTTTTTAATATAGGAAGAATTTTTTTACGGATTTTTTTTTTTCTGAAGGAAGAATTTTTTTGAGGTGACTGTTGTGGGTAACTTTTTTCTTTTCAATGGCATATGTTTTCTTAATATTTCAATACAAACACTATGTACAACTTGTTTGGCATCCTGAGTTCAGCTTGGCAATCTGTGAAAGACTTGAAAACCATTTGGAAAAAAAGTTTGGGCAAAATTTTTCTTTTTGGTGGAAGATTACATTTTGAGAGGAAGATTTTTTTTAACATAGGAAGAATTTTTTTACGATTTTTTTTTTCTGAAGGAAAATTTTTTTGAAGTGACTGTTGTGGGGAACTTTTTTTTTTCAATGGCATATTTGTTCTTAATATTTCAATACAAACACTATGTACAACTTGTTTGGCATCCAGAGTTCAGCTTGGCAAGCTGTGAAAGACTCTTGAAAACCATTTGGAAAAAAAGTTAGAGGAAATTTTTCTTTTTGGTGGAATACTATATTTTGAGAGGAACATTTTTTTAACATAGGAAGAATTTTTTTACGATTTTTTTTTTCTGAAGGAAGAATTTTTTTGATGTGACTGTTGTAGGGAACTTTTTTTTTTTTCAAAGGCAAATGAAGACTGCTTCCAAAATGTTCTTAATATTTCAATACAAACACTATGTACAACTTGTTTGGCATCCTGAGTTCAGCTTGGAAAGCTGTGAAAGACTCTTGAAAACCATTTGGAAAAAAAGTTTGAGCAAAATTTTTCTTTTTGGTGGAAGATTATATTTTGAGGAAGATTTTTTTTAACAAAGGAAGAATTTTTTTACGATTTTTTTTTCTAAAGGAAGAACTTTTTTGAGGTGACTGTTGTGAACTTTTTTTTTTTTCAATGTTATATGAAAACTGCTACCGAAATGTTCTTCTTATTGCAATGTTTGGCATCCTGAGTTCAGCTTGGCAAGCTGTGAAACACTCTTGAAAACCATTTGGAAAAAAAGTTTGGGCAAAATTTTTCTTTTTGGTGGAAGATTATATTTTGAGAGGAACATTTTTTTTAACATAGGAAGAATTTTTTTACGAATTTTTTTTTTCTGAAGGAAGAATTTTTTTGAGGTGACTGTTGTGGGGAACTTTTTTTTTTCAATGGCATATGAAAACTGCTACCGAAACGTTCTTCTTATTGCAATGTTTGGAATCCTGAGTTCAGCTTGGCAAGCTGTGAAATACTCTTGAAAACCATTTGGAAAAAAAGTTTGAGCAAAATTTTTCTTTTTGGTGGAAGACTATATTTTGAGACGAAGATTTTTTTTAACATAGGAAAAAAAAATTTTACGAATTTTTTTTTTCTGAAGGAAGAATTTTTTTGAGGTGACTGTTGTGGGGAACTTTTTTTTTTCAATGTTATATGAAAACTGCTATCGAAACGTTCTTCTTATTGCAATGTTTGGCATCCTGAGTTCAGCTTGGCAAGCTGTGAAACACTCTTGAAAACCATTTGGAAAAAAAGTTTGGGCAAAATTTTCCTTTTTGGTGGAAGATTATATTTTGAGAGGAACATTTTTTTTAACATAGGAAGAATTTTTTTACGATTTTTTTTTTCTGAAGGAAGAATTTTTTTGAGGTGACTGTTGTGGTGAACTTTTTTTTTTTTCAATGGCATATGAAAACTGCTACCGAAATGTTCTTCTTATTGCAATGTTTGGCATCCTGAGTTCAGCTTGGCAAGCTGTGAAACACTCTTGAAAACCATTTGGAAAAAAAGTTTGGGCAAAATTTTCCTTTTTGGTGGAAGATTATATTTTGAGATGAAGATTTTTTTTAACATAGGAAGAATTTTTTTACAAATTTTTTTTTTCTGAAGGAAGAATTTTTTTGAGGTGACTGTTGTGGGGAACTTTTTTTTTTCAATGGCATATGAAAACTGCTATCGAAACGTTCTTCTTATTGCAATGTTTGGAATCCTGAGTTCAGCTTGGCAAGCTGTGAAATACTCTTGAAAACCATTTGGAAAAAAAATTTTAGCAACATTTTTCTTTTTGGTGGAAGATTATATTTTGAGAGGAAGATTTTTTTTAACAAAGGAAGAATTTTTTTTACGAATTTTTTTTTTTCTCAAGGATGAATTTTTTTGAGGTGACTGTTGTGGGGAACTTTTTTCTTTTCAATGGCATATGTGTTCTTAATATTTCAATACAAACACTATGTACAACTTGTTTGGCATCCTGAGTTCAGCTTGGAAAGCTGTGAAAGACTCTTGAAAACCATTTGGAAAAAAAGTTTGAGCAAAATTTTTCTTTTTGGTGCAAGATTATATTTTGAGAGGAAGATTTTTTTTAACAAAGGAAGAATTTTTTTTACGAATTTTTTTTTTTCTCAAGGATGAATTTTTTTGAGGTGACTGTTGTGGGGAACTTTTTTCTTTTCAATGGCATATGTGTTCTTAATATTTCAATACAAACACTATGTACAACTTGTTTGGCATCCTGAGTTCAGCTTGGCAATCTGTGAAAGACTCTTGAAAACCATTTGAAAAAAAAGTTTGGGCAAAATTTTTCTTTTTGGTGGAAGATTACATTTTGAGAGGAAGATTTTTTTTAACATAGGAAGAATTTTTTTACGAATTTTTTTTTTCTGAAGGAAGAATTTTTTTGAGATGAATGTTGTGGGGAACTTTTTTTTTTCAAAGGCAAATGAAAAATGCTTCCAAAAAGTTCTTAATATTTCAATACAAACACTATGTACAAGTGTACAAGTGTTTCAATTTCACTGAAAGCTGATGATAAAATTGACTTAAGATTTCAATGCAAATACTATATATAACTAGTTTAGCATGCTGAGTTCTGCTTGGCAAGCCATGAAAGACTCTTGAAAACCATTTGGAACAAAAGTTACAGCACATTTGAACAAAGTTGAAAATTAGCCTTATTTCAGTGAGAGCTGCAGAAAGAAGCAATAAAATTTCACTGAAAGCTGATGATAAAATTGACTTAATATTTCAATGCAAATACTATATATAACTAGTTTAGCATGCTGAGTTCTGCTTGGCAAGTCATGAAAGACTCTTGAAAACCATTTGGAACAAAAGTTACAGCACATTTGAACAAAGTTGAAAATTAGCCTTATTTCAGTGAGAGCTGCAGAAAGAAGCAATAAAATTTCACTGAAAGCTGATGATAAAATTGACTTAAGATTTCAATGCAAATACTATATATAACTAGTTTAGCATGCTGAGTTCTGCTTGGCAAGCCATGAAAGACTCTTGAAAACCATTTGGAACAAGAGTTACAGCACATTTGAAAAAAGTTGAAAATTAGCCTTATTTCAGTGAGAGCTGCAGAAAGAAGCAATAAAATTTCACTGAAAGCTGATGATAAAATTGACTTAATATTTCAATGCAAATACTATATATAACTAGTTTAGCATGCTGAGTTCTGCTTGGCAAGCCATGAAAGACTCTTGAAAACCATTTGGAACAAAAGTTACAGCACATTTGAACAAAGTTGAAAATTAGCCTTATTTCAGTGAGAGCTGCAGAAAGAAGCAATAAAATTTCACTGAAAGCTGATGATAAAATTGACTTAAGATTTCAATGCAAATACTATATATAACTAGTTTAGCATGCTGAGTTCTGCTTGGCAAGCCATGAAAGACTCTTTAAAACCATTTGGAACAAAAGTTACAGCACATTTGAACAAAATTGAAAATTACACTTATTTCAGTGAGAGCTGCAGAAAGAAGCAATAAAATTTCACTGAAAGCTGATGATAAAATTGACTTAATATTTCAATGCAAATACTATATATAACTAGTTTAGCATGCTGAGTTCTGCTTGGCAAGCTATGAAAGACTCTTGAAAACCATTTGGAACAAAAGTTACAGCACATTTGAACAAAGTTGAAAATTAGCCTTATTTCAGTGAGAGCTGCAGAAAGAAGCAATAAAATTTCACTGAAAGCTGATGATAAAATTGACTTAAGATTTCAATGCAAATACTATATATAACTAGTTTAGCATGCTGAGTTCTGCTTGGCAAGCCATGAAAGACTCTTGAAAACCATTTGGAACAAAAGTTACAGCACATTTGAACAAAGTTGAAAATTAGCCTTATTTCAGTGAGAGCTGCAGAAAGAAGCAATAAAATTTCACTGAAAGCTGATGATAAAATTGACTTAATATTTCAATACAAATACTATATATAACTAGTTTAGCATGCTGAGTTCTGCTTGGCAAGCCATGAAAGACTCTTGAAAACCATTTGGAACAAAAGTTACAGCACTTTTGAACAAAGTTGAAAATTAGCCTTATTTCAGTGAGAGCTGCAGAAAGAAGCAATAAAATTTCACTGAAAGCTGATGATAAAATTGACTTAAGATTTCAATGCAAATACTATATATAACTAGTTTAGCATGCTGAGTTCTGCTTGGCAAGCCATGAAAGACTCTTGAAAACCATTTGGAACAAAAGTTACAGCACATTTGAACAAAGTTGAAAATTAGCCTTATTTCAGTGAGAGCTGCAGAAAGAAGCAATAAAATTTCACTGAAAGCTGATGATAAAATTGACTTAAGATTTCAATGCAAATACTATATATAACTAGTTTAGCATGCTGAGTTCTGCTTGGCAAGCCATGAAAGACTCTTGAAAACCATTTGGAACAAAAGTTACAGCACATTTGAACAAAGTTGAAAATTAGCCTTATTTCAGTGAGAGCTGCAGAAAGAAGCAATAAAATTTCACTGAAAGCTGATGATAAAATTGACTTAATATTTCAATACAAATACTATATATAACTAGTTTAGCATGCTGAGTTCTGCTTGGCAAGCCATGAAAGACTCTTGAAAACCATTTGGAACAAAAGTTACAGCACTTTTGAACAAAGTTGAAAATTAGCCTTATTTCAGTGAGAGCTGCAGAAAGAAGCAATAAAATTTCACTGAAAGCTGATGATAAAATTGACTTAAGATTTCAATGCAAATACTATATATAACTAGTTTAGCATGCTGAGTTCTGCTTGGCAAGCCATGAAAGACTCTTGAAAACCATTTGGAACAAAAGTTACAGCACATTTGAACAAAGTTGAAAATTAGCCTTATTTCAGTGAGAGCTGCAGAAAGAAGCAATAAAATTTCACTGAAAGCTGATGATAAAATTGACTTAAGATTTCAATGCAAATACTATATATAACTAGTTTAGCATGCTGAGTTCTGCTTGGCAAGCCATGAAAGACTCTTGAAAACCATTTGGAACAAAAGTTACAGCACATTTGAACAAAGTTGAAAATTAGCCTTATTTCAGTGAGAGCTGCAGAAAGAAGCAATAAAATTTCACTGAAAGCTGATGATAAAATTGACTTAATATTTCAATGCAAATACTATATATAACTAGTTTAGCATGCTGAGTTCTGCTTGGCAAGTCATGAAAGACTCTTGAAAACCATTTGGAACAAAAGTTACAGCACATTTGAACAAAGTTGAAAATTAGCCTTATTTCAGTGAGAGCTGCAGAAAGAAGCAATAAAATTTCACTGAAAGCTGATGATAAAATTGACTTAATATTTCAATGCAAATACTATATATAACTAGTTTAGCATGCTGAGTTCTGCTTGGCAAGCCATGAAAGACTCTTGAAAACCATTTGGAACAAGAGTTACAGCACATTTGAAAAAAGTTGAAAATTAGCCTTATTTCAGTGAGAGCTGCAGAAAGAAGCAATAAAATTTTACTGAAAGCTGATGATAAAATTGACTTAATATTTCAATGCAAATACTATATATAACTAGTTTAGCATGCTGAGTTCTGCTTGGCAAGCCATGAAAGACTCTTGAAAACCATTTGGAACAAAAGTTACAGCACATTTGAACAAAGTTGAAAATTAGCCTTATTTCAGTGAGAGCTGCAGAAAGAAGCAATAAAATTTCACTGAAAGCTGATGATAAAATTGACTTAAGATTTCAATGCAAATACTATATATAACTAGTTTAGCATGCTGAGTTCTGCTTGGCAAGCCATGAAAGACTCTTTAAAACCATTTGGAACAAAAGTTACAGCACATTTGAACAAAGTTGAAAATTAGACTTATTTCAGTGAGAGCTGCAGAAAGAAGCAATAAAATTTCACTGAAAGCTGATGATAAAATTGACTTAATATTTCAATGCAAATACTATATATAACTAGTTTAGCATGCTGAGTTCTGCTTGGCAAGCTATGAAAGACTCTTGAAAACCATTTGGAACAAAAGTTAAAGCACATTTGAACAAAGTTGAAAATTAGCCTTATTTCAGTGAGAGCTGCAGAAAGAAGCAATAAAATTTCACTGAAAGCTGATGATAAAATTGACTTAAGATTTCAATGCAAATACTATATATAACTAGTTTAGCATGCTGAGTTCTGCTTGGCAAGCCATGAAAGACTCTTGAAAACCATTTGGAACAAAAGTTACAGCACATTTGAACAAAGTTGAAAATTAGCCTTATTTCAGTGAGAGCTGCAGAAAGAAGCAATAAAATTTCACTGAAAGCTGATGATAAAATTGACTTAATATTTCAATACAAATACTATATATAACTAGTTTAGCATGCTGAGTTCTGCTTGGCAAGCCATGAAAGACTCTTGAAAACCATTTGGAACAAAAGTTACAGCACTTTTGAACAAAGTTGAAAATTAGCCTTATTTCAGTGAGAGCTGCAGAAAGAAGCAATAAAATTTCACTGAAAGCTGATGATAAAATTGACTTAAGATTTCAATGCAAATACTATATATAACTAGTTTAGCATGCTGAGTTCTGCTTGGCAAGCCATGAAAGACTCTTGAAAACCATTTGGAACAAAAGTTACAGCACATTTGAACAAAGTTGAAAATTAGCCTTATTTCAGTGAGAGCTGCAGAAAGAAGCAATAAAATTTCACTGAAAGCTGATGATAAAATTGACTTAAGATTTCAATGCAAATACTATATATAACTAGTTTAGCATGCTGAGTTCTGCTTGGCAAGCCATGAAAGACTCTTGAAAACCATTTGGAACAAAAGTTACAGCACATTTGAACAAAGTTGAAAATTAGCCTTATTTCAGTGAGAGCTGCAGAAAGAAGCAATAAAATTTCACTGAAAGCTGATGATAAAATTGACTTAATATTTCAATACAAATACTATATATAACTAGTTTAGCATGCTGAGTTCTGCTTGGCAAGCCATGAAAGACTCTTGAAAACCATTTGGAACAAAAGTTACAGCACATTTGAACAAAGTTGAAAATTAGCCTTATTTCAGTGAGAGCTGCAGAAAGAAGCAATAAAATTTCACTGAAAGCTGATGATAAAATTGACTTAAGATTTCAATGCAAATACTATATATAACTAGTTTAGCATGCTGAGTTCTGCTTGGCAAGCCATGAAAGACTCTTGAAAACCATTTGGAACAAAAGTTACAGCACATTTGAACAAAGTTGAAAATTAGCCTTATTTCAGTGAGAGCTGCAGAAAGAAGCAATAAAATTTCACTGAAAGCTGATGATAAAATTGACTTAAGATTTCAATGCAAATACTATATATAACTAGTTTAGCATGCTGAGTTCTGCTTGGCAAGCCATGAAAGACTCTTGAAAACCATTTGGAACAAAAGTTACAGCACATTTGAACAAAGTTGAAAATTAGCCTTATTTCAGTGAGAGCTGCAGAAAGAAGCAATAAAATTTCACTGAGAGCTGATGATAAAATTGACTTAATATTTCAATGCAAATACTATATATAACTAGTTTAGCATGCTGAGTTCTGTTTGGCAAGCCATGAAAGACTCTTGAAAACCATTTGGAACAAAAGTTACAGCACATTTGAACAAAGTTGAAAATTAGCCTTATTTCAGTGAGAGCTGCAGAAAGAAGCAATAAAATTTCACTGAAAGCTGAAAAAAAGTTTGAGCAAAATTTTTCTTTTTGGTGGAAGATTATATTTTGAGAGGAAGATTTCTTTTATCACAGGAAGATTTTTTTTATCGACATTGGTTTTTTTTGGAGGAAGAATTTTTTTTCGGTTGACAGTGGGAATTCTTTTTTTGAAGGCAAATGAAAACTGCTTCTGAAATCTGCTTTATATTTCAATGCAAATAATTGAAAGTACAACTTGTTTGGAATCCTGAGTTCAGCTTGGCAAGCTGTGAAATACTCTTGAAAACCATTTGGAAAAAAAGTTTGAGCAAAATTTTTCTTTTTGGTGGAAGACTATATTTTGAGACGAAGATTTTTTTTAACATAGGAAGAATTTTTTTTACGAATTTTTTTTTTTCTGAAGGAAGAATTTTTTTGAGGTGACTGTTGTGGGGAACTTTTTTTTCAATGGCATATGAAAACTGCTATCGAAACGTTCTTCTTATTGCAATGTTTGGCATCCTGAGTTCAGCTTGGCAAGCTGTGAAACACTCTTGAAAACCATTTGGAAAAAAAGTTTGGGCAAAATTTTCCTTTTTGGTGGAAGATTATATTTTGAGAGGAACATTTTTTTTAACATAGGAAGAATTTTTTTACGATTTTTTTTTTCTGAAGGAAGAACTTTTTTGAGGTGACTGTTGTGAACTTTTTTTTTTTTCAATGGCATATGAAAACTGCTACCGAAATGTTCTTCTTATTGCAATGTTTGGCATCCTGAGTTCAGCTTGGCAAGCTGTGAAACACTCTTGAAAACCATTTGGAAAAAAAGTTTGGGCAAAATTTTCCTTTTTGGTGGAAGATTATATTTTGAGAGGAACATTTTTTTTAACATAGGAAGAATTTTTTTACGAATTTTTTTTTTCTGAAAGAAGAATTTTTTTGAGGTGACTGTTGTGGGGAACTTTTTTTTTTCAATGGCATATGAAAACTGCTACCGAAACGTTCTTCTTATTGCAATGTTTGGAATCCTGAGTTCAGCTTGGCAAGCTGTGAAATACTCTTGAAAACCATTTGGAAAAAAAGTTTGAGCAAAATTTTTCTTTTTGGTGGAAGACTATATTTTGAGACGAAGATTTTTTTTAACATAGGAAGAATTTTTTTTACGAATTTTTTTTTTTCTGAAGGAAGAATTTTTTTGAGGTGACTGTTGTGGGGAACTTTTTTTTTTCAATGGCATATGAAAACTGCTATCGAAACGTTCTTCTTATTGCAATGTTTGGCATCCTGAGTTCAGCTTGGCAAGCTGTGAAACACTCTTGAAAACCATTTGGAAAAAAAGTTTGGGCAAAATTTTCCTTTTTGGTGGAAGATTATATTTTGAGATGAAGATTTTTTTTAACATAGGAAGAATTTTTTTACGATTTTTTTTTTCTGAAGGAAGAACTTTTTTGAGGTGACTGTTGTGAACTTTTTTTTTTTTCAATGGCATATGAAAACTGCTACCGAAATGTTCTTCTTATTGCAATGTTTGGCATCCTGAGTTCAGCTTGGCAAGCTGTGAAACACTCTTGAAAACCATTTGGAAAAAAAGTTTGGGCAAAATTTTCCTTTTTGGTGGAAGATTATATTTTGAGAGGAACATTTTTTTTAACATAGGAAGAATTTTTTTACGAATTTTTTTTTTCTGAAAGAAGAATTTTTTTGAGGTGACTGTTGTGGGGAACTTTTTTTTTTCAATGGCATATGAAAACTGCTACCGAAACGTTCTTCTTATTGCAATGTTTGGAATCCTGAGTTCAGCTTGGCAAGCTGTGAAATACTCTTGAAAACCATTTGGAAAAAAAGTTTGAGCAAAATTTTTCTTTTTGGTGGAAGACTATATTTTGAGACGAAGATTTTTTTTAACATAGGAAGAATTTTTTTTACGAATTTTTTTTTTTCTGAAGGAAGAATTTTTTTGAGGTGACTGTTGTGGGGAACTTTTTTTTTTCAATGGCATATGAAAACTGCTATCGAAACGTTCTTCTTATTGCAATGTTTGGCATCCTGAGTTCAGCTTGGCAAGCTGTGAAACACTCTTGAAAACCATTTGGAAAAAAAGTTTGGGCAAAATTTTCCTTTTTGGTGGAAGATTATATTTTGAGATGAAGATTTTTTTTAACTTAGGAAGAATTTTTTTATGAATTTTTTTTTTCTGAAGGAAGAATTTTTTTGAGGTGACTGTTGTGGGGAACTTTTTTTTTCAATGGCATATGAAAACTGCTATCGAAACGTTCTTCTTATTGCAATGTTTGGAATCCTGAGTTCAGCTTGGTAAGCTGTGAAATACTCTTGAAAACCATTTGGAAAAAAATTTTTAGCAACATTTTTCTTTTTGGTGGAAGATTATATTTTGAGAGGAAGATTTTTTTTAACATAGGAAGAATTTTTTTACGGATTTTTTTTTTTCTGAACGAAGAATTTTTTTGAGGTGACTGTTGTGGGTAACTTTTTTCTTTTCAATGGCATATGTTTTCTTAATATTTCAATACAAACACTATGTACAACTTGTTTGGCATCCTGAGTTCAGCTTGGCAATCTGTGAAAGACTTGAAAACCATTTGGAAAAAAAGTTTGGGCAAAATTTTTCTTTTTGGTGGAAGATTACATTTTGAGAGGAAGATTTTTTTTAACATAGGAAGAATTTTTTTACGATTTTTTTTTTCTGAAGGAAGAATTTTTTTGAGATGAATGTTGTGGGGAACTTTTTTTTTTCAATGGCATATTTGTTCTTAATATTTCAATACAAACACTATGTACAACTTGTTTGGCATCCAGAGTTCAGCTTGGCAAGCTGTGAAAGACTCTTGAAAACCATTTGGAAAAAAAGTTAGAGGAAATTTTTCTTTTTGGTGGAATACTATATTTTGAGAGGAACATTTTTTTAACATAGGAAGAATTTTTTTACGATTTTTTTTTTCTGAAGGAAGAATTTTTTTGATGTGACTGTTGTAGGGAACTTTTTTTTTTTTCAAAGGCAAACGAAGACTGCTTCCAAAATGTTCTTAATATTTCAATACAAACACTATGTACAACTTGTTTGGCATCCTGAGTTCAGCTTGGAAAGCTGTGAAAGACTCTTGAAAACCATTTGGAAAAAAAGTTTGAGCAAAATTTTTCTTTTTGGTGGAAGATTATATTTTGAGGAAGATTTTTTTTAACAAAGGAAGAATTTTTTTTTAGAATTTTTTTTTTTCTCAAGGATGAATTTTTTTGAGGTGACTGTTGTGGGGAACTTTTTTCTTTTCAATGGCATATGTGTTCTTAATATTTCAATACAAACACTATGTACAACTTCTTTGGCATCCTGAGTTCAGCTTGGCAATCTGTGAAAGACTCTTGAAAACCATTTGAAAAAAAAGTTTGGGCAAAATTTTTCTTTTTGGTGGAAGATAACATTTTGAGAGGAAGATTTTTTTTAACATAGGAAGAATTTTTTTACGAATTTTTTTTTTCTGAAGGAAGAATTTTTTTGAGATGAATGTTGTGGGGAACCTTTTTTTTTCAAAGGCAAATGAAAAATGCTTCCAAAAAGTTCTTAATATTTCAATACAAACACTATGTACAAGTGTACAAGTGTTTCAATTTCACTGAAAGCTGATGATAAAATTGACTTAAAATTTCAATGCAAATACTATATATAACTAGTTTAGCATGCTGAGTTCTGCTTGGCAAGCCATGAAAGACTCTTGAAAACCATTTGGAACAAAAGTTACAGCACATTTGAACAAAGTTGAAAATTAGCCTTATTTCAGTGAGAGCTGCAGAAAGAAGCAATAAAATTTCACTGAAAGCTGATGATAAAATTGACTTAATATTTCAATGCAAATACTATATATAACTAGTTTAGCATGCTGAGTTCTGCTTGGCAAGTCATGAAAGACTCTTGAAAACCATTTGGAACAAAAGTTACAGCACATTTGAACAAAGTTGAAAATTAGCCTTATTTCAGTGAGAGCTGCAGAAAGAAGCAATAAAATTTCACTGAAAGCTGATGATAAAATTGACTTAAGATTTCAATGCAAATACTATATATAACTAGTTTAGCATGCTGAGTTCTGCTTGGCACAAGCCATGAAAGACTCTTGAAAACCATTTGGAACAAGAGTTACAGCACATTTGAACAAAGTTGAAAATTAGCCTTATTTCAGTGAGAGCTGCAGAAAGAAGCAATAAAATTTCACTGAAAGCTGATGATAAAATTGACTTAATATTTCAATGCAAATACTATATATAACTAGTTTAGCATGCTGAGTTCTGCTTGGCAAGTCATGAAAGACTCTTGAAAACCATTTGGAACAAAAGTTACAGCACATTTGAACAAAGTTGAAAATTAGCCTTATTTCAGTGAGAGCTGCAGAAAGAAGCAATAAAATTTCACTGAAAGCTGATGATAAAATTGACTTAAGATTTCAATGCAAATACTATATATAACTAGTTTAGCATGCTGAGTTCTGCTTGGCAAGCCATGAAAGACTCTTGAAAACCATTTGGAACAAGAGTTACAGCACATTTGAACAAAGTTGAAAATTAGCCTTATTTCAGTGAGAGCTGCAGAAAGAAGCAATAAAATTTCACTGAAAGCTGATGATAAAATTGACTTAATATTTCAATGCAAATACTATATATAACTAGTTTAGCATGCTGAGTTCTGCTTGGCAAGCCATGAAAGACTCTTGAAAACCATTTGGAACAAAAGTTACAGCACATTTGAACAAAGTTGAAAATTAGCCTTATTTCAGTGAGAGCTGCAGAAAGAAGCAATAAAATTTCACTGAAAGCTGATGATAAAATTGACTTAAGATTTCAATGCAAATACTATATATAACTAGTTTAGCATGCTGAGTTCTGCTTGGCAAGCCATGAAAGACTCTTGAAAACCATTTGGAACAAAAGTTACAGCACATTTGAACAAAGTTGAAAATTAGCCTTATTTCAGTGAGAGCTGCAGAAAGAAGCAATAAAATTTCACTGAAAGCTGATGATAAAATTGACTTAATATTTCAATGCAAATACTATATATAACTAGTTTAGCATGCTGAGTTCTGCTTGGCAAGCCATGAAAGACTCTTGAAAACCATTTGGAACAAAAGTTACAGCACATTTGAACAAAGTTGAAAATTAGGCTTATTTCAGTGAGAGCTGCAGAAAGAAGCAATAAAATTTCACTGAAAGCTGAAAAAAAGTTTGAGCAAAATTTTTCTTTTTGGTGGAAGATTATATTTTGAGAGGAAGATTTCTTTTATCACAGGAAGATTTTTTTTATCGACATTGGTTTTTTTTGGAGGAAGAATTTTTTTTCGGTTGACAGTGGGAATTCTTTTTTTGAAGGCAAATGAAAACTGCTTCTGAAATCTGCTTTATATTTCAATGCAAATAATTGAAAGTACAACTTGTTTGGAATCCTGAGTTCAGCTTGGCAAGCTGTGAAATACTCTTGAAAACCATTTGGAAAAAAAGTTTGAGCAAAATTTTTCTTTTTGGTGGAAGACTATATTTTGAGACGAAGATTTTTTTTAACATAGGAAGAATTTTTTTTACAAATTTTTATTTTTCTGAAGGAAGAATTTTTTTGAGGTGACTGTTGTGGGGAACTTTTTTTTTCAATGGCATATGAAAACTGCTATCGAAACGTTCTTCTTATTGCAATGTTTGGCATCCTGAGTTCAGCTTGGCAAGCTGTGAAACACTCTTGAAAACCATTTGGAAAAAAAGTTTGGGCAAAATTTTCCTTTTTGGTGGAAGATTATATTTTGAGAGGAACATTTTTTTTAACATAGGAAGAATTTTTTTACGAATTATTTTTTTCTGAAAGAAGAATTTTTTTGAGGTGACTGTTGTGGGGAACTTTTTTTTTTCAATGGCATATGAAAACTGCTATCGAAACGTTCTTCTTATTGCAATGTTTGGCATCCTGAGTTCAGCTTGGCAAGCTGTGAAACACTCTTGAAAACCATTTGGAAAAAAAGTTTGGGCAAAATTTTCCTTTTTGGTGGAAGATTATATTTTGAGAGGAACATTTTTTTTAACATAGGAAGAATTTTTTTACGATTTTTTTTTTCTGAAGGAAGAATTTTTTTGAGGTGACTGTCGTGGTGAACTTTTTTTTTTTTCAATGGCATATGAAAACTGCTACCGAAATGTTCTTCTTATTGCAATGTTTGGCATCCTGAGTTCAGCTTGGCAAGCTGTGAAACACTCTTGAAAACCATTTGGAAAAAAAGTTTGGGCAAAATTTTCCTTTTTGGTGGAAGATTATATTTTGAGATGAAGATTTTTTTTAACATAGGAAGAATTTTTTTACGAATTTTTTTTTTCTGAAGGAAGAATTTTTTTGAGGTGACTGTTGTGGGGAACTTTTTTTTTCAATGGCATATGAAAACTGCTATCGAAAAGTTCTTCTTATTGCAATGTTTGGAATCCTGAGTTCAGCTTGGCAAGCTGTGAAATACTCTTGAAAACCATTTGGAAAAAAAGTTTTAGCAACGTTTTTCTTTTTGGTGGAAGATTATATTTTGAGAGGAAGATTTTTTTTAACATAGGAAGAATTTTTTTGAGGTGACTGTTGTGGGGAACTTTTTTTTTTCAATGGCATATGAAAACTGCTACCGAAATGTTCTTTTTTTGCAATGTTTGGCATCCTGAGTTCAGCTTGGCAAGCTGTGAAAGACTCTAGAAAACCATTTGGAAAAAAAATTTGAGCAAAATTTTTCTTTTTGGTGGAAGATTATATTTTGAGATGAAGATTTTTTTTAACATAGGAAGAATTTTTTTACGAATTTTTTTTTTTCTGAAGGAAGAATTTTTTTGAGGTGACTGTTGTGGGGAACTTTTTTCTTTTCAATGGCATCTGTTTTCTTAATATTTCAATACAAACACTATGTACAACTTGTTTGGCATCCTGAGTTCAGCTTGGCAATCTGTGAAAGACTTGAAAACCATTTGGAAAAAAAGTTTGGGCAAAATTTTTCTTTTTGGTGGAAGATTACATTTTGAGAGGAAGATTTTTTTTAACATAGGAAGAAATTTTTTACGATTTTTTTTTTCTGAAGGAAGAATTTTTTTTAAGTAACTGTTGTTGGGAACTTTTTTTTTTCAATGGCATATTTGTTCTTAATATTTCAATACAAACACTATGTACAACTTGTTTGGCATCCAGAGTTCAGCTTGGCAAGCTGTGAAACACTCTTGAAAACCATTTGGAAAAAAAGTTTGGGCAAAATTTTCCTTTTTGGTGGAAGATTATATTTTGAGAGGAACATTTTTTTTAACATAGGAAGAATTTTTTTACGATTTTTTTTTTCTGAAGGAAGAATTTTTTTGAGGTGACTGTCGTGGTGAACTTTTTTTTTTTTCAATGGCATATGAAAACTGCTACCGAAATGTTCTTCTTATTGCAATGTTTGGCATCCTGAGTTCAGCTTGGCAAGCTGTGAAACACTCTTGAAAACCATTTGGAAAAAAAGTTTGGGCAAAATTTTCCTTTTTGGTGGAAGATTATATTTTGAGATGAAGATTTTTTTTAACATAGGAAGAATTTTTTTACGAATTTTTTTTTTCTGAAGGAAGAATTTTTTTGAGGTGACTGTTGTGGGGAACTTTTTTTTTCAATGGCATATGAAAACTGCTATCGAAAAGTTCTTCTTATTGCAATGTTTGGAATCCTGAGTTCAGCTTGGCAAGCTGTGAAATACTCTTGAAAACCATTTGGAAAAAAAGTTTTAGCAACGTTTTTCTTTTTGGTGGAAGATTATATTTTGAGAGGAAGATTTTTTTTAACATAGGAAGAATTTTTTTGAGGTGACTGTTGTGGGGAACTTTTTTTTTTCAATGGCATATGAAAACTGCTACCGAAATGTTCTTTTTTTGCAATGTTTGGCATCCTGAGTTCAGCTTGGCAAGCTGTGAAAGACTCTAGAAAACCATTTGGAAAAAAAATTTGAGCAAAATTTTTCTTTTTGGTGGAAGATTATATTTTGAGATGAAGATTTTTTTTAACATAGGAAGAATTTTTTTACGAATTTTTTTTTTTCTGAAGGAAGAATTTTTTTGAGGTGACTGTTGTGGGGAACTTTTTTCTTTTCAATGGCATCTGTTTTCTTAATATTTCAATACAAACACTATGTACAACTTGTTTGGCATCCTGAGTTCAGCTTGGCAATCTGTGAAAGACTTGAAAACCATTTGGAAAAAAAGTTTGGGCAAAATTTTTCTTTTTGGTGGAAGATTACATTTTGAGAGGAAGATTTTTTTTAACATAGGAAGAAATTTTTTACGATTTTTTTTTTCTGAAGGAAGAATTTTTTTTAAGTAACTGTTGTTGGGAACTTTTTTTTTTCAATGGCATATTTGTTCTTAATATTTCAATACAAACACTATGTACAACTTGTTTGGCATCCAGAGTTCAGCTTGGCAAGCTGTGAAAGACTCTTGAAAACCATTTGGAAAAAAAGTTAGAGGAAATTTTTCTTTTTGGTGGAATACTATATTTTGAGAGGAACATTTTTTTAACATAGGAAGAATTTTTTTACGATTTTTTTTTTCTGAAGGAAGAATGTTTTTGATGTGACTGTTGTAGGGAACTTTTTTTTTTTCAAAGGTAAATGAAAACTGCTTCCAAAATGTTCTTAATATTTCAATACAAACACTATGTACAACTTGTTTGGCATCCTGAGTTCAGCTTGGAAAGCTGTGAAAGACTCTTGAAAACCATTTGGAAAAAAAGTTTGAGCAAAATTTTTTCTTTTTGGTGGAAGATTATATTTTGAGAGGAAGATTTTTTTTAACAAAGGAAGAATTTTTTTTACGAATTTTTTTTTTTCTCAAGGATGAATTTTTTTGAGGTGACTGTTGTGGGGAACTTTTTTCTTTTCAATGGCATATGTGTTCTTAATATTTCAATACAAACACTATGTACAACTTGTTTGGCATCCTGAGTTCAGCTTGGCAATCTGTGAAAGACTCTTGAAAACCATTTGGAAAATAAGTTTGGGCAAAATTTTTCTTTTTGGTGGAAGATTACATTTTGAGAGGAAGATTTTTTTTAACATAGGAAGAATTTTTTTACGAATTTTTTTTTTCTGAAGGATGAATTTTTTTGAGATGAATGTTGTGGGGAACTTTTTTTTTCAAAGGCAAATGAAAACTGCTTCCAAAAAGTTCTTAATATTTCAATACAAACACTATGTACAAGTGTACAAGTGTTTCAATTTCACTGAAAGCTGATGATAAAATTGACTTAAGATTTCAATGCAAATACTATATATAACTAGTTTAGCATGCTGAGTTCTGCTTGGCAAGCCATGAAAGACTCTTGAAAACCATTTGGAACAAGAGTTACAGCACATTTGAACAAAGTTGAAAATTAGCCTTATTTCAGTGAGAGCTGCAGAAAGAAGCAATAAAATTTCACTGAAAGCTGATGATAAAATTGACTTAATATTTCAATGCAAATACTATATATAACTAGTTTAGCATGCTGAGTTCTGCTTGGCAAGCCATGAAAGACTCTTGAAAACCATTTGGAACAAAAGTTACAGCACATTTGAACAAAGTTGAAAATTAGCCTTATTTCAGTGAGAGCTGCAGAAAGAAGCAATAAAATTTCACTGAAAGCTGATGATAAAATTGACTTAAGATTTCAATGCAAATACTATATATAACTAGTTTAGCATGCTGAGTTCTGCTTGGCAAGCCATGAAAGACTCTTGAAAACCATTTGGAACAAGAGTTACAGCACATTTGAACAAAGTTGAAAATTAGCCTTATTTCAGTGAGAGCTGCAGAAAGAAGCAATAAAATTTCACTGAAAGCTGATGATAAAATTGACTTAATATTTCAATGCAAATACTATATATAACTAGTTTAGCATGCTGAGTTCTGCTTGGCAAGCCATGAAAGACTCTTGAAAACCATTTGGAACAAGAGTTACAGCACATCTGAACAAAGTTGAAAATTAGCCTTATTTCAGTGAGAGCTGCAGAAAGAAGCAATACAATTTCACTGAAAGCTGATGATAAAATTGACTTAATATTTCAATGCAAATACTATATATAACTAGTTTAGCATGCTGAGTTCTGCTTGGCAAGCCATGAAAGACTCTTGAAAATCATTTGGAACAAAAGTTACAGCACATTTGAACAAAGTTGAAAATTAGCCTTATTTCATTGAGAGCTGCAGAAAGAAGCAATAAAATTTCACTGAAAGCTGATGATAAAATTGACTTAATATTTCAATGCAAATACTATATATAATTAGTTTAGCATGCTGAGTTCTGCTTGGCAAGCCATGAAAGACTCTTGAAAACCATTTGGAACAAAAGTTACAGCACATTTGAACAAAGTTGAAAATTAGCCTTATTTCAGTGAGAGCTGCAGAAAGAAGCAATAAAATTTCACTGAAAGCTGATGATAAAATTGACTTAAGATTTCAATGCAAATACTATATATAACTAGTTTAGCATGCTGAGTTCTGCTTGGCAAGCCATGAAAGACTCTTGAAAACCATTTGGAACAAAAGTTACAGCACATTTGAACAAAGTTGAAAATTAGCCTTATTTCAGTGAGAGCTGCAGAAAGAAGCAATAAAATTTCACTGAAAGCTGATGATAAAATTGACTTAAGATTTCAATGCAAATACTATATATAACTAGTTTCGCATGCTGAGTTCTGCTTGGCAAGCCATGAAAGACTCTTGAAAACCATTTGGAACAAAAGTTAAAGCACATTTGAACAAAGTTGAAAATTAGCCTTATTTCAGTGAGAGCTGCAGAAAGAAGCAATAAAATTTCACTGAAAGCTGATGATAAAATTGACTTAAGATTTCAATGCAAATACTATATATAACTAGTTTAGCATGCTGAGTTCTGCTTGGCAAGCCATGAAAGACTCTTGAAAACCATTTGGAACAAAAGTTACAGCACATTTGAACAAAGTTGAAAATTAGCCTTATTTCAGTGAGAGCTGCAGAAAGAAGCAATAAAATTTCACTGAAAGCTGATGATAAAATTGACTTAAGATTTCAATGCAAATACTATATATAACTAGTTTAGCATGCTGAGTTCTGCTTGGCAAGCCATGAAAGACTCTTGAAAACCATTTGGAACAAAAGTTACAGCACATTTGAACAAAGTTGAAAATTAGCCTTATTTCAGTGAGAGCTGCAGAAAGAAGCAATAAAATTTCACTGAAAGCTGAAAAAAAGTTTGAGCAAAATCTTTCTTTTTGGTGGAAGATTTTATTTTGAGAGGAAGATTTCTTTTATCACAGGAAGATTTTTTTTATCGACATTGGTTTTTTTTGGAGGAAGAATTTTTTTTCGGTTGACAGTGGGAATTCTTTTTTTGAAGGCAAATGAAAACTGCTTCTGAAATCTGCTTTATATTTCAATGCAAATAATTGAAAGTACAACTTGTTTGGAATCCTGAGTTCAGCTTGGCAAGCTGTGAAATACTCTTGAAAACCATTTGGAAAAAAAGTTTGAGCAAAATTTTTCTTTTTGGTGGAAGACTATATTTTGAGACGAAGATTTTTTTTAACATAGGAAGAATTTTTTTTACGAATTTTCTTTTTTTTCTGAAGGAAGAATTTTTTTGAGGTGACTGTTGTGGGGAACTTTTTTTTTTCAATGGCATATGAAAACTGCTATTGAAAAGTTCTTCTTATTGCAATGTTTGGCATCCTGAGTTCAGCTTGGCAAGCTGTGAAACACTCTTGAAAACCATTTGGAAAAAAAGTTTGGGCAAAATTTTCCTTTTTGGTGGAAGATTATATTTTGAGAGGAACATTTTTTTTAACATAGGAAGAATTTTTTTACGATTTTTTTTTTCTGAAGGAAGAATTTTTTTGAGGTGACTGTTTTGAACTTTTTTTTTTTTCAATGGCATATGAAAACTGCTACCGAAATGTTCTTCTTATTGCAATGTTTGGCATCCTGAGTTCAGCTTGGCAAGCTGTGAAACACTCTTAAAAACCATTTGGAAAAAAAGTTTGGGCAAAATTTACTTTTTTGGTGGAAGATTATATTTTGAGAGGAAGATTTTTTTTAACATAGGAATTTTTTTATGAATTTTTTTTTTCTGAAAGAAGAATTTTTTTGAGGTGACTGTTGTGGGGAACTTTTTTTTTTCAATGGCATATGAAAACTGCTACCGAAATGTTCTTCTTATTGCAATGTTTGGAATCCTGAGTTCAGCTTGGCAAGCTGTGAAATACTCTTGAAAACCATTTGGAAAAAAAGTTTGAGCAAAATTTTTCTTTTTGGTGGAAGACTATATTTTGAGACGAAGATTTTTTTTAACATAGGAAGAATTTTTTTTACGAATTTTTTTTTTCTGAAGGAAGAATTTTTTTGAGGTGACTTTTGTGGGGAACTTTTTTTTTTCAATGGCATATGAAAACTGCTATCGAAACGTTCTTCTTATTGCAATGTTTGGCATCCTGAGTTCAGCTTGGCAAGCTGTGAAACACTCTTGAAAACCATTTGGAAAAAAAGTTTGGGCAAAATTTTCCTTTTTGGTGGAAGATTATATTTTGAGAGGAACATTTTTTTTAACATAGGAAGAATTTTTTTACGATTTTTTTTTTCTGAAGGAAGAATTTTTTTGAGGTGACTGTTGTGAACTTTTTTTTTTTTCAATGGCATATGAAAACTGCTACCGAAATGTTCTTCTTATTGCAATGTTTGGCATCCTGAGTTCAGCTTGGCAAGCTGTGAAACACTCTTGAAAACCATTTGGAAAAAAAGTTTGGGCAAAATTTTCCTTTTTGGTGGAAGATTATATTTTGAGAGGAAGATTTTTTTTAACATAGGAAGAATTTTTTTACGAATTTTTTTTTTCTGAAAGAAGAATTTTTTTGAGGTGACTGTTGTGGGGAACTTTTTTTTTTCAATGGCATATGAAAACTGCTACCGAAATGTTCTTCTTATTGCAATGTTTGGAATCCTGAGTTCAGCTTGGCAAGCTGTGAAATACTCTTGAAAACCATTTGGAAAAAAAGTTTGAGCAAAATTTTTCTTTTTGGTGGAAGACTATATTTTGAGACGAAGATTTTTTTTAACATAGGAAGAATTTTTTTTACGAATTTTTTTTTTTCTGAAGGAAGAATTTTTTTGAGGTGACTTGTGGGGAACTTTTTTTTTTCAATGGCATATGAAAACTGCTATCGAAACGTTCTTCTTATTGCAATGTTTGGCATCCTGAGTTCAGCTTGGCAAGCTGTGAAACACTGTTGAAAACCATTTGGAAAAAAAGTTTGGGCAAAATTTTCCTTTTTGGTGGAAGATTATATTTTGAGAGGAACATTTTTTTTAACATAGGAAGAATTTTTTTACGATTTTTTTTTCTGAAGGAAGAATTTTTTTGAGGTGACTGTTGTGGTGAACTTTTTTTTTTTTCAATGGCATATGAAAACTGCTACCGAAATGTTCTTCTTATTGCAATGTTTGGCATCCTGAGTTCAGCTTGGCAAGCTGTGAAACACTCTTGAAAACCATTTGGAAAAAAAGTTTGGGCAAAATTTTCCTTTTTGGTGGAAGATTATATTTTGAGAGGAACATTTTTTTTAACATAGGAAGAATTTTTTTACGATTTTTTTTTTCTGAAGGAAGAATTTTTTTGAGGTGACTGTTGAATTTTTTTTTTTTTCAATGGCATATGTTTTCTTAATATTTCAATACAAACACTATGTACAACTTGTTTGGCATCCAGAGTTCTGCTTGGCAAGCCATGAAAGACTCTTGAAAACCATTTGGAACAAAAGTTACAGCACATTTGAACAAAGTTGAAAATTAGCCTTATTTCAGTGAGAGCTGCAGAAAGAAGCAATAAAATTTCACTGAAAGCTGAAAAAAAGTTTGAGCAAAATCTTTCTTTTTGGTGGAAGATTTTATTTTGAGAGGAAGATTTCTTTTATCACAGGAAGATTTTTTTTATCGACATTGGTTTTTTTTGGAGGAAGAATTTTTTTTCGGTTGACAGTGGGAATTCTTTTTTTGAAGGCAAATGAAAACTGCTTCTGAAATCTGCTTTATATTTCAATGCAAATAATTGAAAGTACAACTTGTTTGGAATCCTGAGTTCAGCTTGGCAAGCTGTGAAATACTCTTGAAAACCATTTGGAAAAAAAGTTTGAGCAAAATTTTTCTTTTTGGTGGAAGACTATATTTTGAGACGAAGATTTTTTTTAACATAGGAAGAATTTTTTTTACGAATTTTCTTTTTTTTCTGAAGGAAGAATTTTTTTGAGGTGACTGTTGTGGGGAACTTTTTTTTTTCAATGGCATATGAAAACTGCTATCGAAAAGTTCTTCTTATTGCAATGTTTGGCATCCTGAGTTCAGCTTGGCAAGCTGTGAAACACTCTTGAAAACCATTTGGAAAAAAAGTTTGGGCAAAATTTTCCTTTTTGGTGGAAGATTATATTTTGAGAGGAACATTTTTTTTAACATAGGAAGAATTTTTTTACGATTTTTTTTTTCTGAAGGAAGAATTTTTTTGAGGTGACTGTTTTGAACTTTTTTTTTTTTCAATGGCATATGAAAACTGCTACCGAAATGTTCTTCTTATTGCAATGTTTGGCATCCTGAATTCAGCTTGGCAAGCTGTGAAACACTCTTAAAAACCATTTGGAAAAAAAGTTTGGGCAAAATTTACTTTTTTGGTGGAAGATTATATTTTGAGAGGAAGATTTTTTTTAACATAGGAATTTTTTTATGAATTTTTTTTTTCTGAAAGAAGAATTTTTTTGAGGTGACTGTTGTGGGGAACTTTTTTTTTTCAATGGCATATGAAAACTGCTACCGAAATGTTCTTCTTATTGCAATGTTTGGAATCCTGAGTTCAGCTTGGCAAGCTGTGAAATACTCTTGAAAACCATTTGGAAAAAAAGTTTGAGCAAAATTTTGCTTTTTGGTGGAAGACTATATTTTGAGACGAAGATTTTTTTTAACATAGGAAGAATTTTTTTTACGAATTTTTTTTTTTCTGAAGGAAGAATTTTTTTGAGGTGACTTTTGTGGGGAACTTTTTTTTTTCAATGGCATATGAAAACTGCTATCGAAACGTTCTTCTTATTGCAATGTTTGGCATCCTGAGTTCAGCTTGGCAAGCTGTGAAACACTCTTGAAAACCATTTGGAAAAAAAGTTTGGGCAAAATTTTCCTTTTTGGTGGAAGATTATATTTTGAGAGGAACATTTTTTTTAACATAGGAAGAATTTTTTTACGATTTTTTTTTTTTGAAGGAAGAATTTTTTTGAGGTGACTGTTGTTGTGAACTTTTTTTTTTTCAATGGCATATGAAAACTGCTACCGAAATGTTCTTCTTATTGCAATGTTTGGCATCCTGAGTTCAGCTTGGCAAGCTGTGAAACACTCTTGAAAACCATTTGGAAAAAAAGTTTGGGCAAAATTTTCCTTTTTGGTGGAAGATTATATTTTGAGAGGAAGATTTTTTTTAACATAGGAAGAATTTTTTTACGAATTTTTTTTTTCTGAAAGAAGAATTTTTTTGAGGTGACTGTTGTGGGGAACTTTTTTTTTTCAATGGCATATGAAAACTGCTACCGAAATGTTCTTCTTATTGCAATGTTTGGAATCCTGAGTTCAGCTTGGCAAGCTGTGAAACACTCTTGAAAACCATTTGGAAAAAAAGTTTGGGCAAAATTTTCCTTTTTGGTGGAAGATTATATTTTGAGAGGAACATTTTTTTTAACATAGGAAGAATTTTTTTACGATTTTTTTTTTCTGAAGGAAGAATTTTTTTGAGGTGACTTGTGGGGAACTTTTTTTTTTCAATGGCATATGAAAACTGCTATCGAAACGTTCTTCTTATTGCAATGTTTGGCATCCTGAGTTCAGCTTGGCAAGCTGTGAAACACTGTTGAAAACCATTTGGAAAAAAAGTTTGGGCAAAATTTTCCTTTTTGGTGGAAGATTATATTTTGAGAGAAACATTTTTTTTAACATAGGAAGAATTTTTTTACGATTTTTTTTTCTGAAGGAAGAATTTTTTTGAGGTGACTGTTGTGGTGAACTTTTTTTTTTTTCAATGGCATATGAAAACTGCTACCGAAATGTTCTTCTTATTGCAATGTTTGGCATCCTGAGTTCAGCTTGGCAAGCTGTGAAACACTCTTAAAAACCATTTGGAAAAAAAGTTTGGGCAAAATTTACTTTTTTGGTGGAAGATTATATTTTGAGAGGAAGATTTTTTTTAACATAGGAATTTTTTTATGAATTTTTTTTTTCTGAAAGAAGAATTTTTTTGAGGTGACTGTTGTGGGGAACTTTTTTTTTTCAATGGCATATGAAAACTGCTACCGAAATGTTCTTCTTATTGCAATGTTTGGAATCCTGAGTTCAGCTTGGCAAGCTGTGAAATACTCTTGAAAACCATTTGGAAAAAAAGTTTGAGCAAAATTTTGCTTTTTGGTGGAAGACTATATTTTGAGACGAAGATTTTTTTTAACATAGGAAGAATTTTTTTTACGAATTTTTTTTTTTCTGAAGGAAGAATTTTTTTGAGGTGACTTTTGTGGGGAACTTTTTTTTTTCAATGGCATATGAAAACTGCTATCGAAACGTTCTTCTTATTGCAATGTTTGGCATCCTGAGTTCAGCTTGGCAAGCTGTGAAACACTCTTGAAAACCATTTGGAAAAAAAGTTTGGGCAAAATTTTCCTTTTTGGTGGAAGATTATATTTTGAGAGGAACATTTTTTTTAACATAGGAAGAATTTTTTTACGATTTTTTTTTTTTGAAGGAAGAATTTTTTTGAGGTGACTGTTGTTGTGAACTTTTTTTTTTTCAATGGCATATGAAAACTGCTACCGAAATGTTCTTCTTATTGCAATGTTTGGCATCCTGAGTTCAGCTTGGCAAGCTGTGAAACACTCTTGAAAACCATTTGGAAAAAAAGTTTGGGCAAAATTTTCCTTTTTGGTGGAAGATTATATTTTGAGAGGAAGATTTTTTTTAACATAGGAAGAATTTTTTTACGAATTTTTTTTTTCTGAAAGAAGAATTTTTTTGAGGTGACTGTTGTGGGGAACTTTTTTTTTTCAATGGCATATGAAAACTGCTACCGAAATGTTCTTCTTATTGCAATGTTTGGAATCCTGAGTTCAGCTTGGCAAGCTGTGAAACACTCTTGAAAACCATTTGGAAAAAAAGTTTGGGCAAAATTTTCCTTTTTGGTGGAAGATTATATTTTGAGAGGAACATTTTTTTTAACATAGGAAGAATTTTTTTACGATTTTTTTTTTCTGAAGGAAGAATTTTTTTGAGGTGACTTGTGGGGAACTTTTTTTTTTCAATGGCATATGAAAACTGCTATCGAAACGTTCTTCTTATTGCAATGTTTGGCATCCTGAGTTCAGCTTGGCAAGCTGTGAAACACTGTTGAAAACCATTTGGAAAAAAAGTTTGGGCAAAATTTTCCTTTTTGGTGGAAGATTATATTTTGAGAGAAACATTTTTTTTAACATAGGAAGAATTTTTTTACGATTTTTTTTTCTGAAGGAAGAATTTTTTTGAGGTGACTGTTGTGGTGAACTTTTTTTTTTTTCAATGGCATATGAAAACTGCTACCGAAATGTTCTTCTTATTGCAATGTTTGGCATCCTGAGTTCAGCTTGGCAAGCTGTGAAACACTCTTGAAAACCATTTGGAAAAAAAGTTTGGGCAAAATTTTCCTTTTTGGTGGAAGATTATATTTTGAGAGGAACATTTTTTTTAACATAGGAAGAATTTTTTTACGATTTTTTTTTTCTGAAGGAAGAATTTTTTTGAGGTGACTGTTGAACTTTTTTTTTTTTCAATGGCATATGTTTTCTTAATATTTCAATACAAACACTATGTACAACTTGTTTGGCATCCAGAGTTCTGCTTGGCAAGCCATGAAAGACTCTTGAAAACCATTTGGAACAAAAGTTACAGCACATTTGAACAAAGTTGAAAATTAGCCTTATTTCAGTGAGAGCTGCAGAAAGAAGCAATAAAATTTCACTGAAAGCTGAAAAAAAGTTTGAGCAACATCTTTCTTTTTGGTGGAAGATTTTATTTTGAGAGGAAGATTTCTTTTATCACAGGAAGATTTTTTTTATCGACATTGGTTTTTTTTGGAGGAAGAATTTTTTTTCGGTTGACAGTGGGAATTCTTTTTTTGAAGGCAAATGAAAACTGCTTCTGAAATCTGCTTTATATTTCAATGCAAATAATTGAAAGTACAACTTGTTTGGAATCCTGAGTTCAGCTTGGCAAGCTGTGAAATACTCTTGAAAACCATTTGGAAAAAAAGTTTGAGCAAAATTTTTCTTTTTGGTGGAAGACTATATTTTGAGACGAAGATTTTTTTTAACATAGGAAGAATTTTTTTTACGAATTTTCTTTTTTTTCTGAAGGAAGAATTTTTTTGAGGTGACTGTTGTGGGGAACTTTTTTTTTTCAATGGCATATGAAAACTGCTATCGAAAAGTTCTTCTTATTGCAATGTTTGGCATCCTGAGTTCAGCTTGGCAAGCTGTGAAACACTCTTGAAAACCATTTGGAAAAAAAGTTTGGGCAAAATTTTCCTTTTTGGTGGAAGATTATATTTTGAGAGGAACATTTTTTTTAACATAGGAAGAATTTTTTTACGATTTTTTTTTTCTGAAGGAAGAATTTTTTTGAGGTGACTGTTTTGAACTTTTTTTTTTTCAATGGCATATGAAAACTGCTACCGAAATGTTCTTCTTATTGCAATGTTTGGCATCCTGAATTCAGCTTGGCAAGCTGTGAAACACTCTTAAAAACCATTTGGAAAAAAAGTTTGGGCAAAATTTACTTTTTTGGTGGAAGATTATATTTTGAGAGGAAGATTTTTTTTAACATAGGAAGAATTTTTTTATGAATTTTTTTTTTCTGAAAGAAGAATTTTTTTGAGGTGACTGTTGTGGGGAACTTTTTTTTTTCAATGGCATATGAAAACTGCTACCGAAATGTTCTTCTTATTGCAATGTTTGGAATCCTGAGTTCAGCTTGGCAAGCTGTGAAATACTCTTGAAAACCATTTGGAAAAAAAGTTTGAGCAAAATTTTTCTTTTTGGTGGAAGACTATATTTTGAGACGAAGATTTTTTTTAACATAGGAAGAATTTTTTTTACGAATTTTTTTTTTTCTGAAGGAAGAATTTTTTTGAGGTGACTTTTGTGGGGAACTTTTTTTTTTCAATGGCATATGAAAACTGCTATCGAAACGTTCTTCTTATTGCAATGTTTGGCATCCTGAGTTCAGCTTGGCAAGCTGTGAAACACTCTTGAAAACCATTTGGAAAAAAAGTTTGGGCAAAATTTTCCTTTTTGGTGGAAGATTATATTTTGAGAGGAACATTTTTTTTAACATAGGAAGAATTTTTTTACGATTTTTTTTTTCTGAAGGAAGAATTTTTTTGAGGTGACTGTTGTTGTGAACTTTTTTTTTTTTCAATGGCATATGAAAACTGCTACCGAAATGTTCTTCTTATTGCAATGTTTGGCATCCTGAGTTCAGCTTGGCAAGCTGTGAAACACTCTTGAAAACCATTTGGAAAAAAAGTTTGGGCAAAATTTTCCTTTTTGGTGGAAGATTATATTTTGAGAGGAAGATTTTTTTTAACATAGGAAGAATTTTTTTACGAATTTTTTTTTTCTGAAAGAAGAATTTTTTTGAGGTGACTGTTGTGGGGAACTTTTTTTTTTCAATGGCATATGAAAACTGCTACCGAAATGTTCTTCTTATTGCAATGTTTGGAATCCTGAGTTCAGCTTGGCAAGCTGTGAAATACTCTTGAAAACCATTTGGAAAAAAAGTTTGAGCAAAATTTTTCTTTTTGGTGGAAGACTATATTTTGAGACGAAGATTTTTTTTAACATAGGAAGAATTTTTTTTACGAAATTTTTTTTTTCTGAAGGAAGAATTTTTTTGAGGTGACTTGTGGGGAACTTTTTTTTTTCAATGGCATATGAAAACTGCTATCGAAACGTTCTTCTTATTGCAATGTTTGGCATCCTGAGTTCAGCTTGGCAAGCTGTGAAACACTGTTGAAAACCATTTGGAAAAAAAGTTTGGGCAAAATTTTCCTTTTTGGTGGAAGATTATATTTTGAGAGGAACATTTTTTTTAACATAGGAAGAATTTTTTTACGATTTTTTTTTCTGAAGGAAGAATTTTTTTGAGGTGACTGTTGTGGTGAACTTTTTTTTTTTTCAATGGCATATGAAAACTGCTACCGAAATGTTCTTCTTATTGCAATGTTTGGCATCCTGAGTTCAGCTTGGCAAGCTGTGAAACACTCTTGAAAACCATTTGGAAAAAAAGTTTGGGCAAAATTTTCCTTTTTGGTGGAAGATTATATTTTGAGAGGAACATTTTTTTTTACAAAGGAAGAATTTTTTTACGATTTTTTTTTTCTGAAGGAAGAATTTTTTTGAGGTGACTGTTGTGGGGAACTTTTTTTTTTCAATGGCATATGAAAACTGCTATCGAAACGTTCTTCTTATTGCAATGTTTGGCATCCTGAGTTCAGCTTGGCAAGCTGTGAAACACTCTTGAAAACCATTTGGAAAACAAGTTTTAGCAACATTTTTCTTTTTGGTGGAAGATTATATTTTGAGAGGAAGATTTTTTTTAACATAGGAAGAATTTTTTTACGATTTTTTTTTTCTGAAGGAAGAATTTTTTTGAGGTGACTGTTGTGGTGAACTTTTTTTTTTTTCAATGGCATATGAAAACTGCTACCGAAATGTTCTTCTTATTGCAATGTTTGGCATCCTGAGTTCAGCTTGGCAAGCTGTGAAACACTCTTGAAAACCATTTGGAAAAAAAGTTTGGGCAAAATTTTCCTTTTTGGTGGAAGATTATATTTTGAGAGGAACATTTTTTTTTACAAAGGAAGAATTTTTTTACGATTTTTTTTTTCTGAAGGAAGAATTTTTTTGAGGTGACTGTTGAACTTTTTTTTTTTTCAATGGCATATGTTTTCTTAATATTTCAATACAAACACTATGTACAACTTGTTTGGCATCCAGAGTTCTGCTTGGCAAGCCATGAAAGACTCTTGAAAACCATTTGGAACAAAAGTAAAAGCACATTTGAACAAAGTTGAAAATTAGCCTTATTTCAGTGAGAGCTGCAGAAAGAAGCAATAAAATTTCACTGAAAGCTGAAAAAAAGTTTGAGCAAAATCTTTCTTTTTGGTGGAAGATTTTATTTTGAGAGGAAGATTTCTTTTATCACAGGAAGATTTTTTTTATCGACATTGGTTTTTTTTGGAGGAAGAATTTTTTTTCGGTTGACAGTGGGAATTCTTTTTTTGAAGGCAAATGAAAACTGCTTCTGAAATCTGCTTTATATTTCAATGCAAATAATTGAAAGTACAACTTGTTTGGAATCCTGAGTTCAGCTTGGCAAGCTGTGAAATACTCTTGAAAACCATTTGGAAAAAAAGTTTGAGCAAAATTTTTCTTTTTGGTGGAAGATTATATTTTGAGACGAAGATTTTTTTTAACATAGGAAGAATTTTTTTTACGAATTTTCTTTTTTTTCTGAAGGAAGAATTTTTTTGAGGTGACTGTTGTGGGGAACTTTTTTTTTTCAATGGCATATGAAAACTGCTATCGAAAAGTTCTTCTTATTGCAATGTTTGGCATCCTGAGTTCAGCTTGGCAAGCTGTGAAACACTCTTGAAAACCATTTGGAAAAAAAGTTTGGGCAAAATTTTCCTTTTTGGTGGAAGATTATATTTTGAGAGGAACATTTTTTTTAACATAGGAAAAATTTTTTTACGATTTTTTTTTTCTGAAGGAAGAATTTTTTTGAGGTGACTGTTTTGAACTTTTTTTTTTTTCAATGGCATATGAAAACTGCTACCGAAATGTTCTTCTTATTGCAATGTTTGGCATCCTGAATTCAGCTTGGCAAGCTGTGAAACACTCTTAAAAACCATTTGGAAAAAAAGTTTGGGCAAAATTTACTTTTTTGGTGGAAGATTATATTTTGAGAGGAAGATTTTTTTTAACATAGGAATTTTTTTATGAATTTTTTTTTTCTGAAAGAAGAATTTTTTTGAGGTGACTGTTGTGGGGAACTTTTTTTTTTCAATGGCATATGAAAACTGCTACCGAAATGTTCTTCTTATTGCAATGTTTGGAATCCTGAGTTCAGCTTGGCAAGCTGTGAAATACTCTTGAAAACCATTTGGAAAAAAAGTTTGAGCAAAATTTTTCTTTTTGGTGGAAGACTATATTTTGAGACGAAGATTTTTTTTAACATAGGAAGAATTTTTTTTTTTCTGAAGGAAGAATTTTTTTGAGGTGACTTTTGTGGTGAACTTTTTTTTTTCAATGGCATATGAAAACTGCTATCGAAACGTTCTTCTTATTGCAATGTTTGGCATCCTGAGTTCAGCTTGGCAAGCTGTGAAATACTCTTGAAAACCATTTGGAAAAAAAATTTTAGCAACATTTTCTTTTTGGTGGAAGTTTATATTTTGAGAGGAAGATTTTTTTTAACATAGGAAGAATTTTTTTACGGATTTTTTTTTTTCTGAAGGAAGAATTTTTTTGAGGTGACTGTTGTGGGTAACTTTTTTCTTTTCAATGGCATATGTTTTCTTAATATTTCAATACAAACACTATGTACAACTTGTTTGGCATCCAGAGTTCAGCTTGGCAAGCTGTGAAAGACTCTTGAAAACCATTTGGAAAAAAAGTTAGAGGAAATTTTTCTTTTTGGTGGAATACTATATTTTGAGAGGAACATTTTTTTAACATAGGAAGAATTTTTTTACGATTTTTTTTTTCTGAAGGAAGAATTTTTTTGATGTGACTGTTGTAGGGAACTTTTTTTTTTTTCAAAGGCAAATGAAAACTGCTTCCAAAATGTTCTTAATATTTCAATACAAACACTATGTACAACTTGTTTGGCATCCTGAGTTCAGCTTGGAAAGCTGTGAAAGACTCTTGAAAACAATTTGGAAAAAAAGTTTGAGCAAAATTTTTCTTTTTGGTGGAAGATTATATTTTGAGAGGAAGATTTTTTTTAACAAAGGAAGAATTTTTTTTACGAATTTTTTTTTTTCTCAAGGATGAATTTTTTTGAGGTGACTGTTGTGGGGAACTTTTTTCTTTTCAATGGCATATGTGTTCTTAATATTTCAATACAAACACTATGTACAACTTGTTTGGCATCCTGAGTTCAGCTTGGCAATCTGTGAAAGACTCTTGAAAACCATTTGAAAAAAAAGTTTGGGCAAAATTTTTCTTTTTGGTGGAAGATTACATTTTGAGAGGAAGATTTTTTTTAACATAGGAAGAATTTTTTTACGATTTTTTTTTTTCTGAAGGAAGAATTTTTTTGAGATGAATGTTGTGGGGAACTTTTTTTTTTCAAAGGCAAATGAAAAATGCTTCAAAAAATTCTTAATATTTCAATACAAACACTATGTACAAGTGTACAAGTGTTTCAATTTCACTGAAAGCTGATGATAAAATTGACTTAAGATTTCAATGCAAATACTATATATAACTAGTTTAGCATGCTGAGTTCTGCTTGGCAAGCCATGAAAGACTCTTGAAAACCATTTGGAACAAAAGTTACAGCACATTTGAACAAAGTTGAAAATTAGCCTTATTTCAGTGAGAGCTGCAGAAAGAAGCAATAAAATTTCACTGAAAGCTGATGATAAAATTGACTTAATATTTCAATGCAAATACTATATATAACTAGTTTAGCATGCTGAGTTCTGCTTGGCAAGTCATGAAAGACTCTTGAAAACCATTTGGAACAAAAGTTACAGCACATTTGAACAAAGTTGAAAATTAGCCTTATTTCAGTGAGAGCTGCAGAAAGAAGCAATAAAATTTCACTGAAAGCTGATGATAAAATTGACTTAATATTTCAATACAAATACTATATATAACTAGTTTAGCATGCTGAGTTCTGCTTGGCAAGCCATGAAAGACTCTTGAAAACCATTTGGAACAAAAGTTACAGCACATTTGAACAAAGTTGAAAATTAGCCTTATTTCAGTGAGAGCTGCAGAAAGAAGCAATAAAATTTCACTGAAAGCTGATGATAAAATTGACTTAAGATTTCAATGCAAATACTATATATAACTAGTTTAGCATGCTGAGTTCTGCTTGGCAAGCCATGAAAGACTCTTGAAAACCATTTGGAACAAAAGTTACAGCACATTTGAACAAAGTTGAAAATTAGCCTTATTTCAGTGAGAGCTGCAGAAAGAAGCAATAAAATTTCACTGAAAGCTGATGATAAAATTGACTTAATATTTCAATGCAAATACTATATATAACTAGTTTAGCATGCTGAGTTCTGCTTGGCAAGCCATGAAAGACTCTTGAAAACCATTTGGAACAAAAGTTACAGCACATTTGAACAAAGTTGAAAATTAGCCTTATTTCAGTGAGAGCTGCAGAAAGAAGCAATAAAATTTCACTGAAAGCTGAAAAAAAGTTTGAGCAAAATTTTTCTTTTTGGTGGAAGATTATATCTTGAGAGGAAGATTTCTTTTATCACAGGAAGATTTTTTTTATCGACATTGGTTTTTTTTGGAGGAAGAATTTTTTTTCGGTTGACAGTGGGAATTCTTTTTTTGAAGGCAAATGAAAACTGCTTCTGAAATCTGCTTTATATTTCAATGCAAATAATTGAAAGTACAACTTGTTTGGAATCCTGAGTTCAGCTTGGCAAGCTGTGAAATACTCTTGAAAACCATTTGGAAAAAAAGTTTGAGCAAAATTTTTCTTTTTGGTGGAAGACTATATTTTGAGACGAAGATTTTTTTTAACATAGGAAGAATTTTTTTTACGAATTTTTTTTTTTCTGAAGGAAGAATTTTTTTGAGGTGACTGTTGTGGGGAACTTTTTTTTTTCAATGGCATATGAAAACTGCTATCGAAACGTTCTTATTGCAATGTTTGGCATCCTGAGTTCAGCTTGGCAAGCTGTGAAACACTCTTGAAAACCATTTGGAAAAAAAGTTTGGGCAAAATTTTCCTTTTTGGTGGAAGATTATATTTTGAGATGAAGATTTTTTTTAACGTAGGAAGAATTTTTTTATGAATTTTTTTTTTCTGAAGGAAGAATTTTTTTGAGGTGACTGTTGTGGGGAACTTTTTTTTTCAATGGCATATGAAAACTGCTATCGAAACGTTCTTCTTATTGCAATGTTTGGAATCCTGAGTTCAGCTTGGCAAGCTGTGAAATACTCTTGAAAACCATTTGGAAAAAAAATTTTAGCAACATTTTTCTTTTTGGTGGAAGATTATATTTTGAGAGGAAGATTTTTTTTAACATAGGAAGAATTTTTTTACGGATTTTTTTTTTTCTGAAGGAAGAATTTTTTTGAGGTGACTGTTGTGGGTAACTTTTTTCTTTTCAATGGCATATGTTTTCTTAATATTTCAATACAAACACTATGTACAACTTGTTTGGCATCCAGAGTTCAGCTTGGCAAGCTGTGAAAGACTCTTGAAAACCATTTGGAAAAAAAGTTAGAGGAAATTTTTCTTTTTGGTGGAATACTATATTTTGAGAGGAACATTTTTTTAACATAGGAAGAATTTTTTTACGAATTTTTTTTTTCTGAAAGAAGAATTTTTTTGAGGTGACTGTTGTGGGGAACTTTTTTTTTTCAATGGCATATGAAAACTGCTACCGAAATGTTCTTCTTATTGCAATGTTTGGCATCCTGAGTTCAGCTTGGCAAGCTGTGAAACACTCTTGAAAACCATTTGGAAAAAAAGTTTGGGCAAAATTTTCCTTTTTGGTGGAAGATTATATTTTGAGATGAAGATTTTTTTTAACATAGGAAGAATTTTTTTACGAATTTTTTTTTTCTGAAAGAAGAATTTTTTTGAGGTGACTGTTGTGGGGAACTTTTTTTTTTCAATGGCATAAGAAAACTGCTACCGAAACGTTCTTCTTATTGCAATGTTTGGAATCCTGAGTTCAGCTTGGCAAGCTGTGACATACTCTTGAAAACCATTTGGAAAAAAAGTTTGAGCAAAATTTTTCTTTTTGGTGGAAGACTATATTTTGAGACGAAGATTTTTTTTAACATAGGAAGAATTTTTTTTACGAATTTTTTTTTTTCTGAAGGAAGAATTTTTTTGAGGTGACTGTTGTGGGGAACTTTTTTTTTTCAATGGCATATGAAAACTGCTATCGAAACGTTCTTCTTATTGCAATGTTTGGCATCCTGAGTTCAGCTTGGCAAGCTGTGAAACACTCTTGAAAACCATTTGGAAAAAAAGTTTGGGCAAAATTTTCCTTTTTGAGGGAAAGATTATATTTTGAGATGAAGATTTTTTTTAACATAGGAAGAATTTTTTTATGAATTTTTTTTTTCTGAAGGAAGAATTTTTTTGAGGTGACTGTTGTGGGGAACTTTTTTTTTCAATGGCATATGAAAACTGCTATCGAAACGTTCTTCTTATTGCAATGTTTGGAATCCTGAGTTCAGCTTGGCAAGCTGTGAAATACTCTTGAAAACCATTTGGAAAAAAAATTTTAGCAACATTTTTCTTTTTGGTGGAAGATTATATTTTGAGAGGAAGATTTTTTTTAACATAGGAAGAATTTTTTTACGGATTTTTTTTTTTCTGAAGGAAGAATTTTTTTGAGGTGACTGTTGTGGGTAACTTTTTTCTTTTCAATGGCATATGTTTTCTTAATATTTCAATACAAACACTATGTACAACTTGTTTGGCATCCAGAGTTCAGCTTGGCAAGCTGTGAAAGACTCTTGAAAACCATTTGGAAAAAAAGTTAGAGGAAATTTTTCTTTTTGGTGGAATACTATATTTTGAGAGGAACATTTTTTTAACATAGGAAGAATTTTTTTACGATTTTTTTTTTCTGAAGGAAGAATTTTTTTGATGTGACTGTTGTAGGGAACTTTTTTTTTTTTCAAAGGCAAATGAAAACTGCTTCCAAAATGTTCTTAATATTTCAATACAAACACTATGTACAACTTGTTTGGCATCCTGAGTTCAGCTTGGAAAGCTGTGAAAGACTCTTGAAAACCATTTGGAAAAAAAGTTTGAGCAAAATTTTTCTTTTTGGTGGAAGATTATATTTTGAGAGGAAGATTTTTTTTAACAGGAAGAATTTTTTTTACGAATTTTTTTTTTTCTCAAGGATGAATTTTTTTGAGGTGACTGTTGTGGGGAACTTTTTTCTTTTCAATGGCATATGTGTTCTTAATATTTCAATACAAACACTATGTACAACTTGTTTGGCATCCTGAGTTCAGCTTGGCAATCTGTGAAAGACTCTTGAAAACCATTTGAAAAAAAAGTTTGGGCAAAATTTTTCTTTTTGGTGGAAGATTACATTTTGAGAGGAAGATTTTTTTTAACATAGGAAGAATTTTTTTACGAATTTTTTTTTTTCTGAAGGAAGAATTTTTTTGAGATGAATGTTGTGGGGAACTTTTTTTTTTCAAAGGCAAATGAAAAATGCTTCAAAAAATTCTTAATATTTCAATACAAACACTATGTACAAGTGTACAAGTGTTTCAATTTCACTGAAAGCTGATGATAAAATTGACTTAAGATTTCAATGCAAATACTATATATAACTAGTTTAGCATGCTGAGTTCTGCTTGGCAAGCCATGAAAGACTCTTGAAAACCATTTGGAACAAAAGTTACAGCACATTTGAACAAAGTTGAAAATTAGCCTTATTTCAGTGAGAGCTGCAGAAAGAAGCAATACAATTTCACTGAAAGCTGATGATAAAATTGACTTAATATTTCAATGCAAATACTATATATAACTAGTTTAGCATGCTGAGTTCTGCTTGGCAAGTCATGAAAGACTCTTGAAAACCATTTGGAACAAAAGTTACAGCACATTTGAACAAAGTTGAAAATTAGCCTTATTTCAGTGAGAGCTGCAGAAAGAAGCAATAAAATTTCACTGAAAGCTGATGATAAAATTGACTTAATATTTCAATACAAATACTATATATAACTAGTTTAGCATGCTGAGTTCTGCTTGGCAAGCCATGAAAGACTCTTGAAAACCATTTGGAACAAAAGTTACAGCACATTTGAACAAAGTTGAAAATTAGCCTTATTTCAGTGAGAGCTGCAGAAAGAAGCAATAAAATTTCACTGAAAGCTGATGATAAAATTGACTTAAGATTTCAATGCAAATACTATATATAACTAGTTTAGCATGCTGAGTTCTGCTTGGCAAGCCATGAAAGACTCTTGAAAACCATTTGGAACAAAAGTTACAGCACATTTGAACAAAGTTGAAAATTAGCCTTATTTCAGTGAGAGCTGCAGAAAGAAGCAATAAAATTTCACTGAAAGCTGATGATAAAATTGACTTAATATTTCAATGCAAATACTATATATAACTAGTTTAGCATGCTGAGTTCTGCTTGGCAAGCCATGAAAGACTCTTGAAAACCATTTGGAACAAAAGTTACAGCACATTTTAACAAAGTTGAAAATTAGCCTTATTTCAGTGAGAGCTGCAGAAAGAAGCAATAAAATTTCACTGAAAGCTGAAAAAAAGTTTGAGCAAAATTTTTCTTTTTGGTGGAAGATTATATTTTGAGAGGAAGATTTCTTTTATCACAGGAAGATTTTTTTTATCGACATTGGTTTTTTTTGGAGGAAGAATTTTTTTTCGGTTGACAGTGGGAATTCTTTTTTTGAAGGCAAATGAAAACTGCTTCTGAAATCTGCTTTATATTTCAATGCAAATAATTGAAAGTACAACTTGTTTGGAATCCTGAGTTCAGCTTGGCAAGCTGTGAAATACTCTTGAAAACCATTTGGAAAAAAAGTTTGAGCAAAATTTTTCTTTTTGGTGGAAGACTATATTTTGAGACGAAGATTTTTTTTAACATAGGAAGAATTTTTTTTACGAATTTTTTTTTTTCTGAAGGAAGAATTTTTTTGAGGTGACTGTTGTGGGGAACTTTTTTTTTTCAATGGCATATGAAAACTGCTATCGAAACGTTCTTCTTATTGCAATGTTTGGCATCCTGAGTTCAGCTTGGCAAGCTGTGAAACACTCTTGAAAACCATTTGGAAAAAAAGTTTGGGCAAAATTTTCCTTTTTGGTGGAAGATTATATTTTGAGATGAAGATTTTTTTTAACATAGGAAGAATTTTTTTACGGATTTTTTTTTTTCTGAAGGAAGAATTTTTTTGAGGTGACTGTTGTGGGTAACTTTTTTCTTTTCAATGGCATATGTTTTCTTAATATTTCAATACAAACACTATGTACAACTTGTTTGGCATCCAGAGTTCAGCTTGGCAAGCTGTGAAAGACTCTTGAAAACCATTTGGAAAAAAAGTTAGAGGAAATTTTTCTTTTTGGTGGAATACTATATTTTGAGAGGAACATTTTTTTAACATAGGAAGAATTTTTTTACGAATTTTTTTTTTCTGAAAGAAGAATTTTTTTGAGGTGACTGTTGTGGGGAACTTTTTTTTTTCAATGGCATATGAAAACTGCTACCGAAATGTTCTTCTTATTGCAATGTTTGGCATCCTGAGTTCAGCTTGGCAAGCTGTGAAACACTCTTGAAAACCATTTGGAAAAAAAGTTTGGGCAAAATTTTCCTTTTTGGTGGAAGATTATATTTTGAGATGAAGATTTTTTTTAACATAGGAAGAATTTTTTTACGAATTTTTTTTTTCTGAAAGAAGAATTTTTTTGAGGTGACTGTTGTGGGGAACTTTTTTTTTTCAATGGCATATGAAAACTGCTACCGAAACGTTCTTCTTATTGCAATGTTTGGAATCCTGAGTTCAGCTTGGCAAGCTGTGACATACTCTTGAAAACCATTTGGAAAAAAAGTTTGAGCAAAATTTTTCTTTTTGGTGGAAGACTATATTTTGAGACGAAGATTTTTTTTAACATAGGAAGAATTTTTTTTACGAATTTTTTTTTTTCTGAAGGAAGAATTTTTTTGAGGTGACTGTTGTGGGGAACTTTTTTTTTTCAATGGCATATGAAAACTGCTATCGAAACGTTCTTCTTATTGCAATGTTTGGCATCCTGAGTTCAGCTTGGCAAGCTGTGAAACACTCTTGAAAACCATTTGGAAAAAAAGTTTGGGCAAAATTTTCCTTTTTGAGGGAAAGATTATATTTTGAGATGAAGATTTTTTTTAACATAGGAAGAATTTTTTTATGAATTTTTTTTTTCTGAAGGAAGAATTTTTTTGAGGTGACTGTTGTGGGGAACTTTTTTTTTCAATGGCATATGAAAACTGCTATCGAAACGTTCTTCTTATTGCAATGTTTGGAATCCTGAGTTCAGCTTGGCAAGCTGTGAAATACTCTTGAAAACCATTTGGAAAAAAAATTTTAGCAACATTTTTCTTTTTGGTGGAAGATTATATTTTGAGAGGAAGATTTTTTTTAACATAGGAAGAATTTTTTTACGGATTTTTTTTTTTCTGAAGGAAGAATTTTTTTGAGGTGACTGTTGTGGGTAACTTTTTTCTTTTCAATGGCATATGTTTTCTTAATATTTCAATACAAACACTATGTACAACTTGTTTGGCATCCAGAGTTCAGCTTGGCAAGCTGTGAAAGGCTCTTGAAAACCATTTGGAAAAAAAGTTAGAGGAAATTTTTCTTTTTGGTGGAATACTATATTTTGAGAGGAACATTTTTTTAACATAGGAAGAATATATTTACGATTTTTTTTTTCTGAAGGAAGAATTTTTTTGATGTGACTGTTGTAGGGAACTTTTTTTTTTTTCAAAGGCAAATGAAAACTGCTTCCAAAATGTTCTTAATATTTCAATACAAACACTATGTACAACTTGTTTGGCATCCTGAGTTCAGCTTGGCAAGCTGTGAAATACTCTTGAAAACCATTTGGAAAAAAAGTTTGAGCAAAATTTTTCTTTTTGGTGGAAGACTATATTTTGAGACGAAGATTTTTTTTAACATAGGAAGAATTTTTTTTACGAATTTTTTTTTTTCTGAAGGAAGAATTTTTTTGAGGTGACTGTTGTGGGGAACTTTTTTTTTTCAATGGCATATGAAAACTGCTATCGAAACGTTCTTCTTATTGCAATGTTTGGAATCCTGAGTTCAGCTTGGCAAGCTGTGAAATACTCTTGAAAACCATTTGGAAAAAAAATTTTAGCAACATTTTTCTTTTTGGTGGAAGATTATATTTTGAGAGGAAGTTTTTTTTTAACATAGGAAGAATTTTTTTACGGATTTTTTTTTTTCTGAAGGAAGAATTTTTTTGAGGTGACTGTTGTGGGTAACTTTTTTCTTTTCAATGGCATATGTTTTTCTTAATATTTCAATACAAACACTATGTACAACTTGTTTGGCATCCAGAGTTCAGCTTGGCAAGCTGTGAAAGACTCTTGAAAACCATTTGGAAAAAAAGTTATAGGAAATTTTTCTTTTTGGTGGAATACTATATTTTGAGAGGAACATTTTTTTAACATAGGAAGAATTTTTTTACGAATTTTTTTTTTCTGAAAGAAGAATTTTTTTGAGGTGACTGTTGTGGGGAACTTTTTTTTTTCAATGGCATATGAAAACTGCTACCGAAATGTTCTTCTTATTGCAATGTTTGGCATCCTGAGTTCAGCTTGGCAAGCTGTGAAACACTCTTGAAAACCATTTGGAAAAAAAGTTTGGGCAAAATTTTCCTTTTTGGTGGAAGATTATATTTTGAGATGAAGATTTTTTTTAACATAGGAAGAATTTTTTTACGAATTTTTTTTTCTGAAAGAAGAATTTTTTTGAGGTGACTGTTGTGGGGAACTTTTTTTTTTCAATGGCATATGAAAACTGCTACCGAAACGTTCTTCTTATTGCAATGTTTGGAATCCTGAGTTCAGCTTGGCAAGCTGTGACATACTCTTGAAAACCATTTGGAAAAAAAGTTTGAGCAAAATTTTTCTTTTTGGTGGAAGACTATATTTTGAGACGAAGATTTTTTTTAACATAGGAAGAATTTTTTTTACGAATTTTTTTTTTTCTGAAGGAAGAATTTTTTTGAGGTGACTGTTGTGGGGAACTTTTTTTTTTCAATGGCATATGAAAACTGCTAGCGAAACGTTCTTCTTATTGCAATGTTTGGCATCCTGAGTTCAGCTTGGCAAGCTGTGAAACACTCTTGAAAACCATTTGGAAAACAAGTTTGGGCAAAATTTTCCTTTTTGGTGGAAGATTATATTTTGAGATGAAGATTTTTTTTAACATAGGAAGAATTTTTTTATGAATTTTTTTTTTCTGAAGGAAGAATTTTTTTGAGGTGACTGTTGTAGGGAACTTTTTTTTTCAATGGCATATGTTTTCTTAATATTTCAATACAAACACTATGTACAACTTGTTTGGCATCCAGAGTTCAGCTTGGCAAGCTGTGAAAGACTCTTGAAAACCATTTGGAAAAAAAGTTAGAGGAAATTTTTCTTTTTGGTGGAATACTATATTTTGAGAGGAACATTTTTTTAACATAGGAAGAATTTTTTTACGATTTTTTTTTTCTGAAGGAAGAATTTTTTTGATGTGACTGTTGTAGGGAACTTTTTTTTTTTTCAAAGGCAAATGAAAACTGCTTCCAAAATGTTCTTAATATTTCAATACAAACACTATGTACAACTTGTTTGGCATCCTGAGTTCAGCTTGGAAAGCTGTGAAAGACTCTTGAAAACCATTTGGAAAAAAAGTTTGAGCAAAATTTTTCTTTTTGGTGGAAGATTATATTTTGAGAGGATGATTTTTTTTAGAAAGGAAGAATTTTTTTTACGAATTTTTTTTTTCTAAAGGTTGAATTTTTTTGAGGTGACTGTTGTGGGGAACTTTTTTCTTTTCAAAGGCAAATGAAAAATGCTTCCAAAAAGTTCTTAATATTTCAATACAAACACTATGTACAAGTGTACAAGTGTTTCAATTTCACTGAAAGCTGATGATAAAATAGACTTAAACTATAACTAGTTTAGCATGCTGAGTTCTGCTTGGCAAGCCATGAAAGACTCTTGAAAACCATTTGGAACAAAAGTTACAGCACATTTGAACAAAGTTGAAAATTAGCCTTATTTCAGTGAGAGCTGCAGAAAGAAGCAATAAAATTTCACTGAGAGCTGATGATAAAATTGACTTAATATTTCAATGCAAATACTATATATAACTAGTTTAGCATGCTGAGTTCTGTTTGGCAAGCCATGAAAGACTCTTGAAAACCATTTGGAACAAAAGTTACAGCACATTTGAACAAAGTTGAAAATTAGCCTTATTTCAGTGAGAGCTGCAGAAAGAAGCAATAAAATTTCACTGAAAGCTGATGATAAAATTGACTTAAGATTTCAATGCAAATACTATATATAACTAGTTTAGCATGCTGAGTTCTGCTTGGCAAGCCATGAAAGACTCTTGAAAACCATTTGGAACAAGAGTTACAGCACATTTGAACAAAGTTGAAAATTAGCCTTATTTCAGTGAGAGCTGCAGAAAGAAGCAATAAAATTTCACTGAAAGCTGATGATAAAATTGACTTAATATTTCAATGCAAATACTATATATAACTAGTTTAGCATGCTGAGTTCTGCTTGGCAAGCCATGAAAGACTCTTGAAAACCATTTGGAACAAAAGTTACAGCACATTTGAACAAAGTTGAAAATTAGCCTTATTTCAGTGAGAGCTGCAGAAAGAAGCAATAAAATTTCACTGAAAGCTGATGATAAAATTGACTTAAGATTTCAATACAAATACTATATATAACTAGTTTAGCATGCTGAGTTCTGCTTGGCAAGCCATGAAAGACTCTTGAAAACCATTTGGAACAAGAGTTACAGCACATTTGAACAAAGTTGAAAATTAGACTTATTTCAGTGAGAGCTGCAGAAAGAAGCAATAAAATTTCACTGAAAGCTGATGATAAAATTGAGTTAATATTTCAATGCAAATACTATATATAACTAGTTCAGCATGCTGAGTTCTGCTTGGCAAGCCATGAAAGACTCTTGAAAACCATTTGGAACAAAAGTTACAGCACATTTGAACAAAGTTGAAAATTAGCCTTATTTCAGTGAGAGCTGCAGAAAGAAGCAATAAAATTTCACTGAAAGCTGATGATAAAATTGACTTAATATTTCAATACAAATACTATATATAACTAGTTTAGCATGCTGAGTTCTGCTTGGCAAGCCATGAAAGACTCTTGAAAACCATTTGGAACAAAAGTTACAGCACATTTGAACAAAGTTGAAAATTAGCCTTATTTCAGTGAGAGCTGCAGAAAGAAGCAATAAAATTTCACTGAAAGCTGATGATAAAATTGACTTAAGATTTCAATGCAAATACTATATATAACTAGTTTAGCATGCTGAGTTCTGCTTGGCAAGCCATGAAAGACTCTTGAAAACCATTTGGAACAAAAGTTACAGCACATTTGAACAAAGTTGAAAATTAGCCTTATTTCAGTGAGAGCTGCAGAAAGAAGCAATAAAATTTCACTGAAAGCTGATGATAAAATTGACTTAATATTTCAATGCAAATACTATATATAACTAGTTTAGCATGCTGAGTTCTGCTTGGCAAGCCATGAAAGACTCTTAAAAAACATTTGGAACAAAAGTTACAGCACATTTGAACAAAGTTGAAAATTAGCCTTATTTCAGTGAGAGCTGCAGAAAGAAGCAATACAATTTCACTGAGAGCTGATGATAAAATTGACTTAAGATTTCAATGCAAATACTATATATAACTAGTTTAGCATGCTGAGTTCTGCTTGGCAAGCCATGAAAGACTCTTGAAAACCATTTGGAACAAGAGTTACAGCACATTTGAACAAAGGTGAAAATTAGCCTTATTTCAGTGAGAGCTGCAGAAAGAAGCAATAAAATTTCACTGAAAGCTGATGATAAAATTGACTTAATATTTCAATACAAATACTATATATAACTAGTTTAGCATGCTGAGTTCTGCTTGGCAAGCCATGAAAGACTCTTGAAAACCATTTGGAACAAAAGTTACAGCACATTTGAACAAAGTTGAAAATTAGCCTTATTTCAGTGAGAGCTGCAGAAAGAAGCAATAAAATTTCACTGAAAGCTGATGATAAAATTGACTTAAGATTTCAATGCAAATACTATATATAACTAGTTTAGCATGCTGAGTTCTGCTTGGCAAGCCATGAAAGACTCTTGAAAACCATTTGGAACAAAAGTTACAGCACATTTGAACAAAGTTGAAAATTAGCCTTATTTCAGTGAGAGCTGCAGAAAGAAGCAATAAAATTTCACTGAAAGCTGAAAAAAAGTTTGAGCAAAATTTTTCTTTTTGGTGGAAGATTATATTTTGAGAGGAAGATTTCTTTTATCACAGGAAGATTTTTTTTATCGACATTGGTTTTTTTTGGAGGAAGAATTTTTTTTCGGTTGACAGTGGGAATTCTTTTTTTGAAGGCAAATGAAAACTGCTTCTGAAATCTGCTTTATATTTCATTGCAAATAATTGAAAGTACAACTTGTTTGGAATCCTGAGTTCAGCTTGGCAAGCTGTGAAATACTCTTGAAAACCATTTGGAAAAAAAGTTTGAGCAAAATTTTTCTTTTTGGTGGAAGACTATATTTTGAGACGAAGATTTTTTTTAACATAGGAAGAATTTTTTTTAAGAATTTTTTTTTTTCTGAAGGAAGAATTTTTTTGAGGTGACTTGTGGGGAACTTTTTTTTTTCAATGGCATATGAAAACTGCTATCGAAACGTTCTTCTTATTGCAATGTTTGGCATCCTGAGTTCAGCTTGGCAAGCTGTGAAACACTCTTGAAAACCATTTGGAAAAAAAGTTTGGGCAAAATTTTCCTTTTTGGTGGAAGATTATATTTTGAGAGGAACATTTTTTTTAACATGGGAAGAATTTTTTTTACTAATTTTTTTTTTCTGAAAGAAGAATTTTTTTGAGGTGACTGTTGTGGGGAACTTTTTTTTTCAATGGCATATGAAAACTGCTATCGAAACGTTCTTCTTATTGCAATGTTTGGCATCCTGAGTTCAGCTTGGCAAGCTGTGAAACACTCTTGAAAACCATTTGGAAAAAAAGTTTGGGCAAAATTTTCCTTTTTGGTGGAAGATTATATTTTGAGATGAAGATTTTTTTTAACATAGGAAGAATTTTTTTATGAATTTTTTTTTTCTGAAGGAAGAATTTTTTTGAGGTGACTGTTGTGGGGAACTTTTTTTTTCAATGGCATATGAAAACTGCTATCGAAACGTTCTTCTTATTGCAATGTTTGGAATCCTGAGTTCAGCTTGGCAAGCTGTGAAATACTCTTGAAAACCATTTGGAAAAAAAATTTTAGCAACATTTTTCTTTTTGGTGGAAGATTATATTTTGAGAGGAAGATTTTTTTTAACATAGGAAGAATTTTTTTACGGATTTTTTTTTTTCTGAAGGAAGAATTTTTTTGAGGTGACTTGTGGGGAACTTTTTTTTTTCAATGGCATATGAAAACTGCTATCGAAACGTTCTTCTTATTGCAATGTTTGGCATCCTGAGTTCAGCTTGGCAAGCTGTGAAACACTCTTGAAAACCATTTGGAAAAAAAGTTTGGGCAAAATTTTCCTTTTTGGTGGAAGATTATATTTTGAGAGGAACATTTTTTTTAACATGGGAAGAATTTTTTTTACTAATTTTTTTTTTCTGAAAGAAGAATTTTTTTGAGGTGACTGTTGTGGGGAACTTTTTTTTTCAATGGCATATGAAAACTGCTACCGAAACGTTCTTCTTATTGCAATGTTTGGAATCCTGAGTTCAGCTTGGCAAGCTGTGAAATACTCTTGAAAACCATTTGGAAAAAAAGTTTGAGCAAAATTTTTCTTTTTGGTGGAAGACTATATTTTGAGACGAAGATTTTTTTTAACATAGGAAGAATTTTTTTTACGATTTTTTTTTTTCTGAAGGAAGAATTTTTTTGAGGTGACTGTTGTGGGGAACTTTTTTTTTTCAATGGCATATGAAAACTGCTATCGAAACGTTCTTCTTATTGCAATGTTTGGCATCCTGAGTTCAGCTTGGCAAGCTGTGAAACACTCTTGAAAACCATTTGGAAAAAAAGTTTGGGCAAAATTTTCCTTTTTGGTGGAAGATTATATTTTGAGATGAAGATTTTTTTTAACATAGGAAGAATTTTTTTATGAATTTTTTTTTTCTGAAGGAAGAATTTTTTTGAGGTGACTGTTGTGGGGAACTTTTTTTTTCAATGGCATATGAAAACTGCTATCGAAACGTTCTTCTTATTGCAATGTTTGGAATCCTGAGTTCAGCTTGGCAAGCTGTGAAATACTCTTGAAAACCATTTGGAAAAAAAATTTTAGCAACATTTTTCTTTTTGGTGGAAGATTATATTTTGAGAGGAAGATTTTTTTTAACATAGGAAGAATTTTTTTACGGATTTTTTTTTTTCTGAAGGAAGAATTTTTTTGAGGTGACGTGGGTAACTTTTTTCTTTTCAATGGCATATGTTTTCTTAATATTTCAATACAAACACTATGTACAACTTGTTTGGCATCCTGAGTTCAGCTTGGCAATCTGTGAAAGACTTGAAAACCATTTGGAAAAAAAGTTTGGGCAAAATTTTTCTTTTTGGTGGAAGATTACATTTTGAGAGGAAGATTTTTTTTAACATAGGAAGAATTTTTTTACGATTTTTTTTTTCTGAAGGAAGAATTTTTTTGAAGTGACTGTTGTGGGGAACTTTTTTTTTTCAATGGCATATTTGTTCTTAATATTTCAATACAAACACTATGTACAACTTGTTTGGCATCCAGAGTTCAGCTTGGCAAGCTGTGAAAGACTCTTGAAAACCATTTGGAAAAAAAGTTAGAGGAAATTTTTCTTTTTGGTGGAATACTATATTTTGAGAGGAACATTTTTTTAACATAGGAAGAATTTTTGTACGATTTTTTTTTTCTGAAGGAAGAATTTTTTTGATGTGACTGTTGTAGGGAACTTTTTTTTTTTTCAAAGGCAAATGAAGACTGCTTCCAAAATGTTCTTAATATTTCAATACAAACACTATGTACAACTTGTTTGGCATCCTGAGTTCAGCTTGGAAAGCTGTGAAAGACTCTTGAAAACCATTTGGAAAAAAAGTTTGAGCAAAATTTTTCTTTTTGGTGGAAGATAATATTTTGAGGAAGATTTTTTTTAACAAAGGAAGAATTTTTTTTTAGAATTTTTTTTTTTCTCAAGGATGAATTTTTCTGAGGTGACTGTTGTGGGGAACTTTTTTCTTTTCAATGGCATATGTGTTCTTAATATTTCAATACAAACACTATGTACAACTTGTTTGGCATCCTGAGTTCAGCTTGGCAATCTGTGAAAGACTCTTGAAAACCATTTGAAAAAAAAGTTTGGGCAAAATTTTTCTTTTTGGTGGAAGATTACATTTTGAGAGGAAGATTTTTTTTAACATAGGAAGAATTTTTTTACGGATTTTTTTTTTCTGAAGGAAGAATTTTTTTGAGATGAATGTTGTGGGGAACTTTTTTTTTTCAAAGGCAAATGAAAAATGCTTCCAAAAAGTTCTTAATATTTCAATACAAACACTATGTACAAGTGTACAAGTGTTTCAATTTCACTGAAAGCTGATGATAAAATTGACTTAAGATTTCAATGCAAATACTATATATAACTAGTTTAGCATGCTGAGTTCTGCTTGGCAAGCCATGAAAGACTCTTGAAAACCATTTGGAACAAAAGTAACAGCACATTTGAACAAAGTTGAAAATTAGCCTTATTTCAGTGAGAGCTGCAGAAAGAAGCAATAAAATTTCACTGAAAGCTGATGATAAAATTGACTTAAGATTTCAATGCAAATACTATATATAACTAGTTTAGCATGCTGAGTTCTGCTTGGCAAGTCATGAAAGACTCTTGAAAACCATTTGGAACAAAAGTTACAGCACATTTGAACAAAGTTGAAAATTAGCCTTATTTCAGTGAGAGCTGCAGAAAGAAGCAATACAATTTCACTGAAAGCTGATGATAAAATTGACTTAAGATTTCAATGCAAATACTATATATAACTAGTTTAGCATGCTGAGTTCTGCTTGGCAAGCCATGAAAGACTCTTGAAAACCATTTGGAACAAAAGTTACAGCACATTTGAACAAAGTTGAAAATTAGCCTTATTTCAGTGAGAGCTGCAGAAAGAAGCAATAAAATTTCACTGAAAGCTGATGATAAAATTGACTTAAGATTTCAATGCAAATACTATATATAACTAGTTTAGCATGCTGAGTTCTGCTTGGCAAGCCATGAAAGACTCTTGAAAACCATTTGGAACAAGAGTTACAGCACATTTGAACAAAGTTGAAAATTAGCCTTATTTCAGTGAGAGCTGCAGAAAGAAGCAATAAAATTTCACTGAAAGCTGATGATAAAATTGACTTAATATTTCAATGCAAATACTATATATAACTAGTTTAGCATGCTGAGTTCTGCTTGGCAAGCCATGAAAGACTCTTGAAAACCATTTGGAACAAAAGTTACAGCACATTTGAACAAAGTTGAAAATTAGCCTTATTTCAGTGAGAGCTGCAGAAAGAAGCAATAAAATTTCACTGAAAGCTGATGATAAAATTGACTTAAGATTTCAATGCAAATACTATATATAACTAGTTTAGCATGCTGAGTTCTGCTTGGCAAGCCATGAAAGACTCTTGAAAACCATTTGGAACAAAAGTTACAGCACATTTGAACAAAGTTGAAAATTAGCCTTATTTCAGTGAGAGCTGCAGAAAGAAGCAATAAAATTTCACTGAAAGCTGATGATAAAATTGACTTAAGATTTCAATGCAAATACTATATATAACTAGTTTAGCATGCTGAGTTCTGCTTGGCAAGCCATGAAAGACTCTTGAAAACCATTTGGAACAAAAGTTACAGCACATTTGAACAAAGTTGAAAATTAGCCTTATTTCAGTGAGAGCTGCAGAAAGAAGCAATAAAATTTCACTGAAAGCTGATGATAAAATTGACTTAAGATTTCAATGCAAATACTATATATAACTAGTTTAGCATGCTGAGTTCTGCTTGGCAAGCCATGAAAGACTCTTGAAAACCATTTGGAACAAAAGTTACAGCACATTTGAACAAAGTTGAAAATTAGCCTTATTTCAGTGAGAGCTGCAGAAAGAAGCAATACAATTTCAATGAAAGCTGATGATAAAATTGACTTAAGATTTCAATGCAAATACTATATATAACTAGTTTAGCATGCTGAGTTCTGCTTGGCAAGCCATGAAAGACTCTTGAAAACCATTTGGAACAAAAGTTACAGCACATTTGAACAAAGTTGAAAATTAGCCTTATTTCAGTGAGAGCTGCAGAAAGAAGCAATAAAATTTCACTGAAAGCTGATGATAAAATTGACTTAATATTTCAATGCAAATACTATATATAACTAGTTTAGCATGCTGAGTTCTGCTTGGCAAGCCATGAAAGACTCTTGAAAACCATTTGGAACAAAAGTTACAGCACATTTGAACAAAGTTGAAAATTAGCCTTATTTCAGTGAGAGCTGCAGAAAGAAGCAATAAAATTTCACTGAAAGCTGATGATAAAATTGACTTAATATTTCAATGCAAATACTATATATAACTAGTTTAGCATGCTGAGTTCTGCTTGGCAAGCCATGAAAGACTCTTGAAAACCATTTGGAACAAAAGTTACAGCACATTTGAACAAAGTTGAAAATTAGCCTTATTTCAGTGAGAGCTGCAAAAAGAAGCAATAAAATTTCACTGAAAGCTGATGATAAAATTGACTTAATATTTCAATGCAAATACTATATATAACTAGTTTAGCATGCTGAGTTCTGCTTGGCAAGCCATGAAAGACTCTTGAAAACGATTTGGAACAAAAGTTACAGCACATTTGAACAAAGTTGAAAATTAGCCTTATTTCAGTGAGAGCTGCAGAAAGAAGCAATAAAATTTCACTGAAAGCTGATGATAAAATTGACTTAATATTTCAATGCAAATACTATATATAACTAGTTTAGCATGCTGAGTTCTGCTTGGCAAGCCATGAAAGACTCTTGAAAACCATTTGGAACAAAAGTTACAGCACATTTGAACAAAGTTGAAAATTAGCCTTATTTCAGTGAGAGCTGCAGAAAGAAGCAATAAAATTTCACTGAAAGCTGAAAAAAAGTTTGAGCAAAATTTTTCTTTTTGGTGGAAGATTATATTTTGAGAGGAAGATTTCTTTTATCACAGGAAGATTTTTTTTATCGACATTGGTTTTTTTTGGAGGAAGAATTTTTTTTCGGTTGACAGTGGGAATTCTTTTTTTGAAGGCAAATGAAAACTGCTTCTGAAATCTGCTTTATATTTCATTGCAAATAATTGAAAGTACAACTTGTTTGGAATCCTGAGTTCAGCTTGGCAAGCTGTGAAATACTCTTGAAAACCATTTGGAAAAAAAGTTTGAGCAAAATTTTTCTTTTTGGTGGAAGACTATATTTTGAGACGAAGATTTTTTTTAACATAGGAAGAATTTTTTTTACGAATTTTTTTTTTTCTGAAGGAAGAATTTTTTTGAGGTGACTTGTGGGGAACTTTTTTTTTTCAATGGCATATGAAAACTGCTATCGAAACGTTCTTCTTATCGCAATGTTTGGCATCCTGAGTTCAGCTTGGCAAGCTGTGAAACACTCTTGAAAACCATTTGGAAAAAAAGTTTGGGCAAAATTTTCCTTTTTGGTGGAAGATTATATTTTGAGAGGAACATTTTTTTTAACATGGGAAGAATTTTTTTTACTAATTTTTTTTTTCTGAAAGAAGAATTTTTTTGAGGTGACTGTTGTGGGGAACTTTTTTTTTCAATGGCATATGAAAACTGCTACCGAAACGTTCTTCTTATTGCAATGTTTGGAATCCTGAGTTCAGCTTGGCAAGCTGTGAAATACTCTTGAAAACCATTTGGAAAAAAAGTTTGAGCAAAATTTTTCTTTTTGGTGGAAGACTATATTTTGAGACGAAGATTTTTTTTAACATAGGAAGAATTTTTTTTACGAATTTTTTTTTTCTGAAGGAAGAATTTTTTTGAGGTGACTGTTATGGGGAACTTTTTTTTTTCAATGGCATATGAAAACTGCTATCGAAACGTTCTTCTTATTGCAATGTTTGGCATCCTGAGTTCAGCTTGGCAAGCTGTGAAACACTCTTGAAAACCATTTGGAAAAAAAGTTTGGGCAAAATTTTCCTTTTTGGTGGAAGATTATATTTTGAGATGAAGATTTTTTTTAACATAGGAAGAATTTTTTTATGAATTTTTTTTTTCTGAAGGAAGAATTTTTTTGAGGTGACTGTTGTGGGGAACTTTTTTTTTCAATGGCATATGAAAACTGCTATCGAAACGTTCTTCTTATTGCAATGTTTGGAATCCTGAGTTCAGCTTGGCAAGCTGTGAAATACTCTTGAAAACCATTTGGAAAAAAAATTTTAGCAACATTTTTCCTTTTTGGTGGAAGATTATATTTTGAGAGGAAGATTTTTTTTAACATAGGAAGAATTTTTTTACGGATTTTTTTTTTTCTGAAGGAAGAATTTTTTTGAGGTGACGTGGGTAACTTTTTTCTTTTCAATGGCATATGTTTTCTTAATATTTCAATACAAACACTATGTACAACTTGTTTGGCATCCTGAGTTCAGCTTGGCAATCTGTGAAAGACTTGAAAACCATTTGGAAAAAAAGTTTGGGCAAAATTTTTCTTTTTGGTGGAAGATTACATTTTGAGAGGAAGATTTTTTTTAACATAGGAAGAATTTTTTTACGATTTTTTTTTTCTGAAGGAAGAATTTTTTTGAAGTGACTGTTGTGGGGAACTTTTTTTTTTCAATGGCATATTTGTTCTTAATATTTCAATACAAACACTATGTACAACTTGTTTGGCATCCAGAGTTCAGCTTGGCAAGCTGTGAAAGACTCTTGAAAACCATTTGGAAAAAAAGTTAGAGGAAATTTTTCTTTTTGGTGGAATACTATATTTTGAGAGGAACATTTTTTTAACATAGGAAGAATTTTTTTACGATTTTTTTTTTCTGAAGGAAGAATTTTTTTGATGTGACTGTTGTAGGGAACTTTTTTTTTTTTCAAAGGCAAATGAAGACTGCTTCCAAAATGTTCTTAATATTTCAATACAAACACTATGTACAACTTGTTTGGCATCCTGAGTTCAGCTTGGAAAGCTGTGAAAGACTCTTGAAAACCATTTGGAAAAAAAGTTTGAGCAAAATTTTTCTTTTTGGTGGAAGATAATATTTTGAGGAAGATTTTTTTTAACAAAGGAAGAATTTTTTTTTAGAATTTTTTTTTTTCTCAAGGATGAATTTTTTTGAGGTGACTGTTGTGGGGAACTTTTTTCTTTTCAATGGTATATGTGTTCTTAATATTTCAATACAAACACTATGTACAACTTGTTTGGCATCCTGAGTTCAGCTTGGCAATCTGTGAAAGACTCTTGAAAACCATTTGAAAAAAAAGTTTGGGCAAAATTTTTCTTTTTGGTGGAAGATTACATTTTGAGAGGAAGATTTTTTTTAACATAGGAAGAATTTTTTTACGGATTTTTTTTTTCTGAAGGAAGAATTTTTTTGAGATGAATGTTGTGGGGAACTTTTTTTTTTCAAAGGCAAATGAAAAATGCTTCCAAAAAGTTCTTAATATTTCAATACAAACACTATGTACAAGTGTACAAGTGTTTCAATTTCACTGAAAGCTGATGATAAAATTGACTTAAGATTTCAATGCAAATACTATATATAACTAGTTTAGCATGCTGAGTTCTGCTTGGCAAGCCATGAAAGACTCTTGAAAACCATTTGGAACAAAAGTAACAGCACATTTGAACAAAGTTGAAAATTAGCCTTATTTCAGTGAGAGCTGCAGAAAGAAGCAATAAAATTTCACTGAAAGCTGATGATAAAATTGACTTAAGATTTCAATGCAAATACTATATATAACTAGTTTAGCATGCTGAGTTCTGCTTGGCAAGTCATGAAAGACTCTTGAAAACCATTTGGAACAAAAGTTACAGCACATTTGAACAAAGTTGAAAATTAGCCTTATTTCAGTGAGAGCTGCAGAAAGAAGCAATACAATTTCACTGAAAGCTGATGATAAAATTGACTTAATATTTCAATGCAAATACTATATATAACTAGTTTAGCATGCTGAGTTCTGCTTGGCAAGCCATGAAAGACTCTTGAAAACCATTTGGAACAAAAGTTACAGCACATTTGAACAAAGTTGAAAATTAGCCTTATTTCAGTGAGAGCTGCAGAAAGAAGCAATAAAATTTCACTGAAAGCTGATGATAAAATTGACTTAAGATTTCAATGCAAATACTATATATAACTAGTTTAGCATGCTGAGTTCTGCTTGGCAAGCCATGAAAGACTCTTGAAAACCATTTGGAACAAGAGTTACAGCACATTTGAACAAAGTTGAAAATTAGCCTTATTTCAGTGAGAGCTGCAGAAAGAAGCAATAAAATTTCACTGAAAGCTGATGATAAAATTGACTTAATATTTCAATGCAAATACTATATATAACTAGTTTAGCATGCTGAGTTCTGCTTGGCAAGCCATGAAAGACTCTTGAAAACCATTTGGAACAAAAGTTACAGCACATTTGAACAAAGTTGAAAATTAGCCTTATTTCAGTGAGAGCTGCAGAAAGAAGCAATAAAATTTCACTGAAAGCTGATGATAAAATTGACTTAAGATTTCAATGCAAATACTATATATAACTAGTTTAGCATGCTGAGTTCTGCTTGGCAAGCCATGAAAGACTCTTGAAAACCATTTGGAACAAAAGTTACAGCACATTTGAACAAAGTTGAAAATTAGCCTTATTTCAGTGAGAGCTGCAGAAAGAAGCAATACAATTTCACTGAAAGCTGATGATAAAATTGACTTAAGATTTCAATGCAAATACTATATATAACTAGTTTAGCATGCTGAGTTCTGCTTGGCAAGCCATGAAAGACTCTTGAAAACCATTTGGAACAAAAGTTACAGCACATTTGAACAAAGTTGAAAATTAGCCTTATTTCAGTGAGAGCTGCAGAAAGAAGCAATACAATTTCAATGAAAGCTGATGATAAAATTGACTTAAGATTTCAATGCAAATACTATATATAACTAGTTTAGCATGCTGAGTTCTGCTTGGCAAGCTATGAAAGACTCTTGAAAACCATTTGGAACAAAAGTTACAGCACATTTGAACAAAGTTGAAAATTAGCCTTATTTCAGTGAGAGCTGCAGAAAGAAGCAATAAAATTTCACTGAAAGCTGATGATAAAATTGACTTAATATTTCAATGCAAATACTATATATAACTAGTTTAGCATGCTGAGTTCTGCTTGGCAAGCCATGAAAGACTCTTGAAAACCATTTGGAACAAAAGTTACAGCACATTTGAACAAAGTTGAAAATTAGCCTTATTTCAGTGAGAGCTGCAGAAAGAAGCAATAAAATTTCACTGAAAGCTGATGATAAAATTGACTTAATATTTCAATGCAAATACTATATATAACTAGTTTAGCATGCTGAGTTCTGCTTGGCAAGCCATGAAAGACTCTTGAAAACCATTTGGAACAAAAGTTACAGCACATTTGAACAAAGTTGAAAATTAGCCTTATTTCAGTGAGAGCTGCAGAAAGAAGCAATAAAATTTCACTGAAAGCTGATGATAAAATTGACTTAATATTTCAATGCAAATACTATATATAACTAGTTTAGCATGCTGAGTTCTGCTTGGCAAGCCATGAAAGACTCTTGAAAACCATTTGGAACAAAAGTTACAGCACATTTGAACAAAGTTGAAAATTAGCCTTATTTCAGTGAGAGCTGCAGAAAGAAGCAATAAAATTTCACTGAAAGCTGATGATAAAATTGACTTAAGATTTCAATGCAAATACTATATATAACTAGTTTAGCATGCTGAGTTCTGCTTGGCAAGCCATGAAAGACTCTTGAAAACCATTTGGAACAAAAGTTACAGCACATTTGAACAAAGTTGAAAATTAGCCTTATTTCAGTGAGAGCTGCAGAAAGAAGCAATAAAATTTCACTGAAAGCTGATGATAAAATTGACTTAATATTTCAATGCAAATACTATATATAACTAGTTTAGCATGCTGAGTTCTGCTTGGCAAGCCATGAAAGACTCTTGAAAACCATTTGGAACAAAAGTTACAGCACATTTGAACAAAGTTGAAAATTAGCCTTATTTCAGTGAGAGCTGCAGAAAGAAGCAATAAAATTTCACTGAAAGCTGAGCAAAATTTTTCTTTTTGGCGGAAGATTATATTTTGAGAGGAAGATTTCTTTTATCACAGGAAGATTTTTTTTATCGACATTGGTTTTTTTTGGAGGAAGAATTTTTTTTCGGTTGACAGTGGGAATTCTTTTTTTGAAGGCAAATGAAAACTGCTTCTGAAATCTGCTTTATATTTCAATGCAAATAATTGAAAGTACAACTTGTTTGGAATCCTGAGTTCAGCTTGGCAAGCTGTGAAATACTCTTGAAAACCATTTGGAAAAAAAGTTTGAGCAAAATTTTTCTTTTTGGTGGAAGACTATATTTTGAGACGAAGATTTTTTTTATCATAGGAAGAATTTTTTTTACGATTTTTTTTTTCTGAAGGAAGAATTTTTTTGAGGTGACTGTTGTGGGGAACTTTTTTTTTTCAATGGCATATGAAAACTGCTAACGAAACGTTCTTCTTATTGCAATGTTTGGCATCCTGAGTTCATTTTGGCAAGCTGTGAAACACTCTTGAAAACCATTTGGAAAAAAAGTTTGGGCAAAATTTTCCTTTTTGGTGGAAGATTATATTTTGAGAGGAACATTTTTTTTAACATAGGAAGAATTTTTTTACGATTTTTTTTTTCTGAAGGAAGAATTTTTTTGATGTGACTGTTGTGGGGAACTTTTTTTTTTCAATGGCATATGAAAACTGCTACCGAAATGTTCTTCTTATTGCAATGTTTGGCATCCTGAGTTCAGCTTGGCAAGCTGTGAAACACTCTTGAAAACCATTTGGAAAAAAAGTTTGGGCAAAATTTTCCTTTTTGGTGGAAGATTATATTTTGAGAGGAAGATTTTTTTTAACATAGGAAGAATTTTTTTACGAATTTTTTTTTTCTGAAAGAAGAATTTTTTTGAGGTGACTGTTGTGGGGAACTTTTTTTTTTCAATGGCATATGAAAACTGCTACCGAAATGTTCTTCTTATTGCAATGTTTGGAATCCTGAGTTCAGCTTGGCAAGCTGTGAAATACTCTTGAAAACCATTTGGAAAAAAAGTTTGAGCAAAATTTTTCTTTTTGGTGGAAGACTATATTTTGAGACGAAGATTTTTTTTAACATAGGAAGAATTTTTTTTACGAATTTTTTTTTTTCTGAAGGAAGAATTTTTTTGAGGTGACTTTTGTGGGGAACTTTTTTTTTTCAATGGCATATGAAAACTGCTATCGAAACGTTCTTCTTATTGCAATGTTTGGCATCCTGAGTTCAGCTTGGCAAGCTGTGAAACACTGTTGAAAACCATTTGGAAAAAAAGTTTGGGCAAAATTTTCCTTTTTGGTGGAAGATTATATTTTGAGAGGAACATTTTTTTTAACATAGGAAGAATTTTTTTACGATTTTTTTTTCTGAAGGAAGAATTTTTTTGAGGTGACTGTTGTGGTGAACTTTTTTTTTTTTCAATGGCATATGAAAACTGCTACCGAAATGTTCTTCTTATTGCAATGTTTGGCATCCTGAGTTCAGCTTGGCAAGCTGTGAAACACTCTTGAAAACCATTTGGAAAAAAAGTTTGGGCAAAATTTTCCTTTTTGGTGGAAGATTATATTTTGAGAGGAACATTTTTTTTAACATAGGAAGAATTTTTTTACGATTTTTTTTTTCTGAAGGAAGAATTTTTTAGAGGTGACTGTTGTGGTGAACTTTTTTTTTTTTCAATGGCATATGTTTTCTTAATATTTCAATACAAACACTATGTACAACTTGTTTGGCATCCTGAGTTCAGCTTGGCAATCTGTGAAAGACTTGAAAACCATTTGGAAAAAAAGTTTGGGCAAATTTTTCTTTTTGGTGGAAGATTACATTTTGAGAGGAAGATTTTTTTTAACATAGGAAGAATTTTTTTACGATTTTTTTTTTCTGAAGGAAAAATTTTTTAAAGTGACTGTTGTGGGGAACTTTTTTTTTTCAATGGCATGTTTGTTCTTAATATTTCAATACAAACACTATGTACAACTTGTTTGGCATCCAGAGTTCAGCTTGGCAAGCTGTGAAAGACTCTTGAAAACTATTTGGAAAAAAAGTTAGAGGAAATTTTTCTTTTTGGTGGAATACTATATTTTGAGAGGAACATTTTTTTTAACATAGGAAGAATTTTATTACGATTTTTTTTTCTGAAGGAAGAATTTTTTTGAGGTGACTGTTGTGGTGAACTTTTTTTTTTTTCAATGGCATATGAAAACTGCTACCGAAATGTTCTTCTTATTGCAATGTTTGGCATCCTGAGTTCAGCTTGGCAAGCTGTGAAACACTCTTGAAAACCATTTGGAAAAAAAGTTTGGGCAAAATTTTCCTTTTTGGTGGAAGATTATATTTTGAGAGGAACATTTTTTTTAACATAGGAAGAATTTTTTTACGATTTTTTTTTTCTGAAGGAAGAATTTTTTTGAGGTGACTGTTGTGGTGAACTTTTTTTTTTTTCAATGGCATATGTTTTCTTAATATTTCAATACAAACACTATGTACAACTTGTTTGGCATCCTGAGTTCAGCTTGGCAATCTGTGAAAGACTTGAAAACCATTTGGAAAAAAAGTTTGGGCAAATTTTTCTTTTTGGTGGAAGATTACATTTTGAGAGGAAGATTTTTTTTAACATAGGAAGAATTTTTTTACGATTTTTTTTTTCTGAAGGAAAATTTTTTTGAAGTGACTGTTGTGGGGAACTTTTTTTTTTCAATGGCATGTTTGTTCTTAATATTTCAATACAAACACTATGTACAACTTGTTTGGCATCCAGAGTTCAGCTTGGCAAGCTGTGAAAGACTCTTGAAAACTATTTGGAAAAAAAGTTAGAGGAAATTTTTCTTTTTGGTGGAATACTATATTTTGAGAGGAACATTTTTTTAACATAGGAAGAATTTTTTTACGATTTTTTTTTTCTGAAGGAAGAATTCTTTTGATGTGACTGTTGTAGGGAACTTTTTTTTTTTTCAAAGGCAAATGAAAACTGCTTCCAAAATGTTCTTAATATTTCAATACAAACACTATGTACAAGTGTACAAGTGTTTCAATTTCACTGAAAGCTGATGATAAAATTGACTTAAGATTTCAATGCAAATACTATATATAACTAGTTTAGCATGCTGAGTTCTGCTTGGCAAGCCATGAAAGACTCTTGAAAACATTTTGGAACAAAAGTTACAGCACATTTGAACAAAGTTGAAAATTAGCCTTATTTCAGTGAGAGCTGCAGAAAGAAGCAATAAAATTTCACTGAAAGCTGATGATAAAATTGACTTAAGATTTCAATGCAAATACTATATATAACTAGTTTAGCATGCTGAGTTCTGCTTGGCAAGCCATGAAAGACTCTTGAAAACCATTTGGAACAAAAGTTACAGCACATTTGAACAAAGTTGAAAATTAGCCTTATTTCAGTGAGAGCTGCAGAAAGAAGCAATAAAATTTCACTGAAAGCTGATGATAAAATTGACTTAAGATTTCAATGCAAATACTATATATAACTAGTTAAGCATGCTGAGTTCTGCTTGGCAAGCCATGAAAGACTCTTGAAAACCATTTGGAACAAAAGTTACAGCACATTTGAACAAAGTTGAAAATTAGCCTTATTTCAGTGAGAGCTGCAGAAAGAAGCAATAAAATTTCACTGAAAGCTGATGATAAAATTGACTTAATATTTCAATGCAAATACTATATATAACTAGTTTAGCATGCTGAGTTCTGCTTGGCAAGCCATGAAAGACTCTTGAAAACCATTTGGAACAAAAGTTACAGCACATTTGAACAAAGTTGAAAATTAGCCTTATTTCAGTGAGAGCTGCAGAAAGAAGCAATAAAATTTCACTGAAAGCTGAGCAAAATTTTTCTTTTTGGCGGAAGATTATATTTTGAGAGGAAGATTTCTTTTATCACAGGAAGATTTTTTTTATCGACATTGGTTTTTTTTGGAGGAAGAATTTTTTTTCGGTTGACAGTGGGAATTCTTTTTTTGAAGGCAAATGAAAACTGCTTCTGAAATCTGCTTTATATTTCAATGCAAATAATTGAAAGTACAACTTGTTTGGAATCCTGAGTTCAGCTTGGCAAGCTGTGAAATACTCTTGAAAACCATTTGGAAAAAAAGTTTGAGCAAAATTTTTCTTTTTGGTGGAAGACTATATTTTGAGACGAAGATTTTTTTTATCATAGGAAGAATTTTTTTTACGATTTTTTTTTTCTGAAGGAAGAATTTTTTTGAGGTGACTGTTGTGGGGAACTTTTTTTTTTCAATGGCATATGAAAACTGCTAACGAAACGTTCTTCTTATTGCAATGTTTGGCATCCTGAGTTCATTTTGGCAAGCTGTGAAACACTCTTGAAAACCATTTGGAAAAAAAGTTTGGGCAAAATTTTCCTTTTTGGTGGAAGATTATATTTTGAGAGGAACATTTTTTTTAACATAGGAAGAATTTTTTTACGATTTTTTTTTTCTGAAGGAAGAATTTTTTTGATGTGACTGTTGTGGGGAACTTTTTTTTTTCAATGGCATATGAAAACTGCTACCGAAATGTTCTTCTTATTGCAATGTTTGGCATCCTGAGTTCAGCTTGGCAAGCTGTGAAACACTCTTGAAAACCATTTGGAAAAAAAGTTTGGGCAAAATTTTCCTTTTTGGTGGAAGACTATATTTTGAGAGGAAGATTTTTTTTAACATAGGAAGAATTTTTTTACGAATTTTTTTTTTCTGAAAGAAGAATTTTTTTGAGGTGACTGTTGTGGGGAACTTTTTTTTTTCAATGGCATATGAAAACTGCTACCGAAATGTTCTTCTTATTGCAATGTTTGGAATCCTGAGTTCAGCTTGGCAAGCTGTGAAATACTCTTGAAAACCATTTGGAAAAAAAGTTTGAGCAAAATTTTTCTTTTTGGTGGAAGACTATATTTTGAGACGAAGATTTTTTTTATCATAGGAAGAATTTTTTTTACGATTTTTTTTTTCTGAAGGAAGAATTTTTTTGAGGTGACTGTTGTGGGGAACTTTTTTTTTTCAATGGCATATGAAAACTGCTAACGAAACGTTCTTCTTATTGCAATGTTTGGCATCCTGAGTTCATTTTGGCAAGCTGTGAAACACTCTTGAAAACCATTTGGAAAAAAAGTTTGGGCAAAATTTTCCTTTTTAGTGGAAGATTATATTTTGAGAGGAACATTTTTTTTAACATAGGAAGAATTTTTTTACGATTTTTTTTTTCTGAAGGAAGAATTTTTTTGATGTGACTGTTGTGGGGAACTTTTTTTTTTCAATGGCATATGAAAACTGCTACCGAAATGTTCTTCTTATTGCAATGTTTGGCATCCTGAGTTCAGCTTGGCAAGCTGTGAAACACTCTTGAAAACCATTTGGAAAAAAAGTTTGGGCAAAATTTTCCTTTTTGGTGGAAGATTATATTTTGAGAGGAAGATTTTTTTTAACATAGGAAGGATTTTTTTACGAATTTTTTTTTTCTGAAAGAAGAATTTTTTTGAGGTGACTGTTGTGGGGAACTTTTTTTTTTCAATGGCATATGAAAACTGCTACCGAAATGTTCTTCTTATTGCAATGTTTGGAATCCTGAGTTCAGCTTGGCAAGCTGTGAAATACTCTTGAAAACCATTTGGAAAAAAAGTTTGAGCAAAATTTTTCTTTTTGGTGGAAGACTATATTTTGAGACGAAGATTTTTTTTAACATAGGAAGAATTTTTTTTACGAATTTTTTTTTTTCTGAAGGAAGAATTTTTTTGAGGTGACTGTTGTGGGGAACTTTTTTTTTTCAATGGCATATGAAAACTGCTATCGAAACGTTCTTCTTATTGCAATGTTTGGCATCCTGAGTTCAGCTTGGCAAGCTGTGAAACACTCTTGAAAACCATTTGGAAAAAAAGTTTGGGCAAAATTTTCCTTTTTGGTGGAAGATTATATTTTGAGAGGAACATTTTTTTTAACATAGGAAGAATTTTTTTACGATTTTTTTTTTCTGAAGGAAGAATTTTTTTGAGGTGACTGTTGTGAACTTTTTTTTTTTCAATGGCATATGAAAACTGCTACCGAAATGTTCTTCTTATTGCAATGTTTGGCATCCTGAGTTCAGCTTGGCAAGCTGTGAAACACTCTTGAAAACCATTTGGAAAAAAAGTTTGGGCAAAATTTTCCTTTTTGGTGGAAGATTATATTTTGAGAGGAACATTTTTTTTAACATAGGAAGAATTTTTTTACGATTTTTTTTTTCTGAAGGAAGAATTTTTTTGAGGTGACTTTTGTTGTGAACTTTTTTTTTTTCAATGGCATATGAAAACTGCTACCGAAATGTTCTTCTTATTGCAATGTTTGGCATCCTGAGTTCAGCTTGGCAAGCTGTGAAACACTCTTGAAAACCATTTGGAAAAAAAGTTTGGGCAAAATTTTCCTTTTTGGTGGAAGATTATATTTTGAGAGGAAGATTTTTTTCAACATAGGAAAAAAATTTTTACGAATTTTTTTTTTCTGAAAGAAGAATATTTTTGAGGTGACTGTTGTGGGGAACTTTTTTTTTCAATGGCATATGAAAACTGCTACCGAAACGTTCTTCTTATTGCAATGTTTGGAATCCTGAGTTCAGCTTGGCGAGCTGTGAAATACTCTTGAAAACCATTTGGAAAAAAAGTTTGAGCAAAATTTTTCTTTTTGGTGGAAGACTATATTTTGAGACGAAGATTTTTTTTAACATAGGAAGAATTTTTTTTACGAATTTTTTTTTTTCTGAAGGAAGAATTTTTTTGAGGTGACTGTTGTGGGGAACTTTTTTTTTTCAATGGCATATGAAAACTGCTATCGAAACGTTCTTCTTATTGCAATGTTTGGCATCCTGAGTTCAGCTTGGCAAGCTGTGAAACACTCTTGAAAACCATTTGGAAAAAAAGTTTGAGCAAAATTTTTCTTTTTGGTGGAAGACTATATTTTGAGACGAAGATTTTTTTTAACATAGGAAGAATTTTTTTTACGAATTTTTTTTTTTCTGAAGGAAGAATTTTTTTGAGGTGACTGTTGTGAACTTTTTTTTTTTCAATGGCATATGAAAACTGCTACCGAAATGTTCTTCTTATTGCAATGTTTGGCATCCTGAGTTCAGCTTGGCAAGCTGTGAAACACTCTTGAAAACCATTTGGAAAAAAAGTTTGGGCAAAATTTTCCTTTTTGGTGGAAGATTATATTTTGAGAGGAAGATTTTTTTTAACATAGGAAAACATTTTTTACGAATTTTTTTTTTCTGAAAGAAGAATTTTTTTGAGGTGACTGTTGTGGGGAACTTTTTTTTTTCAATGGCATATGAAAACTGCTACCAAAACGTTCTTCTTATTGCAATGTTTGGAATCCTGAGTTCAGCTTGGCGAGCTGTGAAACACTCTTGAAAACCATTTGGAAAAAAAGTTTGGGCAAAATTTTCCTTTTTGGTGGAAGATTATATTTTGAGAGGAACATTTTTTTTAACATAGGAAGAATTTTTTTACGATTTTTTTTTTCTGAAGGAAGAATTTTTTTGAGGTGACTTTTGTGGTGAACTTTTTTTTTTTTCAATAGCATATGAAAACTGCTACCGAAATGTTCTTCTTATTGCAATGTTTGGCATCCTGAGTTCAGCTTGGCAAGCTGTGAAACACTCTTGAAAACCATTTGGAAAAAAAGTTTGGGCAAAATTTTCCTTTTTGGTGGAAGATTATATTTTGAGATGAAGATTTTTTTTAACATAGGAAGAATTTTTTTACGAATTTTTTTTTTCTGAAGGAAGAATTTTTTTGAGGTGACTGTTGTGGGGAACTTTTTTTTTTCAATGGCATATGTTTTCTTAATATTTCAATACAAACACTATGTACAACTTGTTTGGCATCCTGAGTTCAGCTTGGCAATCTGTGAAAGACTTGAAAACCATTTGGAAAAAAAGTTTGGGCAAAATTTTTCTTTTTGGTGGAAGATTACATTTTGAGAGGAAGATTTTTTTTAACATAGGAAGAATTTTTTTACGATTGTTTTTTTTCTGAAAGAAGAATTTTTTTGAAGTGACTGTTGTGGGGAACTTTTTTTTTTCAAAGGCATATTTGTTCTTAATATTTCAATACAAACACTATGTACAACTTGTTTGGCATCCAGAGTTCAGCTTGGCAAGCTGTGAAAGACTCTTGAAAACCATTTGGAAAAAAAGTTAGAGGAAATTTTTCTTTTTGATGGAATACTATAGTTTGAGAGGAACATTTTTTTAACATAGGAAGAATTTTTTTACGATTTTTTTTTTCTGAAGGAAGAATTTTTTTGATGTGACTGTTGTAGGGAACTTTTTTTTTTTTCAAAGGCAAATGAAAACTGCTTCCAAAATGTTCTTAATATTTCAATACAAACACTATGTACAACTTGTTTGGCATCCTGAGTTCAGCTTGGAAAGCTGTGAAAGACTCTTGAAAACCATTTGGAAAAAAAGTTTGAGCAAAATTTTTCTTTTTGGTGGAAGATTATATTTTGAGAGGAAGATTTTTTTTAACAAAGGAAGAATTTTTTTTACGATTTTTTTTTTTTCTCAAGGATGAATTTTTTTGAGGTGACTGTTGTGGGGAACTTTTTTCTTTTCAATGGCATATGTGTTCTTAATATTTCAATACAAACACTATGTACAACTTGTTTGGCATCCTGAGTTCAGCTTGGCAATCTGTGAAAGACTCTTGAAAACCATTTGGAAAAAAAGTTTGGGCAAAATTTTTCTTTTTGGTGGAAGATTACATTTTGAGAGGAAGATTTTTTTTAACATAGGAAGAATTTTTTTACGAATTTTTTTTTTTGACTTAAGATTTCAATGCAAATACTATATATAACTAGTTTAGCATGCTGAGTTCTGCTTGGCAAGCCATGAAAGACTCTTGAAAAGCATTTGGAACAAAAGTTACAGCACATTTGAACAAAGTTGAAAATTAGCCTTATTTCAGTGAGAGCTGCAGAAAGAAGCAATAAAATTTCACTGAAAGCTGATGATAAAATTGACTTAATATTTCAATGCAAATACTATATATAACTAGTTTAGCATGCTGAGTTCTGCTTGGCAAGCCATGAAAGACTCTTGAAAACCATTTGGAACAAAAGTTACAGCACATTTGAACAAAGTTGAAAATTAGCCTTATTTCAGTGAGAGCTGCAGAAAGAAGCAATAAAATTTCACTGAAAGCTGATGATAAAATTGACTTAATATTTCAATGCAAATACTATATATAACTAGTTTAGCATGCTGAGTTCTGCTTGGCAAGCCATGAAAGACTCTTGAAAACCATTTGGAACAAAAGTTACAGCACATTTGAACAAAGTTGAAAATTAGCCTTATTTCAGTGAGAGCTGCAGAAAGAAGCAATAAAATTTCACTGAGAGCTGATGATAAAATTGACTTAATATTTCAATGCAAATACTATATATAACTAGTTTAGCATGCTGAGTTCTGCTTGGCAAGCCATGAAAGACTCTTGAAAACCATTTGGAACAAAAGTTACAGCACATTTGAACAAAGTTGAAAATTAGCCTTATTTCAGTGAGAGCTGCAGAAAGAAGCAATAAAATTTCAATGAAAGCTGATGATAAAATTGACTTAAGATTTCAATGCAAATACTATATATAACTAGTTTAGCATGCTGAGTTCTGCTTGGCAAGCCATGAAAGACTCTTGAAAACCATTTGGAACAAAAGTTACAGCACATTTGAACAAAGTTGAAAATTAGCCTTATTTCAGTGAGAGCTGCAGAAAGAAGCAATAAAATTTCACTGAAAGCTGATGATAAAATTGACTTAATATTTCAATGCAAATACTATATATAACTAGTTTAGCATGCTGAGTTCTGCTTGGCAAGCCATGAAAGACTCTTGAAAACCATTTGGAACAAAAGTTACAGCACATTTGAACAAAGTTGAAAATTAGCCTTATTTCAGTGAGAGCTGCAGAAAGAAGCAATAAAATTTCACTGAAAGCTGATGATAAAATTGACTTAAGATTTCAATGCAAATACTATATATAACTAGTTTAGCATGCTGAGTTCTGCTTGGCAAGCCATGAAAGACTCTTGAAAACCATTTGGAACAAAAGTTACAGCACATTTGAACAAAGTTGAAAATTAGCCTTATTTCAGTGAGAGCTGCAGAAAGAAGCAATAAAATTTCACTGAAAGCTGATGATAAAATTGACTTAATATTTCAATGCAAATACTATATATAACTAGTTTAGCATGCTGAGTTCTGCTTGGCAAGCCATGAAAGACTCTTGAAAACCATTTGGAACAAAAGTTACAGCACATTTGAACAAAGTTGAAAATTAGCCTTATTTCAGTGAGAGCTGCAGAAAGAAGCAATAAAATTTCACTGAAAGCTGATGATAAAATTGACTTAATATTTCAATGCAAATACTATATATAACTAGTTTAGCATGCTGAGTTCTGCTTGGCAAGCCATGAAAGACTCTTGAAAACCATTTGGAACAAAAGTTACAGCACATTTGAACAAAGTTGAAAATTAGCCTTATTTCAGTGAGAGCTGCAGAAAGAAGCAATAAAATTTCACTGAGAGCTGATGATAAAATTGACTTAATATTTCAATGCAAATACTATATATAACTAGTTTAGCATGCTGAGTTCTGCTTGGCAAGCCATGAAAGACTCTTGAAAACCATTTGGAACAAAAGTTACAGCACATTTGAACAAAGTTGAAAATTAGCCTTATTTCAGTGAGAGCTGCAGAAAGAAGCAATAAAATTTCAATGAAAGCTGATGATAAAATTGACTTAAGATTTCAATGCAAATACTATATATAACTAGTTTAGCATGCTGAGTTCTGCTTGGCAAGCCATGAAAGACTCTTGAAAACCATTTGGAACAAAAGTTACAGCACATTTGAACAAAGTTGAAAATTAGCCTTATTTCAGTGAGAGCTGCAGAAAGAAGCAATAAAATTTCACTGAAAGCTGATGATAAAATTGACTTAATATTTCAATGCAAATACTATATATAACTAGTTTAGCATGCTGAGTTCTGCTTGGCAAGCCATGAAAGACTCTTGAAAACCATTTGGAACAAAAGTTACAGCACATTTGAACAAAGTTGAAAATTAGCCTTATTTCAGTGAGAGCTGCAGAAAGAAGCAATAAAATTTCACTGAAAGCTGATGATAAAATTGACTTAATATTTCAATGCAAATACTATATATAACTAGTTTAGCATGCTGAGTTCTGCTTGGCAAGCCATGAAAGACTCTTGAAAACCATTTGGAACAAAAGTTACAGCACATTTGAACAAAGTTGAAAATTAGCCTTATTTCAGTGAGAGCTGCAGAAAGAAGCAATAAAATTTCACTGAGAGCTGATGATAAAATTGACTTAATATTTCAATGCAAATACTATATATAACTAGTTTAGCATGCTGAGTTCTGCTTGGCAAGCCATGAAAGACTCTTGAAAACCATTTGGAACAAAAGTTATAGCACATTTGAACAAAGTTGAAAATTAGACTTATTTCAGTGAGAGCTGCAGAAAGAAGCAATAAAATTTCACTGAAAGCTGATGATAAAATTGACTTAATATTTCAATGCAAATACTATATATAACTAGTTTAGCATGCTGAGTTCTGCTTGGCAAGCCATGAAAGACTCTTGAAAACCATTTGGAACAAAAGTTACAGCACATTTGAACAAAGTTGAAAATTAGCCTTATTTCAGTGAGAGCTGCAGAAAGAAGCAATAAAATTTCACTGAAAGCTGATGATAAAATTGACTTAATATTTCAATACAAATACTATATATAACTAGTTTAGCATGCTGAGTTCTGCTTGGCAAGCCATGAAAGACTCTTGAAAACCATTTGGAACAAAAGTTACAGCACATTTGAACAAAGTTGAAAATTAGCCTTATTTCAGTGAGAGCTGCAGAAAGAAGCAATAAAATTTCACTGAAAGCTGATGATAAAATTGACTTAATATTTCAATGCAAATACTATATATAACTAGTTTAGCATGCTGAGTTCTGCTTGGCAAGCCATGAAAGACTCTTGAAAACCATTTGGAACAAAAGTTACAGCACATTTGAACAAAGTTGAAAATTAGACTTATTTCAGTGAGAGCTGCAGAAAGAAGCAATAAAATTTCACTGAAAGCTGATGATAAAATTGACTTAATATTTCAATGCAAATACTATATATAACTAGTTTAGCATGCTGAGTTCTGCTTGGCAAGCTATGAAAGACTCTTGAAAACCATTTGGAACAAAAGTTACAGCACATTTGAACAAAGTTGAAAATTAGCCTTATTTCAGTGAGAGCTGCAGAAAGAAGCAATAAAATTTCACTGAAAGCTGATGATAAAATTGACTTAAGATTTCAATGCAAATACTATATATAACTAGTTTAGCATGCTGAGTTCTGCTTGGCAAGCCATGAAAGACTCTTGAAAACCATTTGGAACAAAAGTTACAGCACATTTGAACAAAGTTGAAAATTAGCCTTATTTCAGTGAGAGCTGCAGAAAGAAGCAATAAAATTTCACTGAAAGCTGATGATAAAATTGACTTAATATTTCAATACAAATACTATATATAACTAGTTTAGCATGCTGAGTTCTGCTTGGCAAGCCATGAAAGACTCTTGAAAACCATTTGGAACAAAAGTTACAGCACTTTTGAACAAAGTTGAAAATTAGCCTTATTTCAGTGAGAGCTGCAGAAAGAAGCAATAAAATTTCACTGAAAGCTGATGATAAAATTGACTTAAGATTTCAATGCAAATACTATATATAACTAGTTTAGCATGCTGAGTTCTGCTTGGCAAGCCATGAAAGACTCTTGAAAACCATTTGGAACAAGAGTTACAGCACATTTGAACAAAGTTGAAAATTAGCCTTATTTCAGTGAGAGCTGCAGAAAGAAGCAATAAAATTTCACTGAAAGCTGATGATAAAATTGACTTAATATTTCAATGCAAATACTATATATAACTAGTTTAGCATGCTGAGTTCTGCTTGGCAAGCCATGAAAGACTCTTGAAAACCATTTGGAACAAAAGTTACAGCACATTTGAACAAAGTTGAAAATTAGCCTTATTTCAGTGAGAGCTGCAGAAAGAAGCAATAAAATTTCACTGAAAGCTGAAAAAAAGTTTGAGCAAAATTTTTCTTTTTGGTGGAAGATTATATTTTGAGAGGAAGATTTCTTTTATCACAGGAAGATTTTTTTTATCGACATTGGTTTTTTTTGGAGGAAGAATTTTTTTTCGGTTGACAGTGGGAATTCTTTTTTTGAAGGCAAATGAAAACTGCTTCTGAAATCTGCTTTATATTTCAATGCAAATAATTGAAAGTACAACTTGTTTGGAATCCTGAGTTCAGCTTGGCAAGCTGTGAAATACTCTTGAAAACCATTTGGAAAAAAAGTTTGAGCAAAATTTTTCTTTTTGGTGGAAGACTATATTTTGAGACGAAGATTTTTTTTAACATAGGAAGAATTTTTTCTACGAATTTTTTTTTTTCTGAAGGAAGAATTTTTTTGAGGTGACTGTTGTGGGGAACTTTTTTTTTTCAATGGCATATGAAAACTGCTATCGAAACGTTCTTCTTATTGCAATGTTTGGCATCCTGAGTTCAGCTTGGCAAGCTGTGAAACACTCTTGAAAACCATTTGGAAAAAAAGTTTGGGCAAAATTTTCCTTTTTGGTGGAAGATTATATTTTGAGATGAAGATTTTTTTTAACGTAGGAAGAATTTTTTTATGAATTTTTTTTTTCTGAAGGAAGAATTTTTTTGAGGTGACTGTTGTAGGGAACTTTTTTTTTCAATGGCATATGAAAACTGCTATCGAAACGTTCTTCTTATTGCAATGTTTGGAATCCTGAGTTCAGCTTGGCAAGCTGTGAAATACTCTTGAAAACCATTTGGAAAAAAAATTTTAGCAACATTTTTCTTTTTGGTGGAAGATTATATTTTGAGAGGAAGATTTTTTTTAACATAGGAAGAATTTTTTTACGGATTTTTTTTTTTCTGAAGGAAGAATTTTTTTGAGGTGACTGTTGTGGGTAACTTTTTTCTTTTCAATGGCATATGTTTTCTTAATATTTCAATACAAACACTATGTACAACTTGTTTGGCATCCAGAGTTCAGCTTGGCAAGCTGTGAAAGACTCTTGAAAACCATTTGGAAAAAAAGTTAGAGGAAATTTTTCTTTTTGGTGGAATACTATATTTTGAGAGGAACATTTTTTTAACATAGGAAGAATTTTTTTACGATTTTTTTTTTCTGAAAGAAGAATTTTTTTGAGGTGACTGTTGTGGGGAACTTTTTTTTTTCAATGGCATATGAAAACTGCTACCGAAATGTTCTTCTTATTGCAATGTTTGGCATCCTGAGTTCAGCTTGGCAAGCTGTGAAACACTCTTGAAAACCATTTGGAAAAAAAGTTTGGGCAAAATTTTCCTTTTTGGTGGAAGATTATATTTTGAGATGAAGATTTTTTTTAACATAGGAAGAATTTTTTTACGAATTTTTTTTTTCTGAAAGAAGAATTTTTTTGAGGTGACTGTTGTGGGGAACTTTTTTTTTTCAATGGCATATGAAAACTGCTACCGAAACGTTCTTCTTATTGCAATGTTTGGAATCCTGAGTTCAGCTTGGCAAGCTGTGACATACTCTTGAAAACCATTTGGAAAAAAAGTTTGAGCAAAATTTTTCTTTTTGGTGGAAGACTATATTTTGAGACGAAGATTTTTTTTAACATAGGAAGAATTTTTTTTACGAATTTTTTTTTTTCTGAAGGAAGAATTTTTTTGAGGTGACTGTTGTGGGGAACTTTTTTTTTTCAATGGCATATGAAAACTGCTATCGAAACGTTCTTCTTATTGCAATGTTTGGCATCCTGAGTTCAGCTTGGCAAGCTGTGAAACACTCTTGAAAACCATTTGGAAAAAAAGTTAGAGGAAATTTTTCTTTTTGGTGGAATACTATATTTTGAGAGGAACATTTTTTTAACATAGGAAGAATTTTTTTACGATTTTTTTTTTCTGAAGGAAGAATTTTTTTGATGTGACCTGTTGTAGGGAACTTTTTTTTTTTTCAAAGGCAAATGAAAACTGCTTCCAAAATGTTCTTAATATTTCAATACAAACACTATGTACAACTTGTTTGGCATCCTGAGTTCAGCTTGGAAAGCTGTGAAAGACTCTTGAAAACCATTTGTAAAAAAAGTTTGAGCAAAATTTTTCTTTTTGGTGGAAGATTATATTTTGAGAGGATGATTTTTTTTAACAAAGGAAGAATTTTTTTTACGAATTTTTTTTTTTCTCAAGGATGAATTTTTTTGAGGTGACCGTTGTGGGGAACTTTTTTCTTTTCAAAGGCAAATGAAAAATGCTTCCAAAAAGTTCTTAACATTTCAATACAAACACTATGTACAAGTGTACAAGTGTTTCAATTTCACTGAAAGCTGATGATAAAATAGACTTAAACTATAACTAGTTTAGCATGCTGAGTTCTGCTTGGCAAGCCATGAAAGACTCTTGAAAACCATTTGGAACAAAAGTTACAGCACATTTGAACAAAGTTGAAAATTAGCCTTATTTCAGTGAGAGCTGCAGAAAGAAGCAATAAAATTTCACTGAGAGCTGATGATAAAATTGACTTAATATTTCAATGCAAATACTATATATAACTAGTTTAGCATGCTGAGTTCTGTTTGGCAAGCCATGAAAGACTCTTGAAAACCATTTGGAACAAGAGTTACAGCACATTTGAACAAAGTTGAAAATTAGCCTTATTTCAGTGAGAGCTGCAGAAAGAAGCAATAAAATTTCACTGAAAGCTGATGATAAAATTGACTTAATATTTCAATGCAAATACTATATATAACTAGTTTAGCATGCTGAGTTCTGCTTGGCAAGCCATGAAAGACTCTTGAAAACCATTTGGAACAAGAGTTACAGCACATTTGAACAAAGTTGAAAATTAGACTTATTTCAGTGAGAGCTGCAGAAAGAAGCAATAAAATTTCACTGAAAGCTGATGATAAAATTGAGTTAATATTTTAATGCAAATACTAAATATAACTAGTTCAGCATGCTGAGTTCTGCTTGGCAAGCCATGAAAGACTCTTGAAAACCATTTGGAACAAAAGTTACAGCACATTTGAACAAAGTTGAAAATTAGCCTTATTTCAGTGAGAGCTGCAGAAAGAAGCAATAAAATTTCACTGAAAGCTGATGATAAAATTGACTTAAGATTTCAATGCAAATACTATATATAACTAGTTTAGCATGCTGAGTTCTGCTTGGCAAGCCATGAAAGACTCTTGAAAACCATTTGGAACAAAAGTTACAGCACATTTGAACAAAGTTGAAAATTAGCCTTATTTCAGTGAGAGCTGCAGAAAGAAGCAATAAAATTTCACTGAAAGCTGATGATAAAATTGACTTAATATTTCAATACAAATACTATATATAACTAGTTTAGCATGCTGAGTTCTGCTTGGCAAGCCATGAAAGACTCTTGAAAAGCATTTGGAACAAAAGTTACAGCACATTTGAACAAAGTTGAAAATTAGCCTTATTTCAGTGAGAGCTGCAGAAAGAAGCAATAAAATTTCACTGAAAGCTGATGATAAAATTGACTTAATATTTCAATGCAAATACTATATATAACTAGTTTAGCATGCTGAGTTCTGCTTGGCAAGCCATGAAAGACTCTTAAAAAACATTTGGAACAAAAGTTACAGCACATTTGAACAAAGTTGAAAATTAGCCTTATTTCAGTGAGAGCTGCAGAAAGAAGCAATAAAATTTCACTGAGAGCTGATGATAAAATTGACTTAATATTTCAATGCAAATACTATATATAACTAGTTTAGCATGCTGAGTTCTGTTTGGCAAGCCATGAAAGACTCTTGAAAACCATTTGGAACAAAAGTTACAGCACATTTGAACAAAGTTGAAAATTAGCCTTATTTCAGTGAGAGCTGCAGAAAGAAGCAATAAAATTTCACTGAAAGCTGATGATAAAATTGACTTAAGATTTCAATGCAAATACTATATATAACTAGTTTAGCATGCTGAGTTCTGCTTGGCAAGCCATGAAAGACTCTTGAAAAGCATTTGGAACAAAAGTTACAGCACATTTGAACAAAGTTGAAAATTAGCCTTATTTCAGTGAGAGCTGCAGAAAGAAGCAATAAAATTTCACTGAAAGCTGATGATAAAATTGACTTAATATTTCAATGCAAATACTATATATAACTAGTTTAGCATGCTGAGTTCTGCTTGGCAAGCCATGAAAGACTCTTGAAAACCATTTGGAACAAAAGTTACAGCACATTTGAACAAAGTTGAAAATTAGCCTTATTTCAGTGAGAGCTGCAGAAAGAAGCAATAAAATTTCACTGAAAGCTGAAAAAAAGTTTGAGCAAAATTTTTCTTTTTGGTGGAAGATTATATTTTGAGAGGAAGATTTCTTTTATCACAGGAAGATTTTTTTTATCGACATTGGTTTTTTTTGGAGGAAGAATTTTTTTTCGGTTGACAGTGGGAATTCTTTTTTTGAAGGCAAATGAAAACTGCTTCTGAAATCTGCTTTATATTTCAATGCAAATAATTGAAAGTACAACTTGTTTGGAATCCTGAGTTCAGCTTGGCAAGCTGTGAAACACTCTTGAAAACCATTTGGAAAAAAAGTTTGGGGAAAATTTTCCTTTTTGGTGGAAGATTATATTTTGAGAGGAACATTTTTTTTAACATAGGAAGAATTTTTTTACGAATTTTTTTTTTCTGAAAGAAGAATTTTTTTGAGGTGACTGTTGTGGGGAACTTTTTTTTTCAATGGCATATGAAAACTGCTACCGAAACGTTCTTCTTATTGCAATGTTTGGAATCCTGAGTTCAGCTTGGCAAGCTGTGAAATACTCTTGAAAACCATTTGGAAAAAAAGTTTGAGCAAAATTTTTCTTTTTGGTGGAAGACTATATTTTGAGACGAAGATTTTTTTTAACATAGGAAGAATTTTTTTTACGAATTTTTTTTTTTCTGAAGGAAGAATTTTTTTGAGGTGACTGTTGTGGGGAACTTTTTTTTTTCAATGGCATATGAAAACTGCTATCGAAACGTTCTTCTTATTGCAATGTTTGGCATCCTGAGTTCAGCTTGGCAAGCTGTGAAACACTCTTGAAAACCATTTGGAAAAAAAGTTTGGGCAAAAATTTCCTTTTTGGTGGAAGATTATATTTTGAGAGGAACATTTTTTTTAACATAGGAAGAATTTTTTTACGATTTTTTTTTTCTGAAGGAAGAACTTTTTTGAGGTGACTGTTGTGAACTTTTTTTTTTTTCAATGGCATATGAAAACTGCTACCGAAATGTTCTTCTTATTGCAATGTTTGGCATCCTGAGTTCAGCTTGGCAAGCTGTGAAACACTCTTGAAAACCATTTGGAAAAAAAGTTTGGGCAAAATTTTCCTTTTTGGTGGAAGATTATATTTTGAGAGGAACATTTTTTTTAACATGGGAAGAATTTTTTTTACTAATTTTTTTTTTCTGAAAGAAGAATTTTTTTGAGGTGACTGTTGTGGGGAACTTTTTTTTCCAATGGCATATGAAAACTGCTACCGAAACGTTCTTCTTATTGCAATGTTTGGAATCCTGAGTTCAGCTTGGCAAGCTGTGAAATACTCTTGAAAACCATTTGGAAAAAAAGTTTGAGCAAAATTTTTCTTTTTGGTGGAAGACTATATTTTGAGACGAAGATTTTTATTAACATAGGAAGAATTTTTTTTACGAATTTTTTTTTTTCTGAAGGAAGAATTTTTTTGAGGTGACTGTTGTGGGGAACTTTTTTTTTCAATGGCATATGAAAACTGCTATCGAAACGTTCTTCTTATTGCAATGTTTGGAATCCTGAGTTCAGCTTGGCAAGCTGTGAAATACTCTTGAAAACCATTTGGAAAAAAAATTTTAGCAACATTTTTCTTTTTGGTGGAAGATTATATTTTGAGAGGAAGATTTTTTTTAACATAGGAAGAATTTTTTTACGGATTTTTTTTTTTCTGAAGGAAGAATTTTTTTGAGGTGACGTGGGTAACTTTTTTCTTTTCAATGGCATATGTTTTCTTAATATTTCAATACAAACACTATGTACAACTTGTTTGGCATCCTGAGTTCAGCTTGGCAATCTGTGAAAGACTTGAAAACCATTTGGAAAAAAAGTTTGGGCAAAATTTTTCTTTTTGGTGGAAGATTACATTTTGAGAGGAAGATTTTTTTTAACATAGGAAGAATTTTTTTACGATTTTTTTTTTCTGAAGGAAGAATTTTTTTGAGGTGACTGTTGTGGGGAACTTTTTTTTTTCAATGGCATATTTGTTCTTAATATTTCAATACAAACACTATGTACAACTTGTTTGGCATCCAGAGTTCAGCTTGGCAAGCTGTGAAAGACTCTTGAAAACCATTTGGAAAAAAAGTTAGAGGAAATTTTTCTTTTTGGTGGAATACTATATTTTGAGAGGAACATTTTTTTAACATAGGAAGAATTTTTTTACGATTTTTTTTTTCTGAAGGAAGAATTTTTTTGATGTGACTGTTGTAGGGAACTTTTTTTTTTTTCAAAGGCAAATGAAGACTGCTTCCAAAATGTTCTTAATATTTCAATACAAACACTATGTACAACTTGTTTGGCATCCTGAGTTCAGCTTGGAAAGCTGTGAAAGACTCTTGAAAACCATTTGGAAAAAAAGTTTGAGCAAAATTTTTCTTTTTGGTGGAAGATTATATTTTGAGGAAGATTTTTTTTAACAAAGGAAGAATTTTTTTTTAGAATTTTTTTTTTTCTCAAGGATGAATTTTTTTGAGGTGACTGTTGTGGGGAACTTTTTTCTTTTCAATGGCATATGTGTTCTTAATATTTCAATACAAACACTATGTACAACTTGTTTGGCATCCTGAGTTCAGCTTGGCAATCTGTGAAAGACTCTTGAAAACCATTTGAAAAAAAAGTTTGGGCAAAATTTTTCTTTTTGGTGGAAGATTACATTTTGAGAGGAAGATTTTTTTTAACATAGGAAAAAATTTTTTACGAATTTTTTTTTTATGAAGGAAGAATTTTTTTGAGATGAATGTTGTGGGGAACTTTTTTTTTTCAAAGGCAAATGAAAAATGCTTCCAAAAAGTTCTTAATATTTCAATACAAACACTATGTACAAGTGTACAAGTGTTTCAATTTCACTGAAAGCTGATGATAAAATTGACTTAAGATTTCAATGCAAATACTATATATAACTAGTTTAGCATGCTGAGTTCTGCTTGGCAAGCCATGAAAGACTCTTGAAAACCATTTGGAACAAAAGTTACAGCACATTTGAACAAAGTTGAAAATTAGCCTTATTTCAGTGAGAGCTGCAGAAAGAAGCAATAAAATTTCACTGAAAGCTGATGATAAAATTGACTTAAGATTTCAATGCAAATACTATATATAACTAGTTTAGCATGCTGAGTTCTGCTTGGCAAGTCATGAAAGACTCTTGAAAACCATTTGGAACAAAAGTTACAGCACATTTGAACAAAGTTGAAAATTAGCCTTATTTCAGTGAGAGCTGCAGAAAGAAGCAATACAATTTCACTGAAAGCTGATGATAAAATTGACTTAAGATTTCAATGCAAATACTATATATAACTAGTTTAGCATGCTGAGTTCTGCTTGGCAAGCCATGAAAGACTCTTGAAAACCATTTGGAACAAGAGTTACAGCACATTTGAACAAAGTTGAAAATTAGCCTTATTTCAGTGAGAGCTGCAGAAAGAAGCAATAAAATTTCACTGAAAGCTGATGATAAAATTGACTTAATATTTCAATGCAAATACTATATATAACTAGTTTAGCATGCTGAGTTCTGCTTGGCAAGCCATGAAAGACTCTTGAAAACCATTTGGAACAAAAGTTACAGCACATTTGAACAAAGTTGAAAATTAGCCTTATTTCAGTGAGAGCTGCAGAAAGAAGCAATAAAATTTCACTGAAAGCTGATGATAAAATTGACTTAATATTTCAATGCAAATACTATATATAACTAGTTTAGCATGCTGAGTTCTGCTTGGCAAGCCATGAAAGACTCTTGAAAACCATTTGGAACAAAAGTTACAGCACATTTGAACAAAGTTGAAAATTAGCCTAGTTTCAGTGAGAGCTGCAGAAAGAAGCAATAAAATATCACTGAAAGCTGATGATAAAATTGACTTAAGATTTCAATGCAAATACTATATATAACTAGTTTAGCATGCTGAGTTCTGCTTGGCAAGCCATGAAAGACTCTTGAAAACCATTTGGAACAAAAGTTACAGCACATTTGAACAAAGTTGAAAATTAGCCTTATTTCAGTGAGAGCTGCAGAAAGAAGCAATAAAATTTCACTGAAAGCTGATGATAAAATTGACTTAATATTTCAATGCAAATACTATATATAACTAGTTTAGCATGCTGAGTTCTGCTTGGCAAGCCATGAAAGACTCTTGAAAACCATTTGGAACAAAAGTTACAGCACATTTGAACAAAGTTGAAAATTAGCCTTATTTCAGTGAGAGCTGCAGAAAGAAGCAATAAAATTTCACTGAAAGCTGAAAAAAAGTTTGAGCATAATTTTTCTTTTTGGTGGAAGATTATATTTTGAGAGGAAGATATCTTTTATCACAGGAAGATTTTTTTTATCGACATTGGTTTTTTTTGGAGGAAGAATTTTTTTTCGGTTGACAGTGGGAATTCTTTTTTTGAAGGCAAATGAAAACTGCTTCTGAAATCTGCTTTATATTTCAATGCAAATAATTGAAAGTACAACTTGTTTGGAATCCTGAGTTCAGCTTGGCAAGCTGTGAAACACTCTTGAAAACCATTTGGAAAAAAAGTTTGGGCAAAATTTTCCTTTTTGGTGGAAGATTATATTTTGAGAGGAACATTTTTTTTAACATAGGAAGAATTTTTTTACAAATTTTTTTTTTCTGAAAGAAGAATTTTTTTGAGGTGACTGTTGTGGGGAACTTTTTTTTTTCAATGGCATATGAAAACTGCTACCGAAACGTTCTTCTTATTGCAATGTTTGGAATCCTGAGTTCAGCTTGGCAAGCTGTGAAATACTCTTGAAAACCATTTGGAAAAAAAGTTTGAGCAAAATTTTTCTTTTTGGTGGAAGACTATATTTTGAGACGAAGATTTTTTTTAACATAGGAAGAATTTTTTTTACGAATTTTTTTTTTCTGAAGGAAGAATTTTTTTGAGGTGACTGTTGTGGGGAACTTTTTTTTTTCAATGGCATATGAAAACTGCTATCGAAACGTTCTTCTTATTGCAATGTTTGGCATCCTGAGTTCAGCTTGGCAAGCTGTGAAACACTCTTGAAAACCATTTGGAAAAAAAGTTTGGGCAAAATTTTCCTTTTTGGTGGAAGATTATATTTTGAGATGAAGATTTTTTTTAACATAGGAAGAATTTTTTTATGAATTTTTTTTTTCTGAAGGAAGAATTTTTTTGAGGTGACTGTTGTGGGGAACTTTTTTTTTCAATGGCATATGAAAACTGCTATCGAAACGTTCTTCTTATTGCAATGTTTGGAATCCTGAGTTCAGCTTGGCAAGCTGTGAAATACTCTTGAAAACCATTTGGAAAAAAAAATTTAGCAACATTTTTCTTTTTGGTGGAAGATTATATTTTGAGAGGAAGATTTTTTTTAACATAGGAAGAATTTTTTTACGGATTTTTTTTTTTCTGAAGGAAGAATTTTTTTGAGGTGACTGTTGTGGGTAACTTTTTTCTTTTCAATGGCATATTTGTTCTTAATATTTCAATACAAACACTATGTACAACTTGTTTGGCATCCAGAGTTCAGCTTGGCAAGCTGTGAAAGACTCTTGATAACCATTTGGAAAAAAAGTTAGAGGAAATTTTTCTTTTTGGTGGAATACTATATTTTGAGAGGAACATTTTTTTAACATAGGAAGAATTTTTTTACGATTTTTTTTTTCTGAAGGAAGATTTTTTTTGATGTGACTGTTGTAGGGAACTTTTTTTTTTTTCAAAGGCAAATGAAGACTGCTTCCAAAATGTTCTTAATATTTCAATACAAACACTATGTACAACTTGTTTGGCATCCTGAGTTCAGCTTGGAAAGCTGTGAAAGACTCTTGAAAACCATTTGGAAAAAAAGTTTGAGCAAAATTTTTCTTTTTGGTGGAAGATTATATTTTGAGGAAGATTTTTTTTTACAAAGGAAGAATTTTTTTTACGAATTTTTTTTTTCTGAAGGAAGAATTTTTTTGAGATGAATGTTGTGGGGAACTTTTTTTTTTCAAAGGCAAATGAAAAATGCTTCCAAAAAGTTCTTAATATTTCAATACAAACACTATGTAAAAGTGTACAAGTGTTTCAATTTCACTGAAAGCTGATGATAAAATTGACTTAAGATTTCAATGCAAATACTATATATAACTAGTTTAGCATGCTGAGTTCTGCTTGGCAAGCCATGAAAGACTCTTGAAAACCATTTGGAACAAAAGTTACAGCACATTTGAACAAAGTTGAAAATTAGCCTTATTTCAGTGAGAGCTGCAGAAAGAAGCAATACAATTTCACTGAAAGCTGATGATAAAATTGACTTAATATTTCAATGCAAATACTATATATAACTAGTTTAGCATGCTGAGTTCTGCTTGGAAAGTCATGAAAGACTCTTGAAAACCATTTGGAACAAAAGTTACAGCACATTTGAACAAAGTTGAAAATTAGCCTTATTTCAGTGAGAGCTGCAGAAAGAAGCAATAAAATTTCACTGAAAGCTGATGATAAAATTGACTTAAGATTTCAATGCAAATACTATATATAACTAGTTTAGCATGCTGAGTTCTGCTTGGCAAGCCATGAAAGACTCTTGAAAACCATTTGGAACAAGAGTTACAGCACATTTGAACAAAGTTGAAAATTAGCCTTATTTCAGTGAGAGCTGCAGAAAGAAGCAATAAAATTTCACTGAAAGCTGATGATAAAATTGACTTAAGATTTCAATGCAAATACTATATATAACTAGTTTAGCATGCTGAGTTCTGCTTGGCAAGCCATGAAAGACTCTTGAAAACCATTTGGAACAAAAGTTACAGCACATTTGAACAAAGTTGAAAATTAGCCTTATTTCAGTGAGAGCTGCAGAAAGAAGCAATAAAATTTCACTGAAAGCTGATGATAAAATTGACTTAATATTTCAATACAAATACTATATATATCTAGTTTAGCATGCTGAGTTCTGCTTGGCAAGCCATGAAAGACTCTTGAAAACCATTTGGAACAAAAGTTACAGCACATTTGAACAAAGTTGAAAATTAGCCTTATTTCAGTGAGAGCTGCAGAAAGAAGCAATAAAATTTCACTGAAAGCTGATGATAAAATTGACTTAAGATTTCAATGCAATTACTATATATAACTAGTTTAGCATGCTGAGTTCTGCTTGGCAAGCCATGAAAGACTCTTGAAAACCATTTGGAACAAAAGTTACAGCACATTTGAACAAAGTTGAAAATTAGCCTTAATTCAGTGAGAGCTGCAGAAAGAAGCAATAAAATTTCACTGAAAGCTGATGATAAAATTGACTTAATATTTCAATGCAAATACTATATATAACTAGTTTAGCATGCTGAGTTCTGCTTGGCAAGCCATGAAAGACTCTTGAAAACCATTTGGAACAAAAGTTACAGCACATTTGAACAAAGTTGAAAATTAGCCTTATTTCAGTGAGAGCTGCAGAAAGAAGCAATAAAATTTCACTGAAAGCTGAAAAAAAGTTTGAGCAAAATTTTTCTTTTTGGTGGAAGATTATATTTTGAGAGGAAGATTTCTTTTATCACAGGAAGATTTTTTTTATCGACATTGGTTTTTGTTGGAGGAAGAATATTTTTTCGGTTGACAGTGGGAATTCTTTTTTTGAAGGCAAATGAAAACTGCTTCTGAAATCTGCTTTATATTTCAATGCAAATAATTGAAAGTACAACTTGTTTGGAATCCTGAGTTCAGCTTGGCAAGCTGTGAAATACTCTTGAAAACCATTTGGAAAAAAAGTTTGAGCAAAATTTTTCTTTTTGGTGGAAGACTATATTTTGAGACGAAGATTTTTTTTAACATAGGAAGAATTTTTTTTAAGAATTTTTTTTTTTCTGAAGGAAGAATTTTTTTGAGGTGACTGTTGTGGGGAACTTTTTTTTTTCAATGGCATATGAAAACTGCTATCGAAACGTTCTTCTTATTGCAATGTTTGGCATCCTGAGTTCAGCTTGGCAAGCTGTGAAACACTCTTGAAAACCATTTGGAAAAAAAGTTTGGGCAAAATTTTCCTTTTTGGTGGAAGATTATATTTTGAGAGGAACTTTTTTTTTAACATAGGAAGAATTTTTTTACGATTTTTTTTTTCTGAAGGAAGAATTTTTTTGAGGTGACTGTTGTGAACTTTTTTTTTTTTCAATGGCATATGAAAACTGCTACCGAAATGTTCTTCTTATTGCAATGTTTGGCATCCTGAGTTCAGCTTGGCAAGCTGTGAAACACTCTTGAAAACCATTTGGAAAAAAAGTTTGGGCAAAATTTTCCTTTTTGGTGGAAGATTATATTTTGAGAGGAACATTTTTTTTAACATAGGAAGAATTTTTTTACGAATTTTTTTTTTCTGAAAGAAGAATTTTTTTGAGGTGACTGTTGTGGGGAACTTTTTTTTTCAATGGCATATGAAAACTGCTACCGAAACGTTCTTCTTATTGCAATGTTTGGAATCCTGAGTTCAGCTTGGCAAGCTGTGAAATACTCTTGAAAACCATTTGGAAAAAAAGTTTGAGCAAAATTTTTCTTTTTGGTGGAAGACTATTTTGAGACGAAGATTTTTTTTTAACCTAGGAAGAATTTTTTTTACGAATTTTTTTTTTCTGAAGGAAGAATTTTTTTGAGGTGACTGTTGTGGGGAACTTTTTTTTTTCAATGGCATATGAAAACTGCTATCGAAACGTTCTTCTTATTGCAATGTTTGGCATCCTGAGTTCAGCTTGGCAAGCTGTGAAACACTCTTGAAAACCATTTGGAAAAAAAGTTTGGGCAAAATTTTCCTTTTTGGTGGAAGATTATATTTTGAGATGAAGATTTTTTTTAACATAGGAAGAATTTTTTTATGAATTTTTTTTTTCTGAAGGAAGAATTTTTTTGAGGTGACTGTTGTGGGGAACTTTTTTTTTCAATGGCATATGAAAACTGCTATCGAAACGTTCTTCTTATTGCAATGTTTGGAATCCTGAGTTCAGCTTGGCAAGCTGTGAAATACTCTTGAAAACCATTTGGAAAAAAATTTTTAGCAACATTTTTCTTTTTGGTGGAAGATTATATTTTGAGAGGAAGATTTTTTTTAACATAGGAAGAATTTTTTTACGGATTTTTTTTTTTCTGAAGGAAGAATTTTTTTGAGGTGACGTGGGTAACTTTTTTCTTTTCAATGGCATATGTTTTCTTAATATTTCAATACAAACACTATGTACAACTTGTTTGGCATCCTGAGTTCAGCTTGGCAATCTGTGAAAGACTTGAAAACCATTTGGAAAAAAAGTTTGGGCAAAATTTTTCTTTTTGGTGGAAGATTACATTTTGAGAGGAAGATTTTTTTTAACATAGGAAGAATTTTTTTACGATTTTTTTTTTCTGAAGGAAGAATTTTTTTGAAGTGACTGTTGTGGGGAACTTTTTTTTTCAATGGCATATTTGTTCTTAATATTTCAATACAAACACTATGTACAACTTGTTTGGCATCCAGAGTTCAGCTTGGCAAGCTGTGAAAGACTCTTGAAAACCATTTGGAAAAAAAGTTAGAGGAAATTTTTCTTTTTGGTGGAATACTATATTTTGAGAGGAACATTTTTTTAACATAGGAAGAATTTTTTTACGATTTTTTTTTTCTGAAGGAAGAATTTTTTTGATGTGACTGTTGTAGGGAACTTTTTTTTTTTTCAAAGGCAAATGATGACTGCTTCCAAAATGTTCTTAATATTTCAATACAAACACTATGTACAACTTGTTTGGCATCCTGAGTTCAGCTTGGAAAGCTGTGAAAGACTCTTGAAAACCATTTGGAAAAAAAGTTTGAGCAAAATTTTTCTTTTTGGTGGAAGATTATATTTTGAGGAAGATTTTTTTTAACAAAGGAAGAATTTTTTTTTAGAATTTTTTTTTTTCTCAAGGATGAATTTTTTTGAGGTGACTGTTGTGGGGAACTTTTTTCTTTTCAATGGCATATGTGTTCTTAATATTTCAATACAAACACTATGTACAACTTGTTTGGCATCCTGAGTTCAGCTTGGCAATCTGTGAAAGACTCTTGAAAACCATTTGAAAAAAAAGTTTGGGCAAAATTTTTCTTTTTGGTGGAAGATTACATTTTGAGAGGAAGATTTTTTTTAACATAGGAAGAATTTTTTTACGAATTTTTTTTTTCTGAAGGAAGAATTTTTTTGAGATGAATGTTGTGGGGAACTTTTTTTTTTCAAAGGCAAATGAAAAATGCTTCCAAAAAGTTCTTAATATTTCAATACAAACACTATGTACAAGTGTACAAGTGTTTCAATTTCACTGAAAGCTGATGATAAAATTGACTTAAGATTTCAATGCAAATACTATATATAACTAGTTTAGCATGCTGAGTTCTGCTTGGCAAGCCATGAAAGACTCTTGAAAACCATTTGGAACAAAAGTTACAGCACATTTGAACAAAGTTGAAAATTAGCCTTATTTCAGTGAGAGCTGCAGAAAGAAGCAATAAAATTTCACTGAAAGCTGATGATAAAATTGACTTAATATTTCAATGCAAATACTATATATAACTAGTTTAGCATGCTGAGTTCTGCTTGGCAAGTCATGAAAGACTCTTGAAAACCATTTGGAACAAAAGTTACAGCACATTTGAACAAAGTTGAAAATTAGCCTTATTTCAGTGAGAGCTGCAGAAAGAAGCAATAAAATTTCACTGAAAGCTGATGATAAAATTGACTTAAGATTTCAATGCAAATACTATATATAACTAGTTTAGCATGCTGAGTTCTGCTTGGCAAGCCATGAAAGACTCTTGAAAACCATTTGGAACAAGAGTTACAGCACATTTGAACAAAGTTGAAAATTAGCCTTATTTCAGTGAGAGCTGCAAAAAGAAGCAATAAAATTTCACTGAAAGCTGATGATAAAATTGACTTAATATTTCAATGCAAATACTATATATAACTAGTTTAGCATGCTGAGTTCTGCTTGGCAAGCCATGAAAGACTCTTGAAAACCATTTGGAACAAAAGTTACAGCACATTTGAACAAAGTTGAAAATTAGCCTTATTTCAGTGAGAGCTGCAGAAAGAAGCAATAAAATTTCACTGAAAGCTGATGATAAAATTGACTTAAGATTTCAATGCAAATACTATATATAACTAGTTTAGCATGCTGAGTTCTGCTTGGCAAGCCATGAAAGACTCTTGAAAACCATTTGGAACAAAAGTTACAGCACATTTGAACAAAGTTGAAAATTAGCCTTATTTCAGTGAGAGCTGCAGAAAGAAGCAATAAAATTTCACTGAAAGCTGATGATAAAATTGACTTAAGATTTCAATGCAAATACTATATATAACTAGTTTAGCATGCTGAGTTCTGCTTGGCAAGCCATGAAAGACTCTTGAAAACCATTTGGAACAAAAGTTACAGCACATTTGAACAAAGTTGAAAATTAGCCTTATTTCAGTGAGAGCTGCAGAAAGAAGCAATAAAATTTCACTGAAAGCTGATGATAAAATTGACTTAATATTTCAATACAAATACTATATATAACTAGTTTAGCATGCTGAGTTCTGCTTGGCAAGCCATGAAAGACTCTTGAAAACCATTTGGAACAAAAGTTACAGCACATTTGAACAAAGTTGAAAATTAGCCTTATTTCAGTGAGAGCTGCAGAAAGAAGCAATAAAATTTCACTGAAAGCTGAAAAAAAGTTTGAGCATAATTTTTCTTTTTGGTGGAAGATTATATTTTGAGAGGAAGATATCTTTTATCACAGGAAGATTTTTTTTATCGACATTGGTTTTTTTTGGAGGAAGAATTTTTTTTCGGTTGACAGTGGGAATTCTTTTTTTGAAGGCAAATGAAAACTGCTTCTGAAATCTGCTTTATATTTCAATGCAAATAATTGAAAGTACAACTTGTTTGGAATCCTGAGTTCAGCTTGGCAAGCTGTGAAACACTCTTGAAAACCATTTGGAAAAAAAGTTTGGGCAAAATTTTCCTTTTTGGTGGAAGATTATATTTTGAGAGGAACATTTTTTTTAACATAGGAAGAATTTTTTTACTAATTTTTTTTTTCTGAAAGAAGAATTTTTTTGAGGTGACTTGTGGGGAACTTTTTTTTTTCAATGGCATATGAAAACTGCTACCGAAACGTTCTTCTTATTGCAATGTTTGGAATCCTGAGTTCAGCTTGGCAAGCTGTGAAATACTCTTGAAAACCATTTGGAAAAAAAGTTTGAGCAAAATTTTTCTTTTTGGTGGAAGACTATATTTTGAGACGAAGATTTTTTTTAACATAGGAAGAATTTTTTTTACGAATTTTTTTTTTCTGAAGGAAGAATTTTTTTGAGGTGACTGTTGTGGGGAACTTTTTTTTTTCAATGGCATATGAAAACTGCTATCGAAACGTTCTTCTTATTGCAATGTTTGGCATCCTGAGTTCAGCTTGGCAAGCTGTGAAACACTCTTGAAAACCATTTGGAAAAAAAGTTTGGGCAAAATTTTCCTTTTTGGTGGAAGATTATATTTTGAGATGAAGATTTTTTTTAACATAGGAAGAATTTTTTTATGAATTTTTTTTTTCTGAAGGAAGAATTTTTTTGAGGTGACTGTTGTGGGGAACTTTATTTTTCAATGGCATATGAAAACTGCTATCGAAACGTTCTTCTTATTGCAATGTTTGGAATCCTGAGTTCAGCTTGGCAAGCTGTGAAATACTCTTGAAAACCATTTGGAAAAAAAATTTTAGCAACATTTTTCTTTTTGGTGGAAGATTATATTTTGAGAGGAAGATTTTTTTTAACATAGGAAGAATTTTTTTATGGATTTTTTTTTTTCTGAAGGAAGAATTTTTTTGAGGTGACTGTTGTGGGTAACTTTTTTCTTTTCAATGGCATATGTTTTCTTAATATTTCAATACAAACACTATGTACAACTTGTTTGGCATCCTGAGTTCAGCTTGGCAATCTGTGAAAGACTTGAAAACCATTTGGAAAAAAAGTTTGGGCAAAATTTTTCTTTTTGGTGGAAGATTACATTTTGAGAGGAAGATTTTTTTTAACATAGGAAGAATTTTTTTACGATTTTTTTTTTCTGAAGTAAGAATTTTTTTGAAGTGACTGTTGTGGGGAACTTTTTTTTTTCAATGGCATATGTGTTCTTAATATTTCAATACAAACACTATGTACAACTTGTTTGGCATCCAGAGTTCAGCTTGGCAAGCTGTGAAAGACTCTTGAAAACCATTTGGAAAAAAAGTTAGAGGAAATTTTTCTTTTTGGTGGAATACTATATTTTGAGAGGAACATTTTTTTAACATAGGAAGAATTTTTTTACGATTTTTTTTTTCTGAAGGAAGAATTTTTTTGATGTGACTGTTGTAGGGAACTTTTTTTTTTTTCAAAGGCAAATGAAGACTGCTTCCAAAATGTTCTTAATATTTCAATACAAACACTATGTACAACTTGTTTGGCATCCTGAGTTCAGCTTGGAAAGCTGTGAAAGACTCTTGAAAACCATTTGGAAAAAAAGTTTGAGCAAAATTTTTCTTTTTGGTGGAAGATTATATTTTGAGGAAGATTTTTTTTAACAAAGGAAGAATTTTTTTTTAGAATTTTTTTTTTTCTCAAGGATGAATTTTTTTGAGGTGACTGTTGTGGGGAACTTTTTTCTTTTCAATGGCATATGTGTTCTTAATATTTCAATACAAACACTATGTACAACTTGTTTGGCATCCTGAGTTCAGCTTGGCAATCTGTGAAAGACTCTTGAAAACCATTTGAAAAAAAAGTTTGGGCAAAATTTTTCTTTTTGGTGGAAGACTATATTTTGAGAGGAAGATTTTTTTTAACATAGGAAGAATTTTTTTACGAATTTTTTTTTTCTGAAGGAAGAATTTTTTTGAGATGAATGTTGTGGGGAACTTTTTTTTTTCAAAGGCAAATGAAAAATGCTTCCAAAAAGTTCTTAATATTTCAATACAAACACTATGTACAAGTGTACAAGTGTTTCAATTTCACTGAAAGCTGATGATAAAATTGACTTAAGATTTCAATGCAAATACTATATATAACTAGTTTAGCATGCTGAGTTCTGCTTGGCAAGCCATGAAAGACTCTTGAAAACCATTTGGAACAAAAGTTACAGCACATTTGAACAAAGTTGAAAATTAGCCTTATTTCAGTGAGAGCTGCAGAAAGAAGCAATAAAATTTCACTGAAAGCTGATGATAAAATTGACTTAATATTTCAATGCAAATACTATATATAACTAGTTTAGCATGCTGAGTTCTGCTTGGCAAGTCATGAAAGACTCTTGAAAACCATTTGGAACAAAAGTTACAGCACATTTGAACAAAGTTGAAAATTAGCCTTATTTCAGTGAGAGCTGCAGAAAGAAGCAATAAAATTTCACTGAAAGCTGATGATAAAATTGACTTAATATTTCAATGCAAATACTATATATAACTAGTTTAGCATGCTGAGTTCTGCTTGGCAAGCCATGAAAGACTCTTGAAAACCATTTGGAACAAGAGTTACAGCACATTTGAACAAAGTTGAAAATTAGCCTTATTTCAGTGAGAGCTGCAGAAAGAAGCAATAAAATTTCACTGAAAGCTGATGATAAAATTGACTTAATATTTCAATGCAAATACTATATATAAGTGTACAAGTGTTTCAATTTCACTGAAAGCTGATGATAAAATTGACTTAAGATTTCAATGCAAATACTATATATAACTAGTTTAGCATGCTGAGTTCTGCTTGGCAAGCCATGAAAGACTCTTGAAAACCATTTGGAACAAAAGTTACAGCACATTTGAACAAAGTTGAAAATTAGCCTTATTTCAGTGAGAGCTGCAGAAAGAAGCAATAAAATTTCACTGAAAGCTGATGATAAAATTGACTTAAGATTTCAATGCAAATACTATATATAACTAGTTTAGCATGCTGAGTTCTGCTTGGCAAGCCATGAAAGACTCTTGAAAACCATTTGGAACAAGAGTTACAGCACATTTGAACAAAGTTGAAAATTAGCCTTATTTCAGTGAGAGCTGCAGAAAGAAGCAATAAAATTTCACTGAAAGCTGATGATAAAATTGACTTAATATTTCAATGCAAATACTATATATAACTAGTTTAGCATGCTGAGTTCTGCTTGGCAAGCCATGAAAGACTCTTGAAAACCATTTGGAACAAAAGTTACAGCACATTTGAACAAAGTTGAAAATTAGCCTTATTTCAGTGAGAGCTGCAGAAAGAAGCAATAAAATTTCACTGAAAGCTGATGATAAAATTGACTTAAGATTTCAATGCAAATACTATATATAACTAGTTTAGCATGCTGAGTTCTGCTTGGCAAGCCATGAAAGACTCTTGAAAACCATTTGGAACAAAAGTTACAGCACATTTGAACAAAGTTGAAAATTAGCCTTATTTCAGTGAGAGCTGCAGAAAGAAGCAATAAAATTTCACTGAAAGCTGATGATAAAATTGACTTAATATTTCAATACAAATACTATATATAACTAGTTTAGCATGCTGAGTTCTGCTTGGCAAGCCATGAAAGACTCTTGAAAACCATTTGGAACAAAAGTTACAGCACATTTGAACAAAGTTGAAAATTAGCCTTATTTCAGTGAGAGCTGCAGAAAGAAGCAATAAAATTTCACTGAAAGCTGATGATAAAATTGACTTAAGATTTCAATGCAAATACTATATATAACTAGTTTAGCATGCTGAGTTCTGCTTGGCAAGCCATGAAAGACTCTTGAAAACCATTTGGAACAAAAGTTACAGCACATTTGAACAAAGTTGAAAATTAGCCTTATTTCAGTGAGAGCTGCAGAAAGAAGCAATAAAATTTCACTGAAAGCTGATGATAAAATTGACTTAATATTTCAATGCAAATACTATATATAACTAGTTTAGCATGCTGAGTTCTGCTTGGCAAGCCATGAAAGACTCTTGAAAACCATTTGGAACAAAAGTTACAGCACATTTGAACAAAGTTGAAAATTAGCCTTATTTCAGTGAGAGCTGCAGAAAGAAGCAATAAAATTTCACTGAAAGCTGATGATAAAATTGACTTAATATTTCAATGCAAATACTATATATAACTAGTTTAGCATGCTGAGTTCTGCTTGGCAAGCCATGAAAGACTCTTGAAAACCATTTGGAACAAAAGTTACAGCACATTTGAACAAAGTTGAAAATTAGCCTTATTTCAGTGAGAGCTGCAGAAAGAAGCAATAAAATTTCACTGAAAGCTGATGATAAAATTGACTTAATATTTCAATACAAATACTATATATAACTAGTTTAGCATGCTGAGTTCTGCTTGGCAAGCCATGAAAGACTCTTGAAAACCATTTGGAACAAAAGTTACAGCACATTTGAACAAAGTTGAAAATTAGCCTTATTTCAGTGAGAGCTGCAGAAAGAAGCAATAAAATTTCACTGAAAGCTGATGATAAAATTGACTTAAGATTTCAATGCAAATACTATATATAACTAGTTTAGCATGCTGAGTTCTGCTTGGCAAGCCATGAAAGACTCTTGAAAACCATTTGGAACAAAAGTTACAGCACATTTGAACAAAGTTGAAAATTAGCCTTATTTCAGTGAGAGCTGCAGAAAGAAGCAATAAAATTTCACTGAAAGCTGATGATAAAATTGACTTAATATTTCAATGCAAATACTATATATAACTAGTTTAGCATGCTGAGTTCTGCTTGGCAAGCCATGAAAGACTCTTGAAAACAATTTGGAACAAAAGTTACAGCACATTTGAACAAAGTTGAAAATTAGCCTTATTTCAGTGAGAGCTGCAGAAAGAAGCAATAAAATTTCACTGAAAGCTGAAAAAAAGTTTGAGCAAAATTTTTCTTTTTGGTGGAAGATTATATTTTGAGAGGAAGATTTCTTTTATCACAGGAAGATTTTTTTTATCGACATTGGTTTTTGTTGGAGGAAGAATTTTTTTTCGGTTTACAGTGGGAATTCTTTTTTTGAAGGCAAATGAAAACTGCTTCTGAAATCTGCTTTATATTTCAATGCAAATAATTGAAAGTACAACTTGTTTGGAATCCTGAGTTCAGCTTGGCAAGCTGTGAAATACTCTTGAAAACCATTTGGAAAAAAAGTTTGAGCAAAATTTTTCTTTTTGGTGGAAGACTATATTTTGAGACGAAGATTTTTTTTAACATAGGAAGAATTTTTTTTAAGAATTTTTTTTTTTCTGAAGGAAGAATTTTTTTGAGGTGACTGTTGTGGGGAACTTTTTTTTTTCAATGGCATATGAAAACTGCTATCGAAACGTTCTTCTTATTGCAATGTTTGGCATCCTGAGTTCAGCTTGGCAAGCTGTGAAACACTCTTGAAAACCATTTGGAAAAAAAGTTTGGGCAAAATTTTCCTTTTTGGTGGAAGATTATATTTTGAGAGGAACATTTTTTTTAACATAGGAAGAATTTTTTTACGATTTTTTTTTTCTGAAAGAAGAATTTTTTTGAGGTGACTGTTGTGGGGAACTTTTTTTTTCAATGGCATATGAAAACTGCTACCGAAACGTTCTTCTTATTTCAATGTTTGGAATCCTGAGTTCAGCTTGGCAAGCTGTGAAATACTCTTGAAAACCATTTGGAAAAAAAGTTTGAGCAAAATTTTTCTTTTTGGTGGAAGACTATATTTTGAGACGAAGATTTTTTTTAACATAGGAAGAATTTTTTTTACGAATTTTTTTTTTTCTGAAGGAAGAATTTTTTTGAGGTGACTGTTGTGGGGAACTTTTTTTTTTCAATGGCATATGAAAACTGCTACCGAAATGTTCTTCTTATTGCAATGTTTGGCATCCTGAGTTCAGCTTGGCAAGCTGTGAAATACTCTTGAAAACCATTTGGAAAAAAAGTTTGAGCAAAATTTTTCTTTTTGGTGGAAGACTATATTTTGAGACGAAGATTTTTTTTAACATAGGAAGAATTTTTTTTACGAATTTTTTTTTTTCTGAAGGAAGAATTTTTTTGAGGTGACTGTTGTGGGGAACTTTTTTTTTTCAATGGCATATGAAAACTGCTATCGAAACGTTCTTCTTATTGCAATGTTTGGCATCCTGAGTTCAGCTTGGCAAGCTGTGAAACACTCTTGAAAACCATTTGGAAAAAAAGTTTGGGGAAAATTTTCCTTTTTGGTGGAAGATTATATTTTGAGAGGAACATTTTTTTTAACATAGGAAGAATTTTTTTACGAATTTTTTTTTTCTGAAAGAAGAATTTTTTTGAGGTGACTGTTGTGGGGAACTTTTTTTTTCAATGGCATATGAAAACTGCTACCGAAACGTTCTTCTTATTGCAATGTTTGGAATCCTGAGTTCAGCTTGGCAAGCTGTGAAATTCTCTTGAAAACCATTTGGAAAAAAAGTTTGAGCAAAATTTTTCTTTTTGGTGGAAGACTATATTTTGAGACGAAGATTTTTTTTAACATAGGAAGAATTTTTTTTACGAATTTTTTTTTTTCTGAAGGAAGAATTTTTTTGAGGTGACTGTTGTGGGGAACTTTTTTTTTCAATGGCATATGAAAACTGCTATCGAAACGTTCTTCTTATTGCAATGTTTGGCATCCTGAGTTCAGCTTGGCAAGCTGTGAAACACTCTTGAAAACCATTTGGAAAAAAAGTTTGGGCAAAATTTTCCTTTTTGGTGGAAGATTATATTTTGAGATGAAGATTTTTTTTAACAGGAAGAATTTTTTTACGAATTTTTTTTTTCTGAAGGAAGAATTTTTTTGAGGTGACTGTTGTGGGGAACTTTTTTCTTTTCAATGGCATATGTTTTCTTAATATTTCAATACAAACACTATATACAACTTGTTTGGCATCCTGAGTTCAGCTTGGCAATCTGTGAAAGACTTGAAAACCATTTGGAAAAAAAGTTTGGGCAAAATTTTTCTTTTTGGTGGAAGATTACATTTTGAGAGGAAGATTTTTTTTAACATAGGAAGAATTTTTTTACGATTTTTTTTTTTCTGAAGGAAGAATTTTTTTGAGATGAATGTTGTGGGGAACTTTTTTTTTTCAATGGCATATTTGTTCTTAATATTTCAATACAAACACTATGTACAACTTGTTTGGCATCCAGAGTTCAGCTTGGCAAGCTGTGAAAGACTCTTGAAAACCATTTGGAAAAAAAGTTAGAGGAAATTTTTCTTTTTGGTGGAATACTATATTTTGAGAGGAACATTTTTTTAACATAGGAAGAATTTTTTTACGATTTTTTTTTTCTGAAGGAAGAATTTTTTTAATGTGACTGTTGTAGGGAACTTTTTTTTTTTTCAAAGGCAAATGAAGACTGCTTCCAAAATGTTCTTAATATTTCAATACAAACACTATGTAAAACTTGTTTGGCATCCTGAGTTCAGCTTGGCAATCTGTGAAAGACTTGAAAACCATTTGGAAAAAAAGTTTGGGCAAAATTTTTCTTTTTGGTGGAAGATTACATTTTGAGAGGAAGATTTTTTTTAACATAGGAAGAATTTTTTTACGATTTTTTTTTTCTGAAGGAAGAATTTTTTTGAGATGAATGTTGTGGGGAACTTTTTTTTTTCAATGGCATATTTGTTCTTAATATTTCAATACAAACACTATGTACAACTTGTTTGGCATCCAGAGTTCAGCTTGGCAAGCTGTGAAAGACTCTTGAAAACCATTTGGAAAAAAAGTTAGAGGAAATTTTTCTTTTTGGTGGAAGACTATATTTTGAGAGGAACATTTTTTTAACATAGGAAGAATTTTTTTACGATTTTTTTTTTCTGAAGGAAGAATTTTTTTGATGTGACTGTTGTAGGGAACTTTTTTTTTTTTCAAAGGCAAATGAAGACTGCTTCCAAAATGTTCTTAATATTTCAATACAAACACTATGTACAACTTGTTTGGCATCCTGAGTTCAGCTTGGAAAGCTGTGAAAGACTCTTGAAAACCATTTGGAAAAAAAGTTTGAGCAAAATTTTTCTTTTTGGTGGAAGATAACATTTTGAGAGGAAGATTTTTTTTAACATAGGAAGAATTTTTTTACGAATTTTTTTTTTCTGAAGGAAGAATTTTTTTGAGATGAATGTTGTGGGGAACTTTTTTTTTTCAAAGGCAAATGAAAAATGCTTCCAAAAAGTTCTTAATATTTCAATACAAACACTATGTACAAGTGTACAAGTGTTTCAATTTCACTGAAAGCTGATGATAAAATTGACTTAAAATTTCAATGCAAATACTATATATAACTAGTTTAGCATGCTGAGTTCTGCTTGGCAAGCCATGAAAGACTCTTGAAAACCATTTGGAACAAAAGTTACAGCACATTTGAACAAAGTTGAAAATTAGCCTTATTTCAGTGAGAGCTGCAGAAAGAAGCAATAAAATTTCACTGAAAGATGATGATAAAATTGACTTAAGATTTCAATGCAAATACTATATATAACTAGTTTAGCATGCTGAGTTCTGCTTGGCAAGCCATGAAAGACTCTTGAAAACCATTTGGAACAAGAGTTACAGCACATTTGAACAAAGTTGAAAATTAGCCTTATTTCAGTGAGAGCTGCAGAAAGAAGCAATAAAATTTCACTGAAAGCTGATGATAAAATTGACTTAATATTTCAATGCAAATACTATATATAACTAGTTTAGCATGCTGAGTTCTGCTTGGCAAGCCATGAAAGACTCTTGAAAACCATTTGGAACAAAAGTTACAGCACATTTGAACAAAGTTGAAAATTAGCCTTATTTCAGTGAGAGCTGCAGAAAGAAGCAATAAAATTTCACTGAAAGCTGATGATAAAATTGACTTAAGATTTCAATGCAAATACTATATATAACTAGTTTAGCATGCTGAGTTCTGCTTGGCAAGCCATGAAAGACTCTTGAAAACCATTTGGAACAAGAGTTACAGCACATTTGAACAAAGTTGAAAATTAGCCTTATTTCAGTGAGAGCTGCAGAAAGAAGCAATAAAATTTCACTGAAAGCTGATGATAAAATTGACTTAATATTTCAATGCAAATACTATATATAACTAGTTTAGCATGCTGAGTTCTGCTTGGCAAGCCATGAAAGACTCTTGAAAACCATTTGGAACAAAAGTTACAGCACATTTGAACAAAGTTGAAAATTAGCCTTATTTCAGTGAGAGCTGCAGAAAGAAGCAATAAAATTTCACTGAAAGCTGAAAAAAAGTGTGAGCAAAATTTTTCTTTTTGGTGGAAGATTATATTTTGAGAGGAAGATTTCTTTTATCACAGGAAGATTTTTTTTATCGACATTGGTTTTTTTTGGAGGAAGAATTTTTTTTCGGTTGACAGTGGGAATTCTTTTTTTGAAGGCAAATGAAAACTGCTTCTGAAATCTGCTTTATATTTCAATGCAAATAATTGAAAGTACAACTTGTTTGGAATCCTGAGTTCAGCTTGGCAAGCTGTGAAACACTCTTGAAAACCATTTGGAAAAAAAGTTTGGGCAAAATTTTCCTTTTTGGTGGAAGATTATATTTTGAGAGGAACATTTTTTTTAACATAGGAAGAATTTTTTTACTAATTTTTTTTTTCTGAAAGAAGAATTTTTTTGAGGTGACTTGTGGGGAACTTTTTTTTTTCAATGGCATATGAAAACTGCTACCGAAACGTTCTTCTTATTGCAATGTTTGGAATCCTGAGTTCAGCTTGGCAAGCTGTGAAATACTCTTGAAAACCATTTGGAAAAAAAGTTTGAGCAAAATTTTTCTTTTTGGTGGAAGACTATATTTTGAGACGAAGATTTTTTTTAACATAGGAAGAATTTTTTTTACGAATTTTTTTTTTCTGAAGGAAGAATTTTTTTGAGGTGACTGTTGTGGGGAACTTTTTTTTTTCAATGGCATATGAAAACTGCTATCGAAACGTTCTTCTTATTGCAATGTTTGGCATCCTGAGTTCAGCTTGGCAAGCTGTGAAACACTCTTGAAAACCATTTGGAAAAAAAGTTTGGGCAAAATTTTCCTTTTTGGTGGAAGATTATATTTTGAGATGAAGATTTTTTTTAACATAGGAAGAATTTTTTTATGAATTTTTTTTTTCTGAAGGAAGAATTTTTTTGAGGTGACTGTTGTGGGGAACTTTATTTTTCAATGGCATATGAAAACTGCTATCGAAACGTTCTTCTTATTGCAATGTTTGGAATCCTGAGTTCAGCTTGGCAAGCTGTGAAATACTCTTGAAAACCATTTGGAAAAAAAATTTTAGCAACATTTTTCTTTTTGGTGGAAGATTATATTTTGAGAGGAAGATTTTTTTTAACATAGGAAGAATTTTTTTATGGATTTTTTTTTTTCTGAAGGAAGAATTTTTTTGAGGTGACTGTTGTGGGTAACTTTTTTCTTTTCAATGGCATATGTTTTCTTAATATTTCAATACAAACACTATGTACAACTTGTTTGGCATCCTGAGTTCAGCTTGGCAATCTGTGAAAGACTTGAAAACCATTTGGAAAAAAAGTTTGGGCAAAATTTTTCTTTTTGGTGGAAGATTACATTTTGAGAGGAAGATTTTTTTTAACATAGGAAGAATTTTTTTACGATTTTTTTTTTCTGAAGTAAGAATTTTTTTGAAGTGACTGTTGTGGGGAACTTTTTTTTTTCAATGGCATATGTGTTCTTAATATTTCAATACAAACACTATGTACAACTTGTTTGGCATCCAGAGTTCAGCTTGGCAAGCTGTGAAAGACTCTTGAAAACCATTTGGAAAAAAAGTTAGAGGAAATTTTTCTTTTTGGTGGAATACTATATTTTGAGAGGAACATTTTTTTAACATAGGAAGAATTTTTTTACGATTTTTTTTTTCTGAAGGAAGAATTTTTTTGATGTGACTGTTGTAGGGAACTTTTTTTTTTTTCAAAGGCAAATGAAGACTGCTTCCAAAATGTTCTTAATATTTCAATACAAACACTATGTACAACTTGTTTGGCATCCTGAGTTCAGCTTGGAAAGCTGTGAAAGACTCTTGAAAACCATTTGGAAAAAAAGTTTGAGCAAAATTTTTCTTTTTGGTGGAAGATTATATTTTGAGGAAGATTTTTTTTAACAAAGGAAGAATTTTTTTTTAGAATTTTTTTTTTTCTCAAGGATGAATTTTTTTGAGGTGACTGTTGTGGGGAACTTTTTTCTTTTCAATGGCATATGTGTTCTTAATATTTCAATACAAACACTATGTACAACTTGTTTGGCATCCTGAGTTCAGCTTGGCAATCTGTGAAAGACTCTTGAAAACCATTTGAAAAAAAAGTTTGGGCAAAATTTTTCTTTTTGGTGGAAGACTATATTTTGAGAGGAAGATTTTTTTTAACATAGGAAGAATTTTTTTACGAATTTTTTTTTTCTGAAGGAAGAATTTTTTTGAGATGAATGTTGTGGGGAACTTTTTTTTTTCAAAGGCAAATGAAAAATGCTTCCAAAAAGTTCTTAATATTTCAATACAAACACTATGTACAAGTGTACAAGTGTTTCAATTTCACTGAAAGCTGATGATAAAATTGACTTAAGATTTCAATGCAAATACTATATATAACTAGTTTAGCATGCTGAGTTCTGCTTGGCAAGCCATGAAAGACTCTTGAAAACCATTTGGAACAAAAGTTACAGCACATTTGAACAAAGTTGAAAATTAGCCTTATTTCAGTGAGAGCTGCAGAAAGAAGCAATAAAATTTCACTGAAAGCTGATGATAAAATTGACTTAATATTTCAATGCAAATACTATATATAACTAGTTTAGCATGCTGAGTTCTGCTTGGCAAGTCATGAAAGACTCTTGAAAACCATTTGGAACAAAAGTTACAGCACATTTGAACAAAGTTGAAAATTAGCCTTATTTCAGTGAGAGCTGCAGAAAGAAGCAATAAAATTTCACTGAAAGCTGATGATAAAATTGACTTAATATTTCAATGCAAATACTATATATAACTAGTTTAGCATGCTGAGTTCTGCTTGGCAAGCCATGAAAGACTCTTGAAAACCATTTGGAACAAGAGTTACAGCACATTTGAACAAAGTTGAAAATTAGCCTTATTTCAGTGAGAGCTGCAGAAAGAAGCAATAAAATTTCACTGAAAGCTGATGATAAAATTGACTTAATATTTCAATGCAAATACTATATATAAGTGTACAAGTGTTTCAATTTCACTGAAAGCTGATGATAAAATTGACTTAAGATTTCAATGCAAATACTATATATAACTAGTTTAGCATGCTGAGTTCTGCTTGGCAAGCCATGAAAGACTCTTGAAAACCATTTGGAACAAAAGTTACAGCACATTTGAACAAAGTTGAAAATTAGCCTTATTTCAGTGAGAGCTGCAGAAAGAAGCAATAAAATTTCACTGAAAGCTGATGATAAAATTGACTTAAGATTTCAATGCAAATACTATATATAACTAGTTTAGCATGCTGAGTTCTGCTTGGCAAGCCATGAAAGACTCTTGAAAACCATTTGGAACAAGAGTTACAGCACATTTGAACAAAGTTGAAAATTAGCCTTATTTCAGTGAGAGCTGCAGAAAGAAGCAATAAAATTTCACTGAAAGCTGATGATAAAATTGACTTAATATTTCAATGCAAATACTATATATAACTAGTTTAGCATGCTGAGTTCTGCTTGGCAAGCCATGAAAGACTCTTGAAAACCATTTGGAACAAAAGTTACAGCACATTTGAACAAAGTTGAAAATTAGCCTTATTTCAGTGAGAGCTGCAGAAAGAAGCAATAAAATTTCACTGAAAGCTGATGATAAAATTGACTTAAGATTTCAATGCAAATACTATATATAACTAGTTTAGCATGCTGAGTTCTGCTTGGCAAGCCATGAAAGACTCTTGAAAACCATTTGGAACAAAAGTTACAGCACATTTGAACAAAGTTGAAAATTAGCCTTATTTCAGTGAGAGCTGCAGAAAGAAGCAATAAAATTTCACTGAAAGCTGATGATAAAATTGACTTAATATTTCAATACAAATACTATATATAACTAGTTTAGCATGCTGAGTTCTGCTTGGCAAGCCATGAAAGACTCTTGAAAACCATTTGGAACAAAAGTTACAGCACATTTGAACAAAGTTGAAAATTAGCCTTATTTCAGTGAGAGCTGCAGAAAGAAGCAATAAAATTTCACTGAAAGCTGATGATAAAATTGACTTAAGATTTCAATGCAAATACTATATATAACTAGTTTAGCATGCTGAGTTCTGCTTGGCAAGCCATGAAAGACTCTTGAAAACCATTTGGAACAAAAGTTACAGCACATTTGAACAAAGTTGAAAATTAGCCTTATTTCAGTGAGAGCTGCAGAAAGAAGCAATAAAATTTCACTGAAAGCTGATGATAAAATTGACTTAATATTTCAATGCAAATACTATATATAACTAGTTTAGCATGCTGAGTTCTGCTTGGCAAGCCATGAAAGACTCTTGAAAACCATTTGGAACAAAAGTTACAGCACATTTGAACAAAGTTGAAAATTAGCCTTATTTCAGTGAGAGCTGCAGAAAGAAGCAATAAAATTTCACTGAAAGCTGATGATAAAATTGACTTAAGATTTCAATGCAAATACTATATATAACTAGTTTAGCATGCTGAGTTCTGCTTGGCAAGCCATGAAAGACTCTTGAAAACCATTTGGAACAAAAGTTACAGCACATTTGAACAAAGTTGAAAATTAGCCTTATTTCAGTGAGAGCTGCAGAAAGAAGCAATAAAATTTCACTGAAAGCTGATGATAAAATTGACTTAATATTTCAATGCAAATACTATATATAACTAGTTTAGCATGCTGAGTTCTGCTTGGCAAGCCATGAAAGACTCTTGAAAACAATTTGGAACAAAAGTTACAGCACATTTGAACAAAGTTGAAAATTAGCCTTATTTCAGTGAGAGCTGCAGAAAGAAGCAATAAAATTTCACTGAAAGCTGAAAAAAAGTTTGAGCAAAATTTTTCTTTTTGGTGGAAGATTATATTTTGAGAGGAAGATTTCTTTTATCACAGGAAGATTTTTTTTATCGACATTGGTTTTTGTTGGAGGAAGAATTTTTTTTCGGTTTACAGTGGGAATTCTTTTTTTGAAGGCAAATGAAAACTGCTTCTGAAATCTGCTTTATATTTCAATGCAAATAATTGAAAGTACAACTTGTTTGGAATCCTGAGTTCAGCTTGGCAAGCTGTGAAATACTCTTGAAAACCATTTGGAAAAAAAGTTTGAGCAAAATTTTTCTTTTTGGTGGAAGACTATATTTTGAGACGAAGATTTTTTTTAACATAGGAAGAATTTTTTTTAAGAATTTTTTTTTTTCTGAAGGAAGAATTTTTTTGAGGTGACTGTTGTGGGGAACTTTTTTTTTTCAATGGCATATGAAAACTGCTATCGAAACGTTCTTCTTATTGCAATGTTTGGCATCCTGAGTTCAGCTTGGCAAGCTGTGAAACACTCTTGAAAACCATTTGGAAAAAAAGTTTGGGCAAAATTTTCCTTTTTGGTGGAAGATTATATTTTGAGAGGAACATTTTTTTTAACATAGGAAGAATTTTTTTACGATTTTTTTTTTCTGAAAGAAGAATTTTTTTGAGGTGACTGTTGTGGGGAACTTTTTTTTTCAATGGCATATGAAAACTGCTACCGAAACGTTCTTCTTATTTCAATGTTTGGAATCCTGAGTTCAGCTTGGCAAGCTGTGAAATACTCTTGAAAACCATTTGGAAAAAAAGTTTGAGCAAAATTTTTCTTTTTGGTGGAAGACTATATTTTGAGACGAAGATTTTTTTTAACATAGGAAGAATTTTTTTTACGAATTTTTTTTTTTCTGAAGGAAGAATTTTTTTGAGGTGACTGTTGTGGGGAACTTTTTTTTTTCAATGGCATATGAAAACTGCTACCGAAATGTTCTTCTTATTGCAATGTTTGGCATCCTGAGTTCAGCTTGGCAAGCTGTGAAATACTCTTGAAAACCATTTGGAAAAAAAGTTTGAGCAAAATTTTTCTTTTTGGTGGAAGACTATATTTTGAGACGAAGATTTTTTTTAACATAGGAAGAATTTTTTTTACGAATTTTTTTTTTTCTGAAGGAAGAATTTTTTTGAGGTGACTGTTGTGGGGAACTTTTTTTTTTCAATGGCATATGAAAACTGCTATCGAAACGTTCTTCTTATTGCAATGTTTGGCATCCTGAGTTCAGCTTGGCAAGCTGTGAAACACTCTTGAAAACCATTTGGAAAAAAAGTTTGGGGAAAATTTTCCTTTTTGGTGGAAGATTATATTTTGAGAGGAACATTTTTTTTAACATAGGAAGAATTTTTTTACGAATTTTTTTTTTCTGAAAGAAGAATTTTTTTGAGGTGACTGTTGTGGGGAACTTTTTTTTTCAATGGCATATGAAAACTGCTACCGAAACGTTCTTCTTATTGCAATGTTTGGAATCCTGAGTTCAGCTTGGCAAGCTGTGAAATTCTCTTGAAAACCATTTGGAAAAAAAGTTTGAGCAAAATTTTTCTTTTTGGTGGAAGACTATATTTTGAGACGAAGATTTTTTTTAACATAGGAAGAATTTTTTTTACGAATTTTTTTTTTTCTGAAGGAAGAATTTTTTTGAGGTGACTGTTGTGGGGAACTTTTTTTTTCAATGGCATATGAAAACTGCTATCGAAACGTTCTTCTTATTGCAATGTTTGGCATCCTGAGTTCAGCTTGGCAAGCTGTGAAACACTCTTGAAAACCATTTGGAAAAAAAGTTTGGGCAAAATTTTCCTTTTTGGTGGAAGATTATATTTTGAGATGAAGATTTTTTTTAACAGGAAGAATTTTTTTACGAATTTTTTTTTTCTGAAGGAAGAATTTTTTTGAGGTGACTGTTGTGGGGAACTTTTTTCTTTTCAATGGCATATGTTTTCTTAATATTTCAATACAAACACTATATACAACTTGTTTGGCATCCTGAGTTCAGCTTGGCAATCTGTGAAAGACTTGAAAACCATTTGGAAAAAAAGTTTGGGCAAAATTTTTCTTTTTGGTGGAAGATTACATTTTGAGAGGAAGATTTTTTTTAACATAGGAAGAATTTTTTTACGATTTTTTTTTTTCTGAAGGAAGAATTTTTTTGAGATGAATGTTGTGGGGAACTTTTTTTTTTCAATGGCATATTTGTTCTTAATATTTCAATACAAACACTATGTACAACTTGTTTGGCATCCAGAGTTCAGCTTGGCAAGCTGTGAAAGACTCTTGAAAACCATTTGGAAAAAAAGTTAGAGGAAATTTTTCTTTTTGGTGGAATACTATATTTTGAGAGGAACATTTTTTTAACATAGGAAGAATTTTTTTACGATTTTTTTTTTCTGAAGGAAGAATTTTTTTAATGTGACTGTTGTAGGGAACTTTTTTTTTTTTCAAAGGCAAATGAAGACTGCTTCCAAAATGTTCTTAATATTTCAATACAAACACTATGTAAAACTTGTTTGGCATCCTGAGTTCAGCTTGGCAATCTGTGAAAGACTTGAAAACCATTTGGAAAAAAAGTTTGGGCAAAATTTTTCTTTTTGGTGGAAGATTACATTTTGAGAGGAAGATTTTTTTTAACATAGGAAGAATTTTTTTACGATTTTTTTTTTCTGAAGGAAGAATTTTTTTGAGATGAATGTTGTGGGGAACTTTTTTTTTTCAATGGCATATTTGTTCTTAATATTTCAATACAAACACTATGTACAACTTGTTTGGCATCCAGAGTTCAGCTTGGCAAGCTGTGAAAGACTCTTGAAAACCATTTGGAAAAAAAGTTAGAGGAAATTTTTCTTTTTGGTGGAAGACTATATTTTGAGAGGAACATTTTTTTAACATAGGAAGAATTTTTTTACGATTTTTTTTTTCTGAAGGAAGAATTTTTTTGATGTGACTGTTGTAGGGAACTTTTTTTTTTTTCAAAGGCAAATGAAGACTGCTTCCAAAATGTTCTTAATATTTCAATACAAACACTATGTACAACTTGTTTGGCATCCTGAGTTCAGCTTGGAAAGCTGTGAAAGACTCTTGAAAACCATTTGGAAAAAAAGTTTGAGCAAAATTTTTCTTTTTGGTGGAAGATAACATTTTGAGAGGAAGATTTTTTTTAACATAGGAAGAATTTTTTTACGAATTTTTTTTTTCTGAAGGAAGAATTTTTTTGAGATGAATGTTGTGGGGAACTTTTTTTTTTCAAAGGCAAATGAAAAATGCTTCCAAAAAGTTCTTAATATTTCAATACAAACACTATGTACAAGTGTACAAGTGTTTCAATTTCACTGAAAGCTGATGATAAAATTGACTTAAAATTTCAATGCAAATACTATATATAACTAGTTTAGCATGCTGAGTTCTGCTTGGCAAGCCATGAAAGACTCTTGAAAACCATTTGGAACAAAAGTTACAGCACATTTGAACAAAGTTGAAAATTAGCCTTATTTCAGTGAGAGCTGCAGAAAGAAGCAATAAAATTTCACTGAAAGATGATGATAAAATTGACTTAAGATTTCAATGCAAATACTATATATAACTAGTTTAGCATGCTGAGTTCTGCTTGGCAAGCCATGAAAGACTCTTGAAAACCATTTGGAACAAGAGTTACAGCACATTTGAACAAAGTTGAAAATTAGCCTTATTTCAGTGAGAGCTGCAGAAAGAAGCAATAAAATTTCACTGAAAGCTGATGATAAAATTGACTTAATATTTCAATGCAAATACTATATATAACTAGTTTAGCATGCTGAGTTCTGCTTGGCAAGCCATGAAAGACTCTTGAAAACCATTTGGAACAAAAGTTACAGCACATTTGAACAAAGTTGAAAATTAGCCTTATTTCAGTGAGAGCTGCAGAAAGAAGCAATAAAATTTCACTGAAAGCTGATGATAAAATTGACTTAAGATTTCAATGCAAATACTATATATAACTAGTTTAGCATGCTGAGTTCTGCTTGGCAAGCCATGAAAGACTCTTGAAAACCATTTGGAACAAGAGTTACAGCACATTTGAACAAAGTTGAAAATTAGCCTTATTTCAGTGAGAGCTGCAGAAAGAAGCAATAAAATTTCACTGAAAGCTGATGATAAAATTGACTTAATATTTCAATGCAAATACTATATATAACTAGTTTAGCATGCTGAGTTCTGCTTGGCAAGCCATGAAAGACTCTTGAAAACCATTTGGAACAAAAGTTACAGCACATTTGAACAAAGTTGAAAATTAGCCTTATTTCAGTGAGAGCTGCAGAAAGAAGCAATAAAATTTCACTGAAAGCTGAAAAAAAGTGTGAGCAAAATTTTTCTTTTTGGTGGAAGATTATATTTTGAGAGGAAGATTTCTTTTATCACAGGAAGATTTTTTTTATCGACATTGGTTTTTTTTGGAGGAAGAATTTTTTTTCGGTTGACAGTGGGAATTCTTTTTTTGAAGGCAAATGAAAACTGCTTCTGAAATCTGCTTTATATTTCAATGCAAATAATTGAAAGTACAACTTGTTTGGAATCCTGAGTTCAGCTTGGCAAGCTGTGAAACACTCTTGAAAACCATTTGGAAAAAAAGTTTGGGCAAAATTTTCCTTTTTGGTGGAAGATTATATTTTGAGAGGAACATTTTTTTTAACATAGGAAGAATTTTTTTACGATTTTTTTTTTCTGAAGGAAGAATTTTTTTGAGGTGACTGTTGTGAACTTTTTTTTTTTTCAATGGCATATGAAAACTGCTACTGAAATGTTCTTCTTATTGCAATGTTTGGCATCCTGAGTTCAGCTTGGCAAGCTGTGAAACACTCTTGAAAACCATTTGGAAAAAAAGTTTGGGCAAAATTTTCCTTTTTGGTGGAAGATTATATTTTGAGAGGAAGATTTTTTTTAACATAGGAAGAATTTTTTTACGAATTTTTTTTTTCTGAAAGAAGAATTTTTTTGAGGTGACTGTTGTGGGGAACTTTTTTTTTTCAATGGCATATGTAAACTGCTACCGAAATGTTCTTCTTATTGCAATGTTTGGCATCCTGAGTTCAGCTTGGCAAGCTGTGAAACACTCTTGAAAACCATTTGGAAAAAAAGTTTGGGCTAAATTTTCCTTTTTGGTGGAAGATTATATTTTGAGAGGAACATTTTTTTTTAAATAGGAAGAATTTTTTTACGATTTTTTTTTTCTGAAGGAAGAATTTTTTTGAGGTGACTGTTGTGGTGAACTTTTTTTTTTTTCAATGGCATATGAAAACTGCTACCGAAATGTTCTTCTTTTTTTGCAATGTTTGGCATCCTGAGTTCAGCTTGGCAAGCTGTGAAACACTCTTGAAAACCATTTGGAAAAAAAGTTTGGGCAAAATTTTCCTTTTTGGTGGAAGATTATATTTTGAGATGAAGATTTTTTTTAACATAGGAAGAATTTTTTTACAAATTTTTTTTTTCTGAAGGAAGAATTTTTTTGAGGTGACTGTTGTGGGGAACTTTTTTTTTTCAATGGCATATGAAAACTGCTATCGAAACGTTATTCTTATTACTATGTTTGGAATCCTGAGTTCAGCTTGGCAAGCTGTGAAATACTCTTGAAAACCATTTGGAAAAAAAGTTTTAGCAACATTTTTCTTTTTGGTGGAAGATTATATTTTGAGAGGAAGATTTTTTTTAACATAGGAAGAATTTTTTTACGATTTTTTTTTTTCTGAAGGAAGAATTTTTTTGAGGTGACTGTTGTGGTGAACTTTTTTTTTTTTTCAATGGCATATGAAAACTGCTACCGAAATGTTCTTCTTTTTTTGCAATGTTTGGCATCCTGAGTTCAGCTTGGCAAGCTGTGAAAGACTCTAGAAAACCATTTGGAAAAAAAATTTGAGCAAAATTTTTCTTTTTGGTGGAAGATTATATTTTGAGATGAAGATTTTTTTTAACATAGGAAGAATTTTTTTACGAATTTTTTTTTTTCTGAAGGAAGAATTTTTTTGAGGTGACTGTTGTGGGGAACTTTTTTCTTTTCAATGGCATATGTTTTCTTAATATTTCAATACAAACACTATGTACAACTTGTTTGGCATCCTGAGTTCAGCTTGGCAATCTGTGAAAGACTTGAAAACCATTTGGAAAAAAAGTTTGGGCAAAATTTTTCTTTTTGGTGGAAGATTACATTTTGAGAGGAAGATTTTTTTTAACATAGGAAGAATTTTTTTACGATTTTTTTTTTCTGAAGGAAGAATTTTTTTGATGTGACTGTTGTAGGGAACTTTTTTTTTTTTCAAAGGCAAATGAAAACTGCTTCCAAAATGTTCTTAATATTTCAATACAAACACTATGTACAACTTGTTTGGCATCCTGAGTTCAGCTTGGAAAGCTGTGAAAGACTCTTGAAAACCATTTGGAAAAAAAGTTTGAGCAAAATTTTTCTTTTTGGTGGAAGATTATATTTTGAGAGGAAGATTTTTTTTAACAAAGGAAGAATTTTTTTTACGAATTTTTTTTTTTCTCAAGGATGAATTTTTTTGAGGTGACTGTTGTGGGGAACTTTTTTCTTTTCAATGGCATATGTGTTCTTAATATTTCAATACAAACACTATGTACAACTTGTTTGGCATCCTGAGTTCAGCTTGGCAATCTGTGAAAGACTCTTGAAAACCATTTGGAAAAAAAGTTTGGGCAAAATTTTTCTTTTTGGTGGAAGATTACATTTTGAGAGGAAGATTTTTTTTAACATAGGAAGAATTTTTTTACGAATTTTTTTTTTCTGAAGGAAGAATTTTTTTGAGATGAATGTTGTGGGGAACTTTTTTTTTTCAAAGGCAAATGAAAAATGCTTCCAAAAAGTTCTCAATATTTCAATACAAACACTATGTACAAGTGTACAAGTGTTTCAATTTCACTGAAAGCTGATGATAAAATTGACTTAATATTTCAATGCAAATACTATATATAACTAGTTTAGCATGCTGAGTTCTGCTTGGCAAGCCATGAAAGACTCTTGAAAACCATTTGGAACAAAAGTTACAGCACATTTGAACAAAGTTGAAAATTAGCCTTATTTCAGTGAGAGCTGCAGAAAGAAGCAATAAAATTTCACTGAAAGCTGATGATAAAATTGACTTAATATTTCAATGCAAATACTATATATAACTAGTTTAGCATGCTGAGTTCTGCTTGGCAAGCCATGAAAGACTCTTGAAAACCATTTGGAACAAAAGTTACAGCACATTTGAACAAAGTTGAAAATTAGCCTTATTTCAGTGAGAGCTGCAGAAAGAAGCAATAAAATTTCACTGAAAGCTGATGATAAAATTGACTTAAGATTTCAATGCAAATACTATATATAACTAGTTTAGCATGCTGAGTTCTGCTTGGCAAGCCATGAAAGACTCTTGAAAACCATTTGGAACAAAAGTTACAGCACATTTGAACAAAGTTGAAAATTAGCCTTATTTCAGTGAGAGCTGCAGAAAGAAGCAATAAAATTTCACTGAAAGCTGATGATAAAATTGACTTAATATTTCAATGCAAATACTATATATAACTAGTTTAGCATGCTGAGTTCTGCTTGGCAAGCCATGAAAGACTCTTGAAAACCATTTGGAACAAAAGTTACAGCACATTTGAACAAAGTTGAAAATTAGCCTTATTTCAGTGAGAGCTGCAGAAAGAAGCAATAAAATTTCACTGAAAGCTGATGATAAAATTGACTTAATATTTCAATGCAAATACTATATATAACTAGTTTAGCATGCTGAGTTCTGCTTGGCAAGCCATGAAAGACTCTTGAAAACCATTTGGAACAAAAGTTACAGCACATTTGAACAAAGTTGAAAATTAGCCTTATTTCAGTGAGAGCTGCAGAAAGAAGCAATAAAATTTCACTGAAAGCTGATGATAAAATGTACTTAATATTTCAATGCAAATACTATATATAACTAGTTTAGCATGCTGAGTTCTGCTTGGCAAGCCATGAAAGACTCTTGAAAACCATTTGGAACAAAAGTTACAGCACATTTGAACAAAGTTGAAAATTAGCCTTATTTCGGTGAGAGCTGCAGAAAGAAGCAATAAAATTTCACTGAAAGCTGATGATAAAATTGACTTAAGATTTCAATGCAAATACTATATGTAACTAGTTTAGCATGCTGAGTTCTGCTTGGCAAGCCATGAAAGACTCTTGAAAACCATTTGGAACAAAAGTTACAGCACATTTGAACAAAGTTGAAAATTAGCCTTATTTCAGTGAGAGCTGCAGAAAGAAGCAATAAAATTTCACTGAAAGCTGATGATAAAATTGACTTAAGATTTCAATGCAAATACTATATATAACTAGTTTAGCATGCTGAGTTCTGCTTGGCAAGCCATGAAAGACTCTTGAAAACCATTTGGAACAAAAGTTACAGCACATTTGAACAAAGTTGAAAATTAGCCTTATTTCAGTGAGAGCTGCAGAAAGAAGCAATAAAATTTCACTGAAAGCTGATGATAAAATTGACTTAAGATTTCAATGCAAATACTATATATAACTAGTTTAGCATGCTGAGTTCTGCATGGCAAGCCATGAAAGACTCTTGAAAACCATTTGGAACAAAAGTTACAGCACATTTGAACAAAGTTGAAAATTAGCCTTATTTCAGTGAGAGCTGCAGAAAGAAGCAATAAAATTTCACTGAAAGCTGATGATAAAATTGACTTAATATTTCAATGCAAATACTATATATAACTAGTTTATCAAGCTGAGTTCTGCTTGGCAAGCCATGAAAGACTCTTGAAAACCATTTGGAACAAAAGTTACAGCACATTTGAACAAAGTTGAAAATTAGCCTTATTTCAGTGAGAGCTGCAGAAAGAAGCAATACAATTTCACTGAAAGCTGATGATAAAATTGACTTAAGATTTCAATGCAAATACTATATATAACTAGTTTAGCATGCTGAGTTCTGCTTGGCAAGCCATGAAAGACTCTTGAAAACCATTTGGAACAAAAGTTACAGCACATTTGAACAAAGTTGAAAATTAGCCTTATTTCAGTGAGAGCTGCAGAAAGAAGCAATAAAATTTCACTGAAAGCTGAAAAAAAGTTTGAGCAAAATTTTTCTTTTTGGTGGAAGATTATATTTTGAGAGGAAGATTTCTTTTATCACAGGAAGATTTTTTTTATCGACATTGGTTTTTTTTGGAGGAAGAATTTTTTTTCGGTTGACAGTGGGAATTCTTTTTTTGAAGGCAAATGAAAACTGCTTCTGAAATCTGCTTTATATTTCAATGCAAATAATTGAAAGTACAACTTGTTTGGAATCCTGAGTTCAGCTTGGCAAGCTGTGAAATACTCTTGAAAACCATTTGGAAAAAAAGTTTGAGCAAAATTTTTCTTTTTGGTGGAAGACTATATTTTGAGACGAAGATTTTTTTTAACATAGGAAGAATTTTTATTACGAATTTTTTTTTTCTGAAGGAAGAATTTTTTTGAGGTGACTGTTGTGGGGAACTTTTTTTTTTCAATGGCATATGAAAACTGCTACCGAAACGTTCTTCTTATTGCAATGTTTGGCATCCTGAGTTCAGCTTGGCAAGCTGTGAAACACTCTTGAAAACCATTTGGAAAAAAAGTTTGGGCAAAATTTTCCTTTTTGGTGGAAGATTATATTTTGAGAGGAACATTTTTTTTAACATAGGAAGAATTTTTTTACGATTTTTTTTTTCTGAAGGAAGAATTTTTTTGAGGTGACTGTTGTGAACTTTTTTTTTTTTCAATGGCATATGAAAACTGCTACTGAAATGTTCTTCTTATTGCAATGTTTGGCATCCTGAGTTCAGCTTGGCAAGCTGTGAAACACTCTTGAAAACCATTTGGAAAAAAAGTTTGGGCAAAATTTTCCTTTTTGGTGGAAGATTATATTTTGAGAGGAAGATTTTTTTTAACATAGGAAGAATTTTTTTACGAATTTTTTTTTTCTGAAAGAAGAATTTTTTTGAGGTGACTGTTGTGGGGAACTTTTTTTTTTCAATGGCATATGTAAACTGCTACCGAAATGTTCTTCTTATTGCAATGTTTGGCATCCTGAGTTCAGCTTGGCAAGCTGTGAAACACTCTTGAAAACCATTTGGAAAAAAAGTTTGGGCAAAATTTTCCTTTTTGGTGGAAGATTATATTTTGAGAGGAACATTTTTTTTTAAATAGGAAGAATTTTTTTACGATTTTTTTTTTCTGAAGGAAGAATTTTTTTGAGGTGACTGTTGTGGTGAACTTTTTTTTTTTTCAATGGCATATGAAAACTGCTATCGAAACGTTCTTCTTATTGCAATGTTTGGCATCCTGAGTTCAGCTTGGCAAGCTGTGAAACACTCTTGAAAACCATTTGGAAAAAAAGTTTGGGCAAAATTTTCCTTTTTGGTGGAAGATTATATTTTGAGAGGAACATTTTTTTTAACATAGGAAGAATTTTTTTACGATTTTTTTTTTCTGAAGGAAGAATTTTTTTGAGGTGACTGTTGTGAACTTTTTTTTTTTTCAATGGCATATGAAAACTGCTACTGAAATGTTCTTCTTATTGCAATGTTTGGCATCCTGAGTTCAGCTTGGCAAGCTGTGAAACACTCTTAAAAACCATTTGGAAAAAAAGTTTGGGCAAAATTTTCCTTTTTGGTGGAAGATTATATTTTGAGAGGAAGATTTTTTTTAACATAGGAAGAATTTTTTTACGCATTTTTTTTTTCTGAAAGAAGAATTTTTTTGAGGTGACTGTTGTGGGGAACTTTTTTTTTTCAATGGCATATGTAAACTGCTACCGAAATGTTCTTCTTATTGCAATGTTTGGCATCCTGAGTTCAGCTTGGCAAGCTGTGAAACACTCTTGAAAACCATTTGGAAAAAAAGTTTGGGCAAAATTTTCCTTTTTGGTGGAAGATTATGTTTTGAGAGGAACATTTTTTTTTAAATAGGAAGAATTTTTTTACGATTTTTTTTTTCTGAAGGAAGAATTTTTTTGAGGTGACTGTTGTGGTGAACTTTTTTTTTTTTCAATGGCATATGAAAACTGCTACCGAAATGTTCTTATTGCAATGTTTGGCATCCTGAGTTCAGCTTGGCAAGCTGTGAAACACTCTTGAAAACCATTTGGAAAAAAAGTTTGGGCAAAATTTTCCTTTTTGGTGGAAGATTATATTTTGAGATGAAGATTTTTTTTAACATAGGAAGAATTTTTTTACAAATTTTTTTTTTCTGAAGGAAGAATTTTTTTGAGGTGACTGTTGTGGGGAACTTTTTTTTTTCAATGGCATATGAAAACTGCTATCGAAACGTTATTCTTATTACTATGTTTGGAATCCTGAGTTCAGCTTGGCAAGCTGTGAAATACTCTTGAAAACCATTTGGAAAAAAAGTTTTAGCAACATTTTTCTTTTTGGTGGAAGATTATATTTTGAGAGGAAGATTTTTTTTAACATAGGAAGAATTTTTTTACGATTTTTTTTTTTCTGAAGGAAGAATTTTTTTGAGGTGACTGTTGTGGTGAACTTTTTTTTTTTTTCAATGGCATATGAAAACTGCCAAACTGTTCTTCTTTTTTTGCAATGTTTGGCATCCTGAGTTCAGCTTGGCAAGCTGTGAAAGACTCTAGAAAACCATTTGGAAAAAAAATTTGAGCAAAATTTTTCTTTTTGGTGGAAGATTATATTTTGAGATGAAGATTTTTTTTAACATAGGAAGAATTTTTTTACGAATTTTTTTTTTTCTGAAGGAAGAATTTTTTTGAGGTGACTGTTGTGGGGAACTTTTTTCTTTTCAATGGCATATGTTTTCTTAATATTTCAATACAAACACTATGTACAACTTGTTTGGCATCCTGAGTTCAGCTTGGCAATCTGTGAAAGATTTGAAAACCATTTGGAAAAAAAGTTTGGGCAAAATTTTCCTTTTTGGTGGAAGATTATATTTTGAGAGGAAGATTTTTTTTAACATAGGAAGAATTTTTTTACGAATTTTTTTTTTCTGAAAGAAGAATTTTTTTGAGGTGACTGTTGTGGGGAACTTTTTTTTTTCAATGGCATATGTAAACTGCTACCGAAATGTTCTTCTTATTGCAATGTTTGGCATCCTGAGTTCAGCTTGGCAAGCTGTGAAACACTCTTGAAAACCATTTGGAAAAAAAGTTTGGGCAAAATTTTCCTTTTTGGTGGAAGATTATATTTTGAGAGGAACATTTTTTTTTAAATAGGAAGAATTTTTTTACGATTTTTTTTTTCTGAAGGAAGAATTTTTTTGAGGTGACTGTTGTGGTGAACTTTTTTTTTTTTCAATGGCATATGAAAACTGCTACCGAAATGTTCTTCTTATTGCAATGTTTGGCATCCTGAGTTCAGCTTGGCAAGCTGTGAAACACTCTTGAAAACCATTTGGAAAAAAAGTTTGGGCAAAATTTTCCTTTTTGGTGGAAGATTATATTTTGAGATGAAGATTTTTTTTAACATAGGAAAAATTTTTTACAAATTTTTTTTTTCTGAAGGAAGAATTTTTTTGAGGTGACTGTTGTGGGGAACTTTTTTTTTTCAATGGCATATGAAAACTGCTATCGAAACGTTATTCTTATTACTATGTTTGGAATCCTGAGTTCAGCTTGGCAAGCTGTGAAATACTCTTGAAAACCATTTGGAAAAAAAGTTTTAGCAACATTTTTCTTTTTGGTGGAAGATTATATTTTGAGAGGAAGATTTTTTTTAACATAGGAAGAATTTTTTTACGATTTTTTTTTTCTGAAGGAAGAATTTTTTTGAGGTGACTGTTGTGGTGAACTTTTTTTTTTTTCAATGGCATATGAAAACTGCTACCGAAATGTTCTTCTTTTTTTGCAATGTTTGGCATCCTGAGTTCAGCTTGGCAAGCTGTGAAAGACTCTAGAAAACCATTTGGAAAAAAAATTTGAGCAAAATTTTTCTTTTTGGTGGAAGATTATATTTTGAGATGAAGATGTTTTTTAACATAGGAAGAATTTTTTTACGAATTTTTTTTTTTCTGAAGGAAGAATTTTTTTGAGGTGACTGTTGTGGGGAACTTTTTTCTTTTCAATGGCATATGTTTTCTTAATATTTCAATACAAACACTATGTACAACTTGTTTGGCATCCTGAGTTCAGCTTGGCAATCTGTGAAAGATTTGAAAACCATTTGGAAAAAAAGTTTGGGCAAAATTTTTCTTTTTGGTGGAAGATTACATTTTGAGAGGAAGATTTTTTTTAAAATAGCAAGAATTTTTTTACGATTTTTTTTTTCTGAAGGAAGAATTTTTTTGATGTGACTGTTGTAGGGAACTTTTTTTTTTTTCAAAGGCAAATGAAAACTGCTTCCAAAATGTTCTTAATATTTCAATACAAACACTATGTACAACTTGTTTGGCATCCTGAGTTCAGCTTGGAAAGCTGTGAAAGACTCTTGAAAACCATTTGGAAAAAAAGTTTGAGCAAAATTTTTCTTTTTGGTGGAAGATTACATTTTGAGAGGAAGATTTTTTTTAACATAGGAAGAATTTTTTTACGAATTTTTTTTTTCTGAAGGAAGAATTTTTTTGAGATGAATGTTTTGGGGAACTTTTTTTTTTCAAAGGCAAATGAAAAATGCTTCCAAAAAGTTCTCAATATTTCAATACAAACACTATGTACAAGTGTACAAGTGTTTCAATTTCACTGAAAGCTGATGATAAAATTGACTTAAGATTTCAATGCAAATACTATATATAACTAGTTTAGCATGCTGAGTTCTGCTTGGCAAGCCATGAAAGACTCTTGAAAACCATTTGGAACAAAAGTTACAGCACATTTGAACAAAGTTGAAAATTAGCCTTATTTCAGTGAGAGCTGCAGAAAGAAGCAATAAAATTTCACTGAAAGCTGATGATAAAATTGACTTAATATTTCAATGCAAATACTATATATAACTAGTTTAGCATGCTGAATTCTGCTTGGCAAGCCATGAAAGACTCTTGAAAACCATTTGGAACAAAAGTTATTACATTTGAACAAAGTTGAAAATTAGCCTTATTTCAGTGAGAGCTGCAGAAAGAAGCAATAAAATTTCACTGAAAGCTGATGATAAAATTGACTTAATATTTCAATGCAAATACTATATATAACTAGTTTAGCATGCTGAGTTCTGCTTGGCAAGCCATGAAAGACTCTTGAAAACCATTTGGAACAAAAGTTATAGCACATTTGAAAAAAGTTGAAAATTAGCCTTATTTCAGTGAGAGCTGCAGAAAGAAGCAATAAAATTTCACTGAAAGCTGATGATAAAATTGACTTAATATTTCAATGCAAATACTATATATAACTAGTTTAGCATGCTGAGTTCTGCTTGGCAAGCCATGAAAGACTCTTGAAAACCATTTGGAACAAAAGTTACAGCACATTTGAACAAAGTTGAAAATTAGCCTTATTTCAGTGAGAGCTGCAGAAAGAAGCAATAAAATTTCACTGAAAGCTGATGATAAAATTGACTTAAGATTTCAATGCAAATACTATATATAACTAGTTTAGCATGCTGAGTTCTGCTTGGCAAGCCATGAAAGACTCTTGAAAACCATTTGGAACAAAAGTTACAGCACATTTGAACAAAGTTGAAAATTAGCCTTATTTCAGTGAGAGCTGCAGAAAGAAGCAATAAAATTTCACTGAAAGCTGATGATAAAATTGACTTAATATTTCAATGCAAATACTATATATAACTAGTTTAGCATGCTGAGTTCTGCTTGGCAAGCCATGAAAGACTCTTGAAAACCATTTGGAACAAAAGTTACAGCACATTTGAACAAAGTTGAAAATTAGCCTTATTTCAGTGAGAGCTGCAGAAAGAAGCAATAAAATTTCACTGAAAGCTGATGATAAACTTGACTTAAGATTTCAATGCAAATACTATATATAACTAGTTTAGCATGCTGAGTTCTGCTTGGCAAGCCATGAAAGACTCTTGAAAACCATTTGGAACAAAAGTTACAGCACATTTGAACAAAGTTGAAAATTAGCCTTATTTCAGTGAGAGCTGCAGAAAGAAGCAATAAAATTTCACTGAAAGCTGATGATAAAATTGACTTAATATTTCAATGCAAATACTATATATAACTAGTTTAGCATGCTGAGTTCTGCTTGGCAAGCCATGAAAGACTCTTGAAAACCATTTGGAACAAAAGTTACAGCACATTTGAACAAAGTTGAAAATTAGCCTTATTTCAGTGAGAGCTGCAGAAAGAAGCAATAAAATTTCACTGAAAGCTGATGATAAAATTGACTTAATATTTCAATGCAAATACTATATATAACTAGTTTAGCATGCTGAGTTCTGCTTGGCAAGCCATGAAAGACTCTTGAAAACCATTTGGAACAAAAGTTATAGCACATTTGAACAAAGTTGAAAATTAGCCTTATTTCAGTGAGAGCTGCAGAAAGAAGCAATAAAATTTCACTGAAAGCTGATGATAAAATTGACTTAATATTTCAATGCAAATACTATATATAACTAGTTTAGCATGCTGAGTTCTGCTTGGCAAGCCATGAAAGACTCTTGAAAACCATTTGGAACAAAAGTTACAGCACATTTGAACAAAGTTGAAAATTAGCCTTATTTCAGTGAGAGCTGCAGAAAGAAGCAATAAAATTTCACTGAAAGCTGATGATAAAATTGACTTAATATTTCAATGCAAATACTATATATAACTAGTTTAGCATGCTGAGTTCCGCTTGGCAAGCCATGAAAGACTCTTGAAAACCATTTGGAACAAAAGTTATAGCACATTTGAACAAAGTTGAAAATTAGCCTTATTTCAGTGAGAGCTGCAGAAAGAAGCAATAAAATTTCACTGAAAGCTGATGATAAAATTGACTTAATATTTCAATGCAAATACTATATATAACTAGTTTAGCATGCTGAGTTCTGCTTGGCAAGCCATGAAAGACTCTTGAAAACCATTTGGAACAAAAGTTACAGCACATTTGAACAAAGTTGAAAATTAGCCTTATTTCAGTGAGAGCTGCAGAAAGAAGCAATAAAATTTCACTGAAAGCTGATGATAAAATTGACTTAAGATTTCAATGCAAATACTATATATAACTAGTTTAGCATGCTGAGTTCTGCTTGGCAAGCCATGAAAGACTCTTGAAAACCATTTGAAACAAAAGTTACAGCACATTTGAACAAAGTTGAAAATTAGCCTTATTTCAGTGAGAGCTGCAGAAAGAAGCAATACAATTTCACTGAAAGCTGATGATAAAATTGACTTAATATTTCAATGCAAATACTATATATAACTAGTTTAGCATGCTGAGTTCTGCTTGGCAAGCCATGAAAGACTCTTGAAAACCATTTGGAACAAAAGTTACAGCACATTTGAACAAAGTTGAAAATTAGCCTTATTTCAGTGAGAGCTGCAGAAAGAAGCAATAAAATTTCACTGAAAGCTGATGATAAAATTGACTTAATATTTCAATGCAAATACTATATATAACTAGTTTAGCATGATGAGTTCTGCTTGGCAAGCCATGAAAGACTCTTGAAAACCATTTGGAACAAAAGTTACAGCACATTTGAACAAAGTTGAAAATTAGCCTTATTTCAGTGAGAGCTGCAGAAAGAAGCAATAAAATTTCACTGAAAGCTGATGATAAAATTGACTTAAGATTTCAATGCAAATACTATATATAACTAGTTTAGCATGCTGAGTTCTGCTTGGCAAGCCATGAAAGACTCTTGAAAACCATTTGGAACAAAAGTTACAGCACATTTGAACAAAGTTGAAAATTAGCCTTATTTCAGTGAGAGCTGCAGAAAGAAGCAATAAAATTTCACTGAAAGATGAAAAAAAGTTTGAGCAAAATTTTTCTTTTTGGTGGAAGATTATATTTTGAGAGGAAGATTTCTTTTATCACAGGAAGATTTTTTTTATCGACATTGGTTTTTTTTGGAGGAAGAATTTTTTTTTCGGTTGACAGTGGGAATTCTTTTTTTGAAGGCAAATGAAAACTGCTTCTGAAATCTGCTTTATATTTCAATGCAAATAATTGAAAGTACAACTTGTTTGGAATCCTGAGTTCAGCTTGGCAAGCTGTGAAATACTCTTGAAAACCATTTGGAAAAAAAGTCTGAGCAAAATTTTTCTTTTTGGTGGAAGACTATATTTTGAGACGAAGATTTTTTTTAACATAGGAAGAATTTTTATTACGAATTTTTTTTTTCTGAAGGAAGAATTTTTTTGAGGTGACTGTTGTGGGGAACTTTTTTTTTTCAATGGCATATGAAAACTGCTATCGAAACGTTCTTCTTATTGCAATGTTTGGCATCCTGAGTTCAGCTTGGCAAGCTGTGAAACACTCTTGAAAACCATTTGGAAAAAAAGTTTGGGCAAAATTTTCCTTTTTGGTGGAAGATTATATTTTGAGAGGAACATTTTTTTTAACATAGGAAGAATTTTTTTACGATTTTTTTTTTCTGAAGGAAGAATTTTTTTGAGGTGACTGTTGTGAACTTTTTTTTTTTTCAATGGCATATGAAAACTGCTACTGAAATGTTCTTCTTATTGCAATGTTTGGCATCCTGAGTTCAGCTTGGCAAGCTGTGAAACACTCTTAAAAACCATTTGGAAAAAAAGTTTGGGCAAAATTTTCCTTTTTGGTGGAAGATTATATTTTGAGAGGAAGATTTTTTTTAACATAGGAAGAATTTTTTTACGCATTTTTTTTTTCTGAAAGAAGAATTTTTTTGAGGTGACTGTTGTGGGGAACTTTTTTTTTTCAATGGCATATGTAAACTGCTACCGAAATGTTCTTCTTATTGCAATGTTTGGCATCCTGAGTTCAGCTTGGCAAGCTGTGAAACACTCTTGAAAACCATTTGGAAAAAAAGTTTGGGCAAAATTTTCCTTTTTGGTGGAAGATTATATTTTGAGAGGAACATTTTTTTTTAAATAGGAAGAATTTTTTTACGATTTTTTTTTTCTGAAGGAAGAATTTTTTTGAGGTGACTGTTGTGGTGAACTTTTTTTTTTTTCAATGGCATATGAAAACTGCTACCGAAATGTTCTTATTGCAATGTTTGGCATCCTGAGTTCAGCTTGGCAAGCTGTGAAACACTCTTGAAAACCATTTGGAAAAAAAGTTTGGGCAAAATTTTCCTTTTTGGTGGAAGATTATATTTTGAGATGAAGATTTTTTTTAACATAGGAAGAATTTTTTTACAAATTTTTTTTTTTCTGAAGGAAGAATTTTTTTGAGGTGACTGTTTTGGGGAACTTTTTTTTTTCAATGGCATATGAAAACTGCTATCGAAACGTTATTCTTATTACTATGTTTGGAATCCTGAGTTCAGCTTGGCAAGCTGTGAAATACTCTTGAAAACCATTTGGAAAAAAAGTTTTAGCAACATTTTTCTTTTTGGTGGAAGATTATATTTTGAGAGGAAGATTTTTTTTAACATAGGAAGAATTTTTTTACGATTTTTTTTTTTCTGAAGGAAGAATTTTTTTGAGGTGACTGTTGTGGTGAACTTTTTTTTTTTTTCAATGGCATATGAAAACTGCCAAACTGTTCTTCTTTTTTTGCAATGTTTGGCATCCTGAGTTCAGCTTGGCAAGCTGTGAAAGACTCTAGAAAACCATTTGGAAAAAAAATTTGAGCAAAATTTTTCTTTTTGGTGGAAGATTATATTTTGAGATGAAGATTTTTTTTAACATAGGAAGAATTTTTTTACGAATTTTTTTTTTTCTGAAGGAAGAATTTTTTTGAGGTGACTGTTGTGGGGAACTTTTTTCTTTTCAATGGCATATGTTTTCTTAATATTTCAATACAAACACTATGTACAACTTGTTTGGCATCCTGAGTTCAGCTTGGCAATCTGTGAAAGATTTGAAAACCATTTGGAAAAAAAGTTTGGGCAAAATTTTCCTTTTTGGTGGAAGACTATATTTTGAGACGAAGATTTTTTTTAACATAGGAAGAATTTTTATTACGAATTTTTTTTTTCTGAAGGAAGAATTTTTTTGAGGTGACTGTTGTGGGGAACTTTTTTTTTTCAATGGCATATGAAAACTGCTATCGAAACGTTCTTCTTATTGCAATGTTTGGCATCCTGAGTTCAGCTTGGCAAGCTGTGAAACACTCTTGAAAACCATTTGGAAAAAAAGTTTGGGCAAAATTTTCCTTTTTGGTGGAAGATTATATTTTGAGAGGAACATTTTTTTTAACAGGAAGAATTTTTTTACGATTTTTTTTTTCTGAAGGAAGAATTTTTTTGAGGTGACTGTTGTGAACTTTTTTTTTTTTCAATGGCATATGAAAACTGCTACTGAAATGTTCTTCTTATTGCAATGTTTGGCATCCTGAGTTCAGCTTGGCAAGCTGTGAAACACTCTTAAAAACCATTTGGAAAAAAAGTTTGGGCAAAATTTTCCTTTTTGGTGGAAGATTATATTTTGAGAGGAAGATTTTTTTTAACATAGGAAGAATTTTTTTACGCATTTTTTTTTTCTGAAAGAAGAATTTTTTTGAGGTGACTGTTGTGGGGAACTTTTTTTTTTCAATGGCATATGTAAACTGCTACCGAAATGTTCTTCTTATTGCAATGTTTGGCATCCTGAGTTCAGCTTGGCAAGCTGTGAAACACTCTTGAAAACCATTTGGAAAAAAAGTTTGGGCAAAATTTTCCTTTTTGGTGGAAGATTATATTTTGAGAGGAACATTTTTTTTTAAATAGGAAGAATTTTTTTACGATTTTTTTTTTCTGAAGGAAGAATTTTTTTGAGGTGACTGTTGTGGTGAACTTTTTTTTTTTTCAATGGCATATGAAAACTGCTACCGAAATGTTCTTATTGCAATGTTTGGCATCCTGAGTTCAGCTTGGCAAGCTGTGAAACACTCTTGAAAACCATTTGGAAAAAAAGTTTGGGCAAAATTTTCCTTTTTGGTGGAAGATTATATTTTGAGATGAAGATTTTTTTTAACATAGGAAGAATTTTTTTACAAATTTTTTTTTTCTGAAGGAAGAATTTTTTTGAGGTGACTGTTTTGGGGAACTTTTTTTTTTCAATGGCATATGAAAACTGCTATCGAAACGTTATTCTTATTACTATGTTTGGAATCCTGAGTTCAGCTTGGCAAGCTGTGAAATACTCTTGAAAACCATTTGGAAAAAAAGTTTTAGCAACATTTTTCTTTTTGGTGGAAGATTATATTTTGAGAGGAAGATTTTTTTTAACATAGGAAGAATTTTTTTACGATTTTTTTTTTTCTGAAGGAAGAATTTTTTTGAGGTGACTGTTGTGGTGAACTTTTTTTTTTTTTCAATGGCATATGAAAACTGCCAAACTGTTCTTCTTTTTTTGCAATGTTTGGCATCCTGAGTTCAGCTTGGCAAGCTGTGAAAGACTCTAGAAAACCATTTGGAAAAAAAATTTGAGCAAAATTTTTCTTTTTGGTGGAAGATTATATTTTGAGATGAAGATTTTTTTTAACATAGGAAGAATTTTTTTACGAATTTTTTTTTTTCTGAAGGGAGAATTTTTTTGAGGTGACTGTTGTGGGGAACTTTTTTCTTTTCAATGGCATATGTTTTCTTAATATTTCAATACAAACACTATGTACAACTTGTTTGGCATCCTGAGTTCAGCTTGGCAATCTGTGAAAGATTTGAAAACCATTTGGAAAAAAAGTTTGGGCAAAATTTTCCTTTTTGGTGGAAGATTATATTTTGAGAGGAAGATTTTTTTTAACATAGGAAGAATTTTTTTACGAATTTTTTTTTTCTGAAAGAAGAATTTTTTTGAGGTGACTGTTGTGGGGAACTTTTTTTTTTCAATGGCATATGAAAACTGCTATCGAAACGTTATTCTTATTACTATGTTTGGAATCCTGAGTTCAGCTTGGCAAGCTGTGAAATACTCTTGAAAACCATTTGGAAAAAAAGTTTTAGCAACATTTTTCTTTTTGGTGGAAGATTATATTTTGAGAGGAAGATTTTTTTTAACATAGGAAGAATTTTTTTACGATTTTTTTTTTCTGAAGGAAGAATTTTTTTGAGGTGACTGTTGTGGTGAACTTTTTTTTTTTTCAATGGCATATGAAAACTGCTACCGAAATGTTCTTCTTTTTTTGCAATGTTTGGCATCCTGAGTTCAGCTTGGCAAGCTGTGAAAGACTCTAGAAAACCATTTGGAAAAAAAATTTGAGCAAAATTTTTCTTTTTGGTGGAAGATTATATTTTGAGATGAAGATGTTTTTTAATATAGGAAGAATTTTTTTACGAATTTTTTTTTTTCTGAAGGAAGAATTTTTTTGAGGTGACTGTTGTGGGGAACTTTTTTCTTTTCAATGGCATATGTTTTCTTAATATTTCAATACAAACACTATGTACAACTTGTTTGGCATCCTGAGTTCAGCTTGGCAATCTGTGAAAGATTTGAAAACCATTTGGAAAAAAAGTTTGGGCAAAATTTTTCTTTTTGGTGGAAGATTACATTTTGAGAGGAAGATTTTTTTTAACATAGCAAGAATTTTTTTACGATTTTTTTTTTCTGAAGGAAGAATTTTTTTGATGTGACTGTTGTAGGGAACTTTTTTTTTTTTCAAAGGCAATTGAAAACTGCTTCCAAAATGTTCTTAATATTTCAATACAAACACTATGTACAACTTGTTTGGCATCCTGAGTTCAGCTTGGAAAGCTGTGAAAGACTCTTGAAAACCATTTGGAAAAAAAGTTTGAGCAAAATTTTTCTTTTTGGTGGAAGATTATATTTTGAGAGGAAGATTTTTTTTAACAAAGGAAGAATTTTTTTTACGAATTTTTTTTTTCTCAAGGATGAATTTTTTTGAGGTGACTGTTGTGGGGAACTTTTTTCTTTTCAATGGCATATGTGTTCTTAATATTTCATTACAAACACTATGTACAACTTGTTTGGCATCCTGAGTTCAGCTTGGCAATCTGTGAAAGACTCTTGAAAACCATTTGGAAAAAAAGTTTGGGCAAAATTTTTCTTTTTGGTGGAAGATTACATTTTGAGAGGAAGATTTTTTTTAACATAGGAAGAATTTTTTTACGAATTTTTTTTTTCTGAAGGAAGAATTTTTTTGAGATGAATGTTGTGGGGAACTTTTTTTTTTCAAAGGCAAATGAAAAATGCTTCCAAAAAGTTCTCAATATTTCAATACAAACAATATGTACAAGTGTACAAGTGTTTCAATTTCACTGAAAGCTGATGATAAAATTGACTTAAGATTTCAATGCAAATACTATATATAACTAGTTTAGCATGCTGAGTTCTGCTTGGCAAGCCATGAAAGACTCTTGAAAACCATTTGGAACAAAAGTTACAGCACATTTGAACAAAGTTGAAAATTAGCCTTATTTCAGTGAGAGCTGCAGAAAGAAGCAATAAAATTTCACTGAAAGCTGATGATAAAATTGACTTAATATTTCAATGCAAATACTATATATAACTAGTTTAGCATGCTGAGTTCTGCTTGGCAAGCCATGAAAGACTCTTGAAAACCATTTGGAACAAAAGTTATAGCACATTTGAACAAAGTTGAAAATTAGCCTTATTTCAGTGAGAGCTGCAGAAAGAAGCAATAAAATTTCACTGAAAGCTGATGATAAAATTGACTTAATATTTCAATGCAAATACTATATATAACTAGTTTAGCATGCTGAGTTCTGCTTGGCAAGCCATGAAAGACTCTTGAAAACCATTTGGAACAAAAGTTATAGCACATTTGAACAAAGTTGAAAATTAGCCTTATTTCAGTGAGAGCTGCAGAAAGAAGCAATAAAATTTCACTGAAAGCTGATGATAAAATTGACTTAATATTTCAATGCAAATACTATATATAACTAGTTTAGCATGCTGAGTTCTGCTTGGCAAGCCATGAAAGACTCTTGAAAACCATTTGGAACAAAAGTTACAGCACATTTGAACAAAGTTGAAAATTAGCCTTATTTCAGTGAGAGCTGCAGAAAGAAGCAATAAAATTTCACTGAAAGCTGATGATAAAATTGACTTAATATTTCAATGCAAATACTATATATAACTAGTTTAGCATGCTGAGTTCTGCTTGGCAAGCCATGAAAGACTCTTGAAAACCATTTGGAACAAAAGTTACAGCACATTTGAACAAAGTTGAAAATTAGCCTTATTTCAGTGAGAGCTGCAGAAAGAAGCAATAAAATTTCACTGAAAGCTGATGATAAAATTGACTTAATATTTCAATGCAAATACTATATATAACTAGTTTAGCATGCTGAGTTCTGCTTGGCAAGCCATGAAAGACTCTTGAAAACCATTTGGAACAAAAGTTACAGCACATTTGAACAAAGTTGAAAATTAGCCTTATTTCAGTGAGAGCTGCAGAAAGAAGCAATAAAATTTCACTGAAAGCTGATGATAAAATTGACTTAATATTTCAATGCAAATACTATATATAACTAGTTTAGCATGCTGAGTTCTGCTTGGCAAGCCATGAAAGACTCTTGAAAACCATTTGGAACAAAAGTTACAGCACATTTGAACAAAGTTGAAAATTAGCCTTATTTCAGTGAGAGCTGCAGAAAGAAGCAATAAAATTTCACTGAAAGCTGATGATAAAATTGACTTAATATTTCAATGCAAATACTATATATAACTAGTTTAGCATGCTGAGTTCCGCTTGGCAAGCCATGAAAGACTCTTGAAAACCATTTGGAACAAAAGTTATAGCACATTTGAACAAAGTTGAAAATTAGCCTTATTTCAGTGAGAGCTGCAGAAAGAAGCAATAAAATTTCACTGAAAGCTGATGATAAAATTGACTTAAGATTTCAATGCAAATACTATATATAACTAGTTTAGCATGCTGAGTTCTGCTTGGCAAGCCATGAAAGACTCTTGAAAACCATTTGGAACAAAAGTTACAGCACATTTGAACAAAGTTGAAAATTAGCCTTATTTCAGTGAGAGCTGCAGAAAGAAGCAATAAAATTTCACTGAAAGCTGATGATAAAATTGACTTAAGATTTCAATGCAAATATATATATAACTAGTTTAGCATGCTGAGTTCTGCTTGGCAAGCCATGAAAGACTCTTGAAAACCATTTGGAACAAAAGTTACAGCACATTTGAACAAAGTTGAAAATTAGCCTTATTTCAGTGAGAGCTGCAGAAAGAAGCAATAAAATTTCACTGAAAGCTGATGATAAAATTGACTTAAGATTTCAATGCAAATACTATATATAACTAGTTTAGCATGCTGAGTTCTACTTGGCAAGCCATGAAAGACTCTTGAAAACCATTTGGAACAAAAGTTACAGCACATTTGAACAAAGTTGAAAATTAGCCTTATTTCAGTGAGAGCTGCAGAAAGAAGCAATAAAATTTCACTGAAAGCTGATGATAAAATTGACTTAAGATTTCAATGCAAATACTATATATAACTAGTTTAGCATGCTGAGTTCTGCTTGGCAAGCCATGAAAGACTCTTGAAAACCATTTGGAACAAAAGTTACAGCACATTTGAACAAAGTTGAAAATTAGCCTTATTTCAGTGAGAGCTGCAGAAAGAAGCAATAAAATTTCACTGAAAGCTGATGATAAAATTGACTTAATATTTCAATGCAAATACTATATATAACTAGTTTAGCATGCTGAGTTCTGCTTGGCAAGCCATGAAAGACTCTTGAAAACCATTTGGAACAAAAGTTACAGCACATTTGAACAAAGTTGAAAATTAGCCTTATTTCAGTGAGAGCTGCAGAAAGAAGCAATAAAATTTCACTGAAAGCTGATGATAAAATTGACTTAAGATTTCAATGCAAATACTATATATAACTAGTTTAGCATGCTGAGTTCTGCTTGGCAAGCCATGAAAGACTCTTGAAAACCATTTGGAACAAAAGTTACAGCACATTTGAACAAAGTTGAAAATTAGCCTTATTTCAGTGAGAGCTGCAGAAAGAAGCAATAAAATTTCACTGAAAGCTGATGATAAAATTGACTTAAGATTTCAATGCAAATACTATATATAACTAGTTTAGCATGCTGAGTTCTGCTTGGCAAGCCATGAAAGACTCTTGAAAACCATTTGGAACAAAAGTTACAGCACATTTGAACAAAGTTGAAAATTAGCCTTATTTCAGTGAGAGCTGCAGAAAGAAGCAATAAAATTTCACTGAAAGCTGATGATAAAATTGACTTAAGATTTCAATGCAAATACTATATATAACTAGTTTAGCATGCTGAGTTCTGCTTGGCAAGCCATGAAAGACTCTTGAAAACCATTTGGAACAAAAGTTACAGCACATTTGAACAAAGTTGAAAATTAGCCTTATTTCAGTGAGAGCTGCAGAAAGAAGCAATACAATTTCACTGAAAGCTGATGATAAAATTGACTTAATATTTCAATGCAAATACTATATATAACTAGTTTAGCATGCTGAGTTCTGCTTGGCAAGCCATGAAAGACTCTTGAAAACCATTTGGAACAAAAGTTACAGCACATTTGAACAAAGTTGAAAATTAGCCTTATTTCAGTGAGAGCTGCAGAAAGAAGCAATAAAATTTCACTGAAAGCTGATGATAAAATTGACTTAATATTTCAATGCAAATACTATATATAACTAGTTTAGCATGATGAGTTCTGCTTGGCAAGCCATGAAAGACTCTTGAAAACCATTTGGAACAAAAGTTACAGCACATTTGAACAAAGTTGAAAATTAGCCTTATTTCAGTGAGAGCTGCAGAAAGAAGCAATAAAATTTCACTGAAAGCTGATGATAAAATTGACTTAAGATTTCAATGCAAATACTATATATAACTAGTTTAGCATGCTGAGTTCTGCTTGGCAAGCCATGAAAGACTCTTGAAAACCATTTGGAACAAAAGTTACAGCACATTTGAACAAAGTTGAAAATTAGCCTTATTTCAGTGAGAGCTGCAGAAAGAAGCACTGAAAGATGAAAAAAAGTTTGAGCAAAATTTTTCTTTTTGGTGGAAGATTATATTTTGAGAGGAAGATTTCTTTTATCACAGGAAGATTTTTTTTATCGACATTGGTTTTTTTTGGAGGAAGAATTTTTTTTTCGGTTGACAGTGGGAATTCTTTTTTTGAAGGCAAATGAAAACTGCTTCTGAAATCTGCTTTATATTTCAATGCAAATAATTGAAAGTACAACTTGTTTGGAATCCTGAGTTCAGCTTGGCAAGCTGTGAAATACTCTTGAAAACCATTTGGAAAAAAAGTCTGAGCAAAATTTTTCTTTTTGGTGGAAGACTATATTTTGAGACGAAGATTTTTTTTAACATAGGAAGAATTTTTATTACGAATTTTTTTTTTCTGAAGGAAGAATTTTTTTGAGGTGACTGTTGTGGGGAACTTTTTTTTTTCAATGGCATATGAAAACTGCTATCGAAACGTTCTTCTTATTGCAATGTTTGGCATCCTGAGTTCAGCTTGGCAAGCTGTGAAACACTCTTGAAAACCATTTGGAAAAAAAGTTTGGGCAAAATTTTCCTTTTTGGTGGAAGATTATATTTTGAGAGGAACATTTTTTTTAACATAGGAAGAATTTTTTTACGATTTTTTTTTTCTGAAGGAAGAATTTTTTTGAGGTGACTGTTGTGAACTTTTTTTTTTTTCAATGGCATATGAAAACTGCTACCGAAATGTTCTTCTTATTGCAATGTTTGGCATCCTGAGTTCAGCTTGGCAAGCTGTGAAACACTCTTGAAAACCATTTGGAAAAAAAGTTTGGGCAAAATTTTCCTTTTTGGTGGAAGATTATATTTTGAGGAAGATTTTTTTTAACATAGGAAGAATTTTTTTACGAATTTTTTTTTTCTGAAAGAAGAATTTTTTTGAGGTGACTGTTGTGGGGAACTTTTTTTTTTTTCAATGGCATATGAAAACTGCTACCGAAATGTTCTTCTTATTGCAATGTTTGGCATCCTGAGTTCAGCTTGGCAAGCTGTGAAACACTCTTGAAAACCATTTGGAAAAAAAGTTTGGGCAAAATTTTCCTTTTTGGTGGAAGATTATATTTTGAGAGGAACATTTTTTTTAACATAGGAAGAATTTTTTTACGATTTTTTTTTTCTGAAGGAAGAATTTTTTTGAGGTGACTGTTGTGAACTTTTTTTTTTTTCAATGGCATATGAAAACTGCTACCGAAATGTTCTTCTTATTGCAATGTTTGGCATCCTGAGTTCAGCTTGGCAAGCTGTGAAACACTCTTGAAAACCATTTGGAAAAAAAGTTTGGGCAAAATTTTCCTTTTTGGTGGAAGATTATATTTTGAGAGGAACATTTTTTTTTAAATAGGAAGAATTTTTTTACGATTTTTTTTTTCTGAAGGAAGAATTTTTTTGAGGTGACTGTTGTGGTGAACTTTTTTTTTTTTCAATGGCATATGAAAACTGCTACCGAAATGTTCTTCTTATTGCAATGTTTGGCATCCTGAGTTCAGCTTGGCAAGCTGTGAAACACTCTTGAAAACCATTTGGAAAAAAAGTTTGGGCAAAATTTTCCTTTTTGGTGGAAGATTATATTTTGAAATGAAGATTTTTTTTAACATAGGAAGAATTTTTTTACAAATTTTTTTTTTCTGAAGGAAGAATTTTTTTGAGGTGACTGTTGTGGGGAACTTTTTTTTTTCAATGGCATATGAAAACTGCTATCGAAACGTTCTTCTTATTGCAATGTTTGGAATCCTGAGTTCAGCTTGGCAAGCTGTGAAATACTCTAGAAAACCATTTGGAAAAAAAATTTGAGCAAAATTTTTCTTTTTGGTGGAAGATTATATTTTGAGATGAAGATTTTTTTTAACATAGGAAGAATTTTTTTACGAATTTTTTTTTTTCTGAAGGAAGAATTTTTTTGAGGTGACTGTTGTGGGGAACTTTTTTCTTTTCAATGGCATATGTTTTCTTAATATTTCAATACAAACACTATGTACAACTTGTTTGGCATCCTGAGTTCAGCTTGGCAATCTGTGAAAGACTTGAAAACCATTTGGAAAAAAAGTTTGGGCAAAATTTTTCTTTTTGGTGGAAGATTACATTTTGAGAGGAAGATTTTTTTTAACATAGGAAGAATTTTTTTACGATTTTTTTTTTCTGAAGGAAGAATTTTTTTGATGTGACTGTTGTAGGGAACTTTTTTTTTTTTCAAAGGCAAATGAAAACTGCTTCCAAAATGTTCTTAATATTTCAATACAAACACTATGTACAACTTGTTTGGCATCCTGAGTTCAGCTTGGAAAGCTGTGAAAGACTCTTGAAAACCATTTGGAAAAAAAGTTTGAGCAAAATTTTTCTTTTCGGTGGAAGATTATATTTTGAGAGGAAGATTTTTTTTAACAAAGGAAGAATTTTTTTTACGAATTTTTTTTTTTCTCAAGGATGAATTTTTTTGAGGTGACTTGTGGGGAACTTTTTTCTTTTCAGTGGCATATGTGTTCTTAATATTTCAATACAAACACTATGTACAACTCGTTTGGCATCCTGAGTTCAGCTTGGCAATCTGTGAAAGACTCTTGAAAACCATTTGGAAAAAAAGTTTGGGCAAAATTTTTCTTTTTGGTGGAAGATTACATTTTGAGAGGAAGATTTTTTTTAACATAGGAAGAATTTTTTTACGAATTTTTTTTTTCTGAAGGAAGAATTTTTTTGAGATGAATGTTGTGGGGAACTTTTTTTTTTCAAAGGCAAATGAAAAATGCTTCCAAAAAGTTCTCAATATTTCAATACAAACACTATGTACAAGTGTACAAGTGTTTCAATTTCACTGAAAGCGGATGATAAAATTGACTTAAGATTTCAATGCAAATACTATATATAACTAGTTTAGCATGCTGAGTTCTGCTTGGCAAGCCATGAAAGACTCTTGAAAACCATTTGGAACAAAAGTTACAGCACATTTGAACAAAGTTGAAAATTAGCCTTATTTCATTGAGAGCTGCAGAAAGAAGCAATAAAATTTCACTGAAAGCTGATGATAAAATTGACTTAAGATTTCAATGCAAATACTATATATAACTAGTTTAGCATGCTGAGTTCTGCTTGGCAAGCCATGAAAGACTCTTGAAAACCATTTGGAACAAAAGTTACAGCACATTTGAACAAAGTTGAAAATTAGCCTTATTTCAGTGAGAGCTGCAGAAAGAAGCAATAAAATTTCACTGAAAGCTGATGATAAAATTGACTTAATATTTCAATGCAAATACTATATATAACTAGTTTAGCATGCTGAGTTCTGCTTGGCAAGCCATGAAAGACTCTTGAAAACCATTTGGAACAAAAGTTACAGCACATTTGAACAAAGTTGAAAATTAGCCTTATTTCAGTGAGAGCTGCAGAAAGAAGCAATAAAATTTCACTGAAAGCTGATGATAAAATTGACTTAAGATTTCAATGCAAATACTATATATAACTAGTTTAGCATGCTGAGTTCTGCTTGGCAAGCCATGAAAGACTCTTGAAAACCATTTGGAACAAAAGTTACAGCACATTTGAACAAAGTTGAAAATTAGCCTTATTTCAGTGAGAGCTGCAGAAAGAAGCAATAAAATTTCACTGAAAGCTGATGATAAAATTGACTTAAGATTTCAATGCAAATACTATATATAACTAGTTTAGCATGCTGAGTTCTGCTTGGCAAGCCATGAAAGACTCTTGAAAACCATTTGGAACAAAAGTTACAGCACATTTGAACAAAGTTGAAAATTAGCCTTAATTCAGTGAGAGCTGCAGAAAGAAGCAATAAAATTTCACTGAAAGCTGATGATAAAATTGACTTAATATTTCAATGCAAATACTATATATAACTAGTTTAGCATGCTGAGTTCTGCTTGGCAAGCCATGAAAGACTCTTGAAAACCATTTGGAACAAAAGTTACAGCACATTTGAACAAAGTTGAAAATTAGCCTTATTTCAGTGAGAGCTGCAGAAAGAAGCAATAAAATTTCACTGAAAGCTGAAAAAAAGTTTGAGCAAAATTTTTCTTTTTGGTGGAAGATTATATTTTGAGAGGAAGATTTCTTTTATCACAGGAAGATTTTTTTTATCGACATTGGTTTTTTTTGGAGGAAGAATTTTTTTTCGGTTGACAGTGGGAATTTTTTTTGAAGGCAAATGAAAACTGCTTCTGAAATCTGCTTTATATTTCAATGCAAATAATTGAAAGTACAACTTGTTTGGAATCCTGAGTTCAGCTTGGCAAGCTGTGAAATACTCTTGAAAACCATTTGGAAAAAAAGTTTGAGCAAAATTTTTCTTTTTGGTGGAAGACTATATTTTGAGACGAAGATTTTTTTTAACATAGGAAGAATTTTTATTACGAATTTTTTTTTTCTGAAGGAAGAATTTTTTTGAGGTGACTGTTGTGGGGAACTTTTTTTTTTCAATGTCATATGAAAACTGCTATCGAAACGTTCTTCTTATTGCAATGTTTGGCATACTGAGTTCAGCTTGGCAAGCTGTGAAACACTCTTGAAAACCATTTGGAAAAAAAGTTTGGGCAAAATTTTCCTTTTTGGTGGAAGATTATATTTTGAGAGGAACATTTTTTTTAACATAGGAAGAATTTTTTTTACGAATTTTTTTTTTTCTGAAGGAAGAATTTTTTTGAGGTGACTGTTGTGGGGAACTTTTTTTTTTCAATGGCATATGAAAACTGCTATCGAAACGTTCTTCTTATTGCAATGTTTGGCATCCTGAGTTCAGCTTGGCAAGCTGTGAAACACTCTTGAAAACCATTTGGAAAAAAAGTTTGGGCAAAATTTTCCTTTTTGGTGGAAGATTATATTTTGAGAGGAACATTTTTTTTTTAAAAGGAAGAATTTTTTTACGATTTTTTTTTTCTGAAGGAAGAATTTTTTTGAGGTGACTGTTGTGGGGAACTTTTTTTTTTCAATGGCATATGAAAACTGCTATCGAAACGTTCTTCTTATTGCAATGTTTGGCATCCTGAGTTCAGCTTGGCAAGCTGTGAAACACTCTTGAAAACCATTTGGAAAAAAAGTTTGGGCAAAATTTTCCTTTTTGGTGGAAGATTATATTTTGAGAGGAACATTTTTTTTAACATAGGAAGAATTTTTTTACGATTTTTTTTTTCTGAAGGAAGAATTTTTTTGAGGTGACTGTTGTGAACTTTTTTTTTTTTCAATGGCATATGAAAACTGCTACTGAAATGTTCTTCTTATTGCAATGTTTGGCATCCTGAGTTCAGCTTGGCAAGCTGTGAAACACTCTTGAAAACCATTTGGAAAAAAAGTTTGGGCAAAATTTTCCTTTTTGGTGGAAGATTATATTTTGAGGAAGATTTTTTTTAACATAGGAAGAATTTTTTTACGAATTTTTTTTTTCTGAAAGAAGAATTTTTTTGAGGTGACTGTTGTGGGGAACTTTTTTTTTTCAATGGCATATGAAAACTGCTACCGAAATGTTCTTCTTATTGCAATGTTTGGCATCCTGAGTTCAGCTTGGCAAGCTGTGAAACACTCTTGAAAACCATTTGGAAAAAAAGTTTGGGCAAAATTTTCCTTTTTGGTGGAAGATTATATTTTGAGAGGAACATTTTTTTTAACATAGGAAGAATTTTTTTACGATTTTTTTTTTCTGAAGGAAGAATTTTTTTGAGGTGACTGTTGTGAACTTTTTTTTTTTTCAATGGCATATGAAAACTGCTACCGAAATGTTCTTCTTATTGCAATGTTTGGCATCCTGAGTTCAGCTTGGCAAGCTGTGAAAAACTCTTGAAAACCATTTGGAAAAAAAGTTTGGGCAAAATTTTCCTTTTTGGTGGAAGATTATATTTTGAGAGGAACATTTTTTTTTAAATAGGAAGAATTTTTTTACGATTTTTTTTTTCTGAAGGAAGAATTTTTTTGAGGTGACTGTTGTGGTGAACTTTTTTTTTTTTCAATGGCATATGAAAACTGCTACCGAAATGTTCTTCTTATTGCAATGTTTGGCATCCTGAGTTCAGCTTGGCAAGCTGTGAAACACTCTTGAAAACCATTTGGAAAAAAAGTTTGGGCAAAATTTTCCTTTTTGGTGGAAGATTATATTTTGAAATGAAGATTTTTTTTAACATAGGAAGAATTTTTTTACAAATTTTTTTTTTCTGAAGGAAGAATTTTTTTGAGGTGACTGTTGTGGGGAACTTTTTTTTTTCAATGGCATATGAAAACTGCTATCGAAACGTTCTTCTTATTGCAATGTTTGGAATCCTGAGTTCAGCTTGGCAAGCTGTGAAATACTCTAGAAAACCATTTGGAAAAAAAATTTGAGCAAAATTTTTCTTTTTGGTGGAAGATTATATTTTGAGATGAAGATTTTTTTTAACATAGGAAGAATTTTTTTACGAATTTTTTTTTTTCTGAAGGAAGAATTTTTTTGAGGTGACTGTTGTGGGGAACTTTTTTCTTTTCAATGGCATATGTTTTCTTAATATTTCAATACAAACACTATGTACAACTTGTTTGGCATCCTGAGTTCAGCTTGGCAATCTGTGAAAGACTTGAAAACCATTTGGAAAAAAAGTTTGGGCAAAATTTTTCTTTTTGGTGGAAGATTACATTTTGAGAGGAAGATTTTTTTTAACATAGGAAGAATTTTTTTACGATTTTTTTTTTCTGAAGGAAGAATTTTTTTGATGTGACTGTTGTAGGGAACTTTTTTTTTTTTCAAAGGCAAATGAAAACTGCTTCCAAAATGTTCTTAATATTTCAATACAAACACTATGTACAACTTGTTTGGCATCCTGAGTTCAGCTTGGAAAGCTGTGAAAGACTCTTGAAAACCATTTGGAAAAAAAGTTTGAGCAAAATTTTTCTTTTCGGTGGAAGATTATATTTTGAGAGGAAGATTTTTTTTAACAAAGGAAGAATTTTTTTTACGAATTTTTTTTTTTCTCAAGGATGAATTTTTTTGAGGTGACTTGTGGGGAACTTTTTTCTTTTCAGTGGCATATGTGTTCTTAATATTTCAATACAAACACTATGTACAACTCGTTTGGCATCCTGAGTTCAGCTTGGCAATCTGTGAAAGACTCTTGAAAACCATTTGGAAAAAAAGTTTGGGCAAAATTTTTCTTTTTGGTGGAAGATTACATTTTGAGAGGAAGATTTTTTTTAACATAGGAAGAATTTTTTTACGAATTTTTTTTTTCTGAAGGAAGAATTTTTTTGAGATGAATGTTGTGGGGAACTTTTTTTTTTCAAAGGCAAATGAAAAATGCTTCCAAAAAGTTCTCAATATTTCAATACAAACACTATGTACAAGTGTACAAGTGTTTCAATTTCACTGAAAGCGGATGATAAAATTGACTTAAGATTTCAATGCAAATACTATATATAACTAGTTTAGCATGCTGAGTTCTGCTTGGCAAGCCATGAAAGACTCTTGAAAACCATTTGGAACAAAAGTTACAGCACATTTGAACAAAGTTGAAAATTAGCCTTATTTCATTGAGAGCTGCAGAAAGAAGCAATAAAATTTCACTGAAAGCTGATGATAAAATTGACTTAAGATTTCAATGCAAATACTATATATAACTAGTTTAGCATGCTGAGTTCTGCTTGGCAAGCCATGAAAGACTCTTGAAAACCATTTGGAACAAAAGTTACAGCACATTTGAACAAAGTTGAAAATTAGCCTTATTTCAGTGAGAGCTGCAGAAAGAAGCAATAAAATTTCACTGAAAGCTGATGATAAAATTGACTTAATATTTCAATGCAAATACTATATATAACTAGTTTAGCATGCTGAGTTCTGCTTGGCAAGCCATGAAAGACTCTTGAAAACCATTTGGAACAAAAGTTACAGCACATTTGAACAAAGTTGAAAATTAGCCTTATTTCAGTGAGAGCTGCAGAAAGAAGCAATAAAATTTCACTGAAAGCTGATGATAAAATTGACTTAAGATTTCAATGCAAATACTATATATAACTAGTTTAGCATGCTGAGTTCTGCTTGGCAAGCCATGAAAGACTCTTGAAAACCATTTGGAACAAAAGTTACAGCACATTTGAACAAAGTTGAAAATTAGCCTTATTTCAGTGAGAGCTGCAGAAAGAAGCAATAAAATTTCACTGAAAGCTGATGATAAAATTGACTTAAGATTTCAATGCAAATACTATATATAACTAGTTTAGCATGCTGAGTTCTGCTTGGCAAGCCATGAAAGACTCTTGAAAACCATTTGGAACAAAAGTTACAGCACATTTGAACAAAGTTGAAAATTAGCCTTATTTCAGTGAGAGCTGCAGAAAGAAGCAATAAAATTTCACTGAAAGCTGATGATAAAATTGACTTAATATTTCAATGCAAATACTATATATAACTAGTTTAGCATGCTGAGTTCTGCTTGGCAAGCCATGAAAGACTCTTGAAAACCATTTGGAACAAAAGTTACAGCACATTTGAACAAAGTTGAAAATTAGCCTTATTTCAGTGAGAGCTGCAGAAAGAAGCAATAAAATTTCACTGAAAGCTGAAAAAAAGTTTGAGCAAAATTTTTCTTTTTGGTGGAAGATTATATTTTGAGAGGAAGATTTCTTTTATCACAGGAAGATTTTTTTTATCGACATTGGTTTTTTTTGGAGGAAGAATTTTTTTTCGGTTGACAGTGGGAATTTTTTTTGAAGGCAAATGAAAACTGCTTCTGAAATCTGCTTTATATTTCAATGCAAATAATTGAAAGTACAACTTGTTTGGAATCCTGAGTTCAGCTTGGCAAGCTGTGAAATACTCTTGAAAACCATTTGGAAAAAAAGTTTGAGCAAAATTTTTCTTTTTGGTGGAAGACTATATTTTGAGACGAAGATTTTTTTTAACATAGGAAGAATTTTTATTACGAATTTTTTTTTTCTGAAGGAAGAATTTTTTTGAGGTGACTGTTGTGGGGAACTTTTTTTTTTCAATGTCATATGAAAACTGCTATCGAAACGTTCTTCTTATTGCAATGTTTGGCATACTGAGTTCAGCTTGGCAAGCTGTGAAACACTCTTGAAAACCATTTGGAAAAAAAGTTTGGGCAAAATTTTCCTTTTTGGTGGAAGATTATATTTTGAGAGGAACATTTTTTTTAACATAGGAAGAATTTTTTTTACGAATTTTTTTTTTTCTGAAGGAAGAATTTTTTTGAGGTGACTGTTGTGGGGAACTTTTTTTTTTCAATGGCATATGAAAACTGCTATCGAAACGTTCTTCTTATTGCAATGTTTGGCATCCTGAGTTCAGCTTGGCAAGCTGTGAAACACTCTTGAAAACCATTTGGAAAAAAAGTTTGGGCAAAATTTTCCTTTTTGGTGGAAGATTATATTTTGAGAGGAAAATTTTTTTTTAAAAGGAAGAATTTTTTTACGATTTTTTTTTTCTGAAGGAAGAATTTTTTTGAGGTGACTGTTGTGGGGAACTTTTTTTTTTCAATGGCATATGAAAACTGCTATCGAAACGTTCTTCTTATTGCAATGTTTGGCATCCTGAGTTCAGCTTGGCAAGCTGTGAAACACTCTTGAAAACCATTTGGAAAAAAAGTTTGGGCAAAATTTTCCTTTTTGGTGGAAGATTATATTTTGAGAGGAACATTTTTTTTAACATAGGAAGAATTTTTTTACGATTTTTTTTTTCTGAAGGAAGAATTTTTTTGAGGTGACTGTTGTGAACTTTTTTTTTTTTCAATGGCATATGAAAACTGCTACCGAAATGTTCTTCTTATTGCAATGTTTGGCATCCTGAGTTCAGCTTGGCAAGCTGTGAAACACTCTTGAAAACCATTTGGAAAAAAAGTTTGGGCAAAATTTTCCTTTTTGGTGGAAGATTATATTTTGAGGAAGATTTTTTTTAACATAGGAAGAATTTTTTTACGAATTTTTTTTTTCTGAAAGAAGAATTTTTTTGAGGTGACTGTTGTGGGGAACTTTTTTTTTTCAATGGCATATGAAAACTGCTACCGAAATGTTCTTCTTATTGCAATGTTTGGCATCCTGAGTTCAGCTTGGCAAGCTGTGAAACACTCTTGAAAACCATTTGGAAAAAAAGTTTGGGCAAAATTTTCCTTTTTGGTGGAAGATTATATTTTGAGAGGAACATTTTTTTTTAAATAGGAAGAATTTTTTTACGATTTTTTTTTTCTGAAGGAAGAATTTTTTTGAGGTGACTGTTGTGGTGAACTTTTTTTTTTTTCAATGGCATATGAAAACTGCTACCGAAATGTTCTTCTTATTGCAATGTTTGGCATCCTGAGTTCAGCTTGGCAAGCTGTGAAACACTCTTGAAAACCATTTGGAAAAAAAGTTTGGGCAAAATTTTCCTTTTTGGTGGAAGATTATATTTTGAAATGAAGATTTTTTTTAACATAGGAAGAATTTTTTTACAAATTTTTTTTTTCTGAAGGAAGAATTTTTTTGAGGTGACTGTTGTGGGGAACTTTTTTTTTTCAATGGCATATGAAAACTGCTATCGAAACGTTCTTCTTATTGCAATGTTTGGAATCCTGAGTTCAGCTTGGCAAGCTGTGAAATACTCTAGAAAACCATTTGGAAAAAAAATTTGAGCAAAATTTTTCTTTTTGGTGGAAGATTATATTTTGAGATGAAGATTTTTTTTAACATAGGAAGAATTTTTTTACGAATTTTTTTTTTCTGAAGGAAGAATTTTTTTGAGGTGACTGTTGTGGGGAACTTTTTTCTTTTCAATGGCATATGTTTTCTTAATATTTCAATACAAACACTATGTACAACTTGTTTGGCATCCTGAATTCAGCTTGGCAATCTGTGAAAGACTTGAAAACCATTTGGAAAAAAAGTTTGGGCAAAATTTTTCTTTTTGGTGGAAGATTACATTTTGAGAGGAAGATTTTTTTTAACATAGGAAGAATTTTTTTACGATTTTTTTTTTCTGAAGGAAGAATTTTTTTGATGTGACTGTTGTAGGGAACTTTTTTTTTTTTCAAAGGCAAATGAAAACTGCTTCCAAAATGTTCTTAATATTTCAATACAAACACTATGTACAACTTGTTTGGCATCCTGAGTTCAGCTTGGAAAGCTGTGAAAGACTCTTGAAAACCATTTGGAAAAAAAGTTTGAGCAAAATTTTTCTTTTTGGTGGAAGATTATATTTTGAGAGGAAGATTTTTTTTAACAAAGGAAGAATTTTTTTTACGAATTTTTTTTTTTCTCAAGGATGAATTTTTTTGAGGTGACTTGTGGGGAACTTTTTTCTTTTCAGTGGCATATGTGTTCTTAATATTTCAATACAAACACTATGTACAACTCGTTTGGCATCCTGAGTTCAGCTTGGCAATCTGTGAAAGACTCTTGAAAACCATTTGGAAAAAATGTTTGGGCAAAATTTTTCTTTTTGGTGGAAGATTACATTTTGAGAGGAAGATTTTTTTTAACATAGGAAGAATTTTTTTACGAATTTTTTTTTTCTGAAGGAAGAATTTTTTTGAGATGAATGTTGTGGGGAACTTTTTTTTTTCAAAGGCAAATGAAAAATGCTTCCAAAAAGTTCTCAATATTTCAATACAAACACTATGTACAAGTGTACAAGTGTTTCAATTTCACTGAAAGCTGATGATAAAATTGACTTAAGATTTCAATGCAAATACTATATATAACTAGTTTAGCATGCTGAGTTCTGCTTGGCAAGCCATGAAAGACTCTTGAAAACCATTTGGAACAAAAGTTACAGCACATTTGAACAAAGTTGAAAATTAGCCTTATTTCAGTGAGAGCTGCAGAAAGAAGCAATAAAATTTCACTGAAAGCTGATGATAAAATTGACTTAAGATTTCAATGCAAATACTATATATAACTAGTTTAGCATGCTGAGTTCTGCTTGGCAAGCCATGAAAGACTCTTGAAAACCATTTGGAACAAAAGTTACAGCACATTTGAACAAAGTTGAAAATTAGCCTTATTTCAGTGAGAGCTGCAGAAAGAAGCAATAAAATTTCACTGAAAGCTGATGATAAAATTGACTTAAGATTTCAATGCAAATACTATATATAACTAGTTTAGCATGCTGAGTTCTGCTTGGCAAGCCATGAAAGACTCTTGAAAACCATTTGGAACAAAAGTTACAGCACATTTGAACAAAGTTGAAAATTAGCCTTATTTCAGTGAGAGCTGCAGAAAGAAGCAATAAAATTTCACTGAAAGCTGATGATAAAATTGACTTAAGATTTCAATGCAAATACTATATATAACTAGTTTAGCATGCTGAGTTCTGCTTGGCAAGCCATGAAAGACTCTTGAAAACCATTTGGAACAAAAGTTACAGCACATTTGAACAAAGTTGAAAATTAGCCTTATTTCAGTGAGAGCTGCAGAAAGAAGCAATAAAATTTCACTGAAAGCTGATGATAAAATTGACTTAAGATTTCAATGCAAATACTATATATAACTAGTTTAGCATGCTGAGTTCTGCTTGGCAAGCCATGAAAGACTCTTGAAAACCATTTGGAACAAAAGTTACAGCACATTTGAACAAAGTTGAAAATTAGCCTTATTTCAGTGAGAGCTGCAGAAAGAAGCAATAAAATTTCACTGAAAGCTGATGATAAAATTGACTTAATATTTCAATGCAAATACTATATATAACTAGTTTAGCATGCTGAGTTCTGCTTGGCAAGCCATGAAAGACTCTTGAAAACCATTTGGAACAAAAGTTACAGCACATTTGAACAAAGTTGAAAATTAGCCTTATTTCAGTGAGAGCTGCAGAAAGAAGCAATAAAATTTCACTGAAAGCTGATGATAAAATTGACTTAATATTTCAATGCAAATACTATATATAACTAGTTTAGCATGCTGAGTTCTGCTTGGCAAGCCATGAAAGACTCTTGAAAACCATTTGGAACAAAAGTTACAGCACATTTGAACAAAGTTGAAAATTAGCCTTATTTCAGTGAGAGCTGCAGAAAGAAGCAATAAAATTTCACTGAAAGCTGAAAAAAAGTTTGAGCAAAATTTTTCTTTTTGGTGGAAGATTATATTTTGAGAGGAAGATTTCTTTTATCACAGGAAGATTTTTTTTATCGACATTGGTTTTTTTTGGAGGAAGAATTTTTTTTCGGTTGACAGTGGGAATTCTTTTTTTGAAGGCAAGTGAAAACTGCTTCTGAAATCTGCTTTATATTTCAATGCAAATAATTGAAAGTACAACTTGTTTGGAATCCTGAGTTCAGCTTGGCAAGCTGTGAAATACTCTTGAAAACCATTTGGAAAAAAAGTTTGAGCAAAATTTTTCTTTTTGGTGGAAGACTATTTTGAGACGAAGATTTTTTTTAACATAGGAAGAATTTTTATTACGAATTTTTTTTTTCTGAAGGAAGAATTTTTTTGAGGTGACTGTTGTGGGGAACTTTTTTTTTTCAATGGCATATGAAAACTGCTATCGAAACGTTCTTCTTATTGCAATGTTTGGCATCCTGAGTTCAGCTTGGCAAGCTGTGAAACACTCTTGAAAACCATTTGGAAAAAAAGTTTGGGCAAAATTTTCCTTTTTGGTGGAAGATTATATTTTGAGAGGAACATTTTTTTTTAAAAGGAAGAATTTTTTTACGATTTTTTTTTTCTGAAGGAAGAATTTTTTTGAGGTGACTGTTGTGGTGAACTTTTTTTTTTTCAATGGCATATGAAAACTGCTACCGAAATGTTCTTCTTATTGCAATGTTTGGCATCCTGAGTTCAGCTTGGCAAGCTGTGAAACACTCTTGAAAACCATTTGGAAAAAAAGTTTGGGCAAAATTTTCCTTTTTGGTGGAAGATTATATTTTGAGATGAAGATTTTTTTTAACATAGGAAGAATTTTTTTACAAATTTTTTTTTTCTGAAGGAAGAATTTTTTTGAGGTGACTGTTGTGGGGAACTTTTTTTTTTCAATGGCATATGAAAACTGCTATCGAAACGTTCTTCTTATTGCAATGTTTGGCATCCTGAGTTCAGCTTGGCAAGCTGTGAAACACTCTTGAAAACCATTTGGAAAAAAAGTTTGGGCAAAATTTTCCTTTTTGGTGGAAGATTATATTTTGAGAGGAACATTTTTTTTAACATAGGAAGAATTTTTTTACGATTTTTTTTTTCTGAAGGAAGAATTTTTTTGAGGTGACTGTTGTGAACTTTTTTTTTTTTCAATGGCATATGAAAACTGCTACTGAAATGTTCTTCTTATTGCAATGTTTGGCATCCTGAGTTCAGCTTGGCAAGCTGTGAAACACTCTTGAAAACCATTTGGAAAAAAAGTTTGGGCAAAATTTTCCTTTTTGGTGGAAGATTATATTTTGAGAGGAAGATTTTTTTTAACATAGGAAGAATTTTTTTACGAATTTTTTTTTTCTGAAAGAAGAATTTTTTTGAGGTGACTGTTGTGGGGAACTTTTTTTTTTCAATGGCATATGTAAACTGCTACCGAAATGTTCTTCTTATTGCAATGTTTGGCATCCTGAGTTCAGCTTGGCAAGCTGTGAAACACTCTTGAAAACCATTTGGAAAAAAAGTTTGGGCAAAATTTTCCTTTTTGGTGGAAGATTATATTTTGAGAGGAACATTTTTTTTTAAATAGGAAGAATTTTTTTACGATTTTTTTTTTCTGAAGGAAGAATTTTTTTGAGGTGACTGTTGTGGTGAACTTTTTTTTTTTTCAATGGCATATGAAAACTGCTACCGAAATGTTCTTCTTATTGCAATGTTTGGCATCCTGAGTTCAGCTTGGCAAGCTGTGAAACACTCTTGAAAACCATTTGGAAAAAAAGTTTGGGCAAAATTTTCCTTTTTGGTGGAAGATTATATTTTGAGAGGAAGATTTTTTTTAACATAGGAAGAATTTTTTTACGAATTTTTTTTTTCTGAAAGAAGAATTTTTTTGAGGTGACTGTTGTGGGGAACTTTTTTTTTTCAATGGCATATGTAAACTGCTACCGAAATGTTCTTCTTATTGCAATGTTTGGCATCCTGAGTTCAGCTTGGCAAGCTGTGAAACACTCTTGAAAACCATTTGGAAAAAAAGTTTGGGCAAAATTTTCCTTTTTGGTGGAAGATTATATTTTGAGAGGAACATTTTTTTTTAAATAGGAAGAATTTTTTTACGATTTTTTTTTTCTGAAGGAAGAATTTTTTTGAGGTGACTGTTGTGGTGAACTTTTTTTTTTTTCAATGGCATATGAAAACTGCTACCGAAATGTTCTTCTTATTGCAATGTTTGGCATCCTGAGTTCAGCTTGGCAAGCTGTGAAACACTCTTGAAAACCATTTGGAAAAAAAGTTTGGGCAAAATTTTCCTTTTTGGTGGAAGATTATATTTTGAGATGAAGATTTTTTTTAACATAGGAAGAATTTTTTTACACATTTTTTTTTTCTGAAGGAAGAATTTTTTTGAGGTGACTGTTGTGGGGAACTTTTTTTTTTCAATGGCATATGAAAACTGCTATCGAAACGTTATTCTTATTACTATGTTTGGAATCCTGAGTTCAGCTTGGCAAGCTGTGAAATACTCTTGAAAACCATTTGGAAAAAAAGTTTTAGCAACATTTTTCTTTTTGGTGGAAGATTATATTTTGAGAGGAAGATTTTTTTTAACATAGGAAGAATTTTTTTACGATTTTTTTTTTTCTGAAGGAAGAATTTTTTTGAGGTGACTGTTGTGGTGAACTTTTTTTTTTTTTCAATGGCATATGAAAACTGCTACCGAAATGTTCTTCTTTTTTTGCAATGTTTGGCATCCTGAGTTCAGCTTGGCAAGCTGTGAAAGACTCTAGAAAACCATTTGGAAAAAAAATTTGAGCAAAATTTTTCTTTTTGGTGGAAGATTATATTTTGAGATGAAGATTTTTTTTAACATAGGAAGAATTTTTTTACGAATTTTTTTTTTTCTGAAGGAAGAATTTTTTTGAGGTGACTGTTGTGGGGAACTTTTTTCTTTTCAATGGCATATGTTTTCTTAATATTTCAATACAAACACTATGTACAACTTGTTTGGCATCCTGAGTTCAGCTTGGCAATCTGTGAAAGACTTGAAAACCATTTGGAAAAAAAGTTTGGGCAAAATTTTTCTTTTTGGTGGAAGATTACATTTTGAGAGGAAGATTTTTTTTAACATAGTAAGAATTTTTTTACGATTTTTTTTTTCTGAAGGAAGAATTTTTTTGATGTGACTGTTGTAGGGAACTTTTTTTTTTTTCAAAGGCAAATGAAAACTGCTTCCAAAATGTTCTTAATATTTCAATACAAACACTATGTACAACTTGTTTGGCATCCTGAGTTCAGCTTGGAAAGCTGTGAAAGACTCTTGAAAACCATTTGGAAAAAAAGTTTGAGCAAAATTTTTCTTTTTGGTGGAAGATTATATTTTGAGAGGAAGATTTTTTTTAACAAAGGAAGAATTTTTTTTACGAATTTTTTTTTTCTCAAGGATGAATTTTTTTGAGGTGACTGTTGTGGGGAACTTTTTTCTTTTCAATGGCATTTGTGTTCTTAATATTTCAATACAAACACTATGTACAACTTGTTTGGCATCCTGAGTTCAGCTTGGCAATCTGTGAAAGACTCTTGAAAACCATTTGGAAAAAAAGTTTGGGCAAAATTTTTCTTTTTGGTGGAAGATTACATTTTGAGAGGAAGATTTTTTTTAACATAGGAAGAATTTTTTTACGAATTTTTTTTTTCTGAAGGAAGAATTTTTTTGAGATGAATGTTGTGGGGAACTTTTTTTTTTCAAAGGCAAATGAAAAATGCTTCCAAAAAGTTCTCAATATTTCAATACAAACACTATGTACAAGTGTACAAGTGTTTCAATTTCACTGAAAGCTGATGATAAAATTGACTTAAGATTTCAATGCAAATACTATATATAACTAGTTTAGCATGCTGAGTTCTGCTTGGCAAGCCATGAAAGACTCTTGAAAACCATTTGGAACAAAAGTTACAGCACATTTGAACAAAGTTGAAAATTAGCCTTATTTCAGTGAGAGCTGCAGAAAGAAGCAATAAAATTTCACTGAAAGCTGATGATAAAATTGACTTAATATTTCAATGCAAATACTATATATAACTAGTTTAGCATGCTGAGTTCTGCTTGGCAAGCCATGAAAGACTCTTGAAAACCATTTGGAACAAAAGTTACAGCACATTTGAACAAAGTTGAAAATTAGCCTTATTTCAGTGAGAGCTGCAGAAAGAAGCAATAAAATTTCACTGAAAGCTGATGATAAAATTGACTTAATATTTCAATGCAAATACTATATATAACTAGTTTAGCATGCTGAGTTCTGCTTGGCAAGCCATGAAAGACTCTTGAAAACCATTTGGAACAAAAGTTATAGCACATTTGAACAAAGTTGAAAATTAGCCTTATTTCAGTGAGAGCTGCAGAAAGAAGCAATAAAATTTCACTGAAAGCTGATGATAAAATTGACTTAAGATTTCAATGCAAATACTATATATAACTAGTTTAGCATGCTGAGTTCTGCTTGGCAAGCCATGAAAGACTCTTGAAAACCATTTGGAACAAAAGTTACAGCACATTTGAACAAAGTTGAAAATTAGCCTTATTTCAGTGAGAGCTGCAGAAAGAAGCAATAAAATTTCACTGAAAGCTGATGATAAAATTGACTTAATATTTCAATGCAAATACTATATATAACTAGTTTAGCATGCTGAGTTCTGCTTGGCAAGCCATGAAAGACTCTTGAAAACCATTTGGAACAAAAGTTACAGCACATTTGAACAAAGTTGAAAATTAGCCTTATTTCAGTGAGAGCTGCAGAAAGAAGCAATAAAATTTCACTGAAAGCTGATGATAAAATTGACTTAATATTTCAATGCAAATACTATATATAACTAGTTTAGCATGCTGAGTTCTGCTTGGCAAGCCATGAAAGACTCTTGAAAACCATTTGGAACAAAAGTTATAGCACATTTGAACAAAGTTGAAAATTAGCCTTATTTCAGTGAGAGCTGCAGAAAGAAGCAATAAAATTTCACTGAAAGCTGATGATAAAATTGACTTAAGATTTCAATGCAAATACTATATATAACTAGTTTAGCATGCTGAGTTCTGCTTGGCAAGCCATGAAAGACTCTTGAAAACCATTTGGAACAAAAGTTACAGCACATTTGAACAAAGTTGAAAATTAGCCTTATTTCAGTGAGAGCTGCAGAAAGAAGCAATAAAATTTCACTGAAAGCTGATGATAAAATTGACTTAAGATTTCAATGCAAATACTATATATAACTAGTTTAGCATGCTGAGTTCTGCTTGGCAAGCCATGAAAGACTCTTGAAAACCATTTGGAACAAAAGTTACAGCACATTTGAACAAAGTTGAAAATTAGCCTTATTTCAGTGAGAGCTGCAGAAAGAAGCAATAAAATTTCACTGAAAGCTGATGATAAAATTGACTTAAGATTTCAATGCAAATACTATATATAACTAGTTTAGCATGCTGAGTTCTGCTTGGCAAGCCATGAAAGACTCTTGAAAACCATTTGGAACAAAAGTTACAGCACATTTGAACAAAGTTGAAAATTAGCCTTATTTCAGTGAGAGCTGCAGAAAGAAGCAATAAAATTTCACTGAAAGCTGATGATAAAATTGACTTAAGATTTCAATGCAAATACTATATATAACTAGTTTAGCATGCTGAGTTCTGCTTGGCAAGCCATGAAAGACTCTTGAAAACCATTTGGAACAAAAGTTACAGCACATTTGAACAAAGTTGAAAATTAGCCTTATTTCAGTGAGAGCTGCAGAAAGAAGCAATAAAATTTCACTGAAAGCTGATGATAAAATTGACTTAAGATTTCAATGCAAATACTATATATAACTAGTTTAGCATGCTGAGTTCTGCTTGGCAAGCCATGAAAGACTCTTGAAAACCATTTGGAACAAAAGTTACAGCACATTTGAACAAAGTTGAAAATTAGCCTTATTTCAGTGAGAGCTGCAGAAAGAAGCAATAAAATTTCACTGAAAGCTGATGATAAAATTGACTTAAGATTTCAATGCAAATACTATATATAACTAGTTTAGCATGCTGAGTTCTGCTTGGCAAGCCATGAAAGACTCTTGAAAACCATTTGGAACAAAAGTTACAGCACATTTGAACAAAGTTGAAAATTAGCCTTATTTCAGTGAGAGCTGCAGAAAGAAGCAATAAAATTTCACTGAAAGCTGATGATAAAATTGACTTAATATTTCAATGCAAATACTATATATAACTAGTTTAGCATGCTGAGTTCTGCTTGGCAAGCCATGAAAGACTCTTGAAAACCATTTGGAACAAAAGTTACAGCACATTTGAACAAAGTTGAAAATTAGCCTTATTTCAGTGAGAGCTGCAGAAAGAAGCAATAAAATTTCACTGAAAGCTGATGATAAAATTGACTTAATATTTCAATGCAAATACTATATATAACTAGTTTAGCATGCTGAGTTCTGCTTGGCAAGCCATGAAAGACTCTTGAAAACCATTTGGAACAAAAGTTACAGCACATTTGAACAAAGTTGAAAATTAGCCTTATTTCAGTGAGAGCTGCAGAAAGAAGCAATAAAATTTCACTGAAAGCTGAAAAAAAGTTTGAGCAAAATTTTTCTTTTTGGTGGAAGATTATATTTTGAGAGGAAGATTTCTTTTATCACAGGAAGATTTTTTTTATCGACATTGGTTTTTTTTGGAGGAAAAATTTTTTTTCGGTTGACAGTGGGAATTCTTTTTTTGAAGGCAAATGAAAACTGCTTCTGAAATCTGCTTTATATTTCAATGCAAATAATTGAAAGTACAACTTGTTTGGAATCCTGAGTTCAGCTTGGCAAGCTGTGAAATACTCTTGAAAACCATTTGGAAAAAAAGTTTGAGCAAAATTTTTCTTTTTGGTGGAAGACTATATTTTGAGACGAAGATTTTTTTTAACATAGGAAGAATTTTTATTACGAATTTTTTTTTTCTGAAGGAAGAATTTTTTTGAGGTGACTGTTGTGGGGAACTTTTTTTTTTCAATGGCATATGAAAACTGCTATCGAAACGTTCTTCTTATTGCAATGTTTGGCATACTGAGTTCAGCTTGGCAAGCTGTGAAACACTCTTGAAAACCATTTGGAAAAAAAGTTTGGGCAAAATTTTCCTTTTTGGTGGAAGATTATATTTTGAGAGGAACATTTTTTTTAACATAGGAAGAATTTTTTTTACGAATTTTTTTTTTTCTGAAGGAAGAATTTTTTTGAGGTGACTGTTGTGGGGAACTTTTTTTTTTCAATGGCATATGAAAACTGCTATCGAAACGTTCTTCTTATTGCAATGTTTGGCATCCTGAGTTCAGCTTGGCAAGCTGTGAAACACTCTTGAAAACCATTTGGAAAAAAAGTTTGGGCAAAATTTTCCTTTTTGGTGGAAGATTATATTTTGAGAGGAACATTTTTTTTTAAAAGGAAGAATTTTTTTACGATTTTTTTTTTCTGAAGGAAGAATTTTTTTGAGGTGACTGTTGTGGTGAACTTTTTTTTTTTCAATGGCATATGAAAACTGCTACCGAAATGTTCTTCTTATTGCAATGTTTGGCATCCTGAGTTCAGCTTGGCAAGCTGTGAAACACTCTTGAAAACCATTTGGAAAAAAAGTTTGGGCAAAATTTTCCTTTTTGGTGGAAGATTATATTTTGAGATGAAGATTTTTTTTAACATAGGAAGAATTTTTTTACAAATTTTTTTTTTCTGAAGGAAGAATTTTTTTGAGGTGACTGTTGTGGGGAACTTTTTTTTTTCAATGGCATATGAAAACTGCTATCGAAACGTTCTTCTTATTGCAATGTTTGGAATCCTGAGTTCAGCTTGGCAAGCTGTGAAATACTCTTGAAAACCATTTGGAAAAAAAGTTTTAGCAACATTTTTCTTTTTGGTGGAAGATTATATTTTGAGAGGAAGATTTTTTTTAACATAGGAAGAATTTTTTTACGATTTTTTTTTTCTGAAGGAAGAATTTTTTTGAGGTGACTGTTGTGGTGAACTTTTTTTTTTTTTCAATGGCATATGAAAACTGCTACCGAAATGTTCTTCTTTTTTTGCAATGTTTGGCATCCTGAGTTCAGCTTGGCAAGCTGTGAAAGACTCTAGAAAACCATTTGGAAAAAAAATTTGAGCAAAATTTTTCTTTTTGGTGGAAGATTATATTTTGAGATGAAGATTTTTTTTAACATAGGAAGAATTTTTTTACGAATTTTTTTTTTTCTGAAGGAAGAATTTTTTTGAGCTGACTGTTGTGGGGAACTTTTTTCTTTTCAATGGCATATGTTTTCTTAATATTTCAATACAAACACTATGTACAACTTGTTTGGCATCCTGAGTTCAGCTTGGCAATCTGTGAAAGACTTGAAAACCATTTGGAAAAAAAGTTTGGGCAAAATTTTTCTTTTTGGTGGAAGATTACATTTTGAGAGGAAGATTTTTTTTAACATAGGAAGAATTTTTTTACAATTTTTTTTTTCTGAAGGAAGAATTTTTTTTATGTGACTGTTGTAGGGAACTTTTTTTTTTTTCAAAGGCAAATGAAAACTGCTTCCAAAATGTTCTTAATATTTCAATACAAACACTATGTACAACTTGTTTGGCATCCTGAGTTCAGCTTGGAAAGCTGTGAAAGACTCTTGAAAACCATTTGGAAAAAAAGTTTGAGCAAAATTTTTCTTTTTGGTGGAAGATTATATTTTGAGAGGAAGATTTTTTTTAACAAAGGAAGAATTTTTTTTACGAATTTTTTTTTTTCTCAAGGATGAATTTTTTTGAGGTGACTGTTGTGGGGAACTTTTTTCTTTTCAATGGCACATGTGTTCTTAATATTTCAATACAAACACTATGTACAACTTGTTTTGCATCCTGAGTTCAGCTTGGCAATCTGTGAAAGACTCTTGAAAACCATTTGGAAAAAAAGTTTGGGCAAAATTTTTCTTTTTGGTGGAAGATTACATTTTGAGAGGAAGATTTTTTTTAACATAGGAAGAATTTTTTTACGAATTTTTTTTTTCTGAAGGAAGAATTTTTTTGAGATGAATGTTGTGGGGAACTTTTTTTTTTCAAAGGCAAATGAAAAATACTTCCAAAAAGTTCTCAATATTTCAATACAAACACTATGTACAAGTGTACAAGTGTTTCAATTTCACTGAAAGCTGATGATAAAATTGACTTAAGATTTCAATGCAAATACTATATATAACTAGTTTAGCATGCTGAGTTCTGCTTGGCAAGCCATGAAAGACTCTTGAAAACCATTTGGAACAAAAGTTACAGCACATTTGAACAAAGTTGAAAATTAGCCTTATTTCATTGAGAGCTGCAGAAAGAAGCAATAAAATTTCACTGAAAGCTGATGATAAAATTGACTTAATATTTCAATGCAAACTGCTACCGAAATGTTCTTCTTATTGCAATGTTTGGCATCCTGAGTTCAGCTTGGCAAGCTGTGAAACACTCTTGAAAACCATTTGGAAAAAAAGTTTGGGCAAAATTTTCCTTTTTGGTGGAAGATTATATTTTGAGATGAAGATTTTTTTTAACATAGGAAGAATTTTTTTACAAATTTTTTTTTTCTGAAGGAAGAATTTTTTTGAGGTGACTGTTGTGGGGAACTTTTTTTTTTCAATGGCATATGAAAACTGCTATCGAAACGTTCTTCTTATTGCAATGTTTGGAATCCTGAGTTCAGCTTGGCAAGCTGTGAAATACTCTTGAAAACCATTTGGAAAAAAAGTTTTAGCAACATTTTTCTTTTTGGTGGAAGATTATATTTTGAGAGGAAGATTTTTTTTAACATAGGAAGAATTTTTTTACGATTTTTTTTTTCTGAAGGAAGAATTTTTTTGAGGTGACTGTTGTGGTGAACTTTTTTTTTTTTTCAATGGCATATGAAAACTGCTACCGAAATGTTCTTCTTTTTTTGCAATGTTTGGCATCCTGAGTTCAGCTTGGCAAGCTGTGAAAGACTCTAGAAAACCATTTGGAAAAAAAATTTGAGCAAAATTTTTCTTTTTGGTGGAAGATTATATTTTGAGATGAAGATTTTTTTTAACATAGGAAGAATTTTTTTACGAATTTTTTTTTTTCTGAAGGAAGAATTTTTTTGAGCTGACTGTTGTGGGGAACTTTTTTCTTTTCAATGGCATATGTTTTCTTAATATTTCAATACAAACACTATGTACAACTTGTTTGGCATCCTGAGTTCAGCTTGGCAATCTGTGAAAGACTTGAAAACCATTTGGAAAAAAAGTTTGGGCAAAATTTTTCTTTTTGGTGGAAGATTACATTTTGAGAGGAAGATTTTTTTTAACATAGGAAGAATTTTTTTACAATTTTTTTTTTCTGAAGGAAGAATTTTTTTTATGTGACTGTTGTAGGGAACTTTTTTTTTTTTCAAAGGCAAATGAAAACTGCTTCCAAAATGTTCTTAATATTTCAATACAAACACTATGTACAACTTGTTTGGCATCCTGAGTTCAGCTTGGAAAGCTGTGAAAGACTCTTGAAAACCATTTGGAAAAAAAGTTTGAGCAAAATTTTTCTTTTTGGTGGAAGATTATATTTTGAGAGGAAGATTTTTTTTAACAAAGGAAGAATTTTTTTTACGAATTTTTTTTTTTCTCAAGGATGAATTTTTTTGAGGTGACTGTTGTGGGGAACTTTTTTCTTTTCAATGGCATATGTGTTCTTAATATTTCAATACAAACACTATGTACAACTTGTTTTGCATCCTGAGTTCAGCTTGGCAATCTGTGAAAGACTCTTGAAAACCATTTGGAAAAAAAGTTTGGGCAAAATTTTTCTTTTTGGTGGAAGATTACATTTTGAGAGGAAGATTTTTTTTAACATAGGAAGAATTTTTTTACGAATTTTTTTTTTCTGAAGGAAGAATTTTTTTTGAGATGAATGTTGTGGGGAACTTTTTTTTTTCAAAGGCAAATGAAAAATACTTCCAAAAAGTTCTCAATATTTCAATACAAACACTATGTACAAGTGTACAAGTGTTTCAATTTCACTGAAAGCTGATGATAAAATTGACTTAAGATTTCAATGCAAATACTATATATAACTAGTTTAGCATGCTGAGTTCTGCTTGGCAAGCCATGAAAGACTCTTGAAAACCATTTGGAACAAAAGTTACAGCACATTTGAACAAAGTTGAAAATTAGCCTTATTTCATTGAGAGCTGCAGAAAGAAGCAATAAAATTTCACTGAAAGCTGATGATAAAATTGACTTAATATTTCAATGCAAACTGCTACCGAAATGTTCTTCTTATTGCAATGTTTGGCATCCTGAGTTCAGCTTGGCAAGCTGTGAAACACTCTTGAAAACCATTTGGAAAAAAAGTTTGGGCAAAATTTTCCTTTTTGGTGGAAGATTATATTTTGAGATGAAGATTTTTTTTAACATAGGAAGAATTTTTTTACAAATTTTTTTTTTCTGAAGGAAGAATTTTTTTGAGGTGACTGTTGTGGGGAACTTTTTTTTTTCAATGGCATATGAAAACTGCTATCGAAACGTTCTTCTTATTGCAATGTTTGGAATCCTGAGTTCAGCTTGGCAAGCTGTGAAATACTCTTGAAAACCATTTGGAAAAAAAGTTTTAGCAACATTTTTCTTTTTGGTGGAAGATTATATTTTGAGAGGAAGATTTTTTTTAACATAGGAAGAATTTTTTTACGATTTTTTTTTTCTGAAGGAAGAATTTTTTTGAGGTGACTGTTGTGGTGAACTTTTTTTTTTTTTCAATGGCATATGAAAACTGCTACCGAAATGTTCTTCTTTTTTTGCAATGTTTGGCATCCTGAGTTCAGCTTGGCAAGCTGTGAAAGACTCTAGAAAACCATTTGGAAAAAAAATTTGAGCAAAATTTTTCTTTTTGGTGGAAGATTATATTTTGAGATGAAGATTTTTTTTAACATAGGAAGAATTTTTTTACGAATTTTTTTTTTTCTGAAGGAAGAATTTTTTTGAGGTGACTGTTGTGGGGAACTTTTTTCTTTTCAATGGCATATGTTTTCTTAATATTTCAATACAAACACTATGTACAACTTGTTTGGCATCCTGAGTTCAGCTTGGCAATCTGTGAAAGACTTGAAAACCATTTGGAAAAAAAGTTTGGGCAAAATTTTTCTTTTTGGTGGAAGATTACATTTTGAGAGGAAGATTTTTTTTAACATAGGAAGAATTTTTTTACGATTTTTTTTTTCTGAAGGAAGAATTTTTTTTATGTGACTGTTGTAGGGAACTTTTTTTTTTTTCAAAGGCAAATGAAAACTGCTTCCAAAATGTTCTTAATATTTCAATACAAACACTATGTACAACTTGTTTGGCATCCTGAGTTCAGCTTGGAAAGCTGTGAAAGACTCTTGAAAACCATTTGGAAAAAAAGTTTGAGCAAAATTTTTCTTTTTGGTGGAAGATTATATTTTGAGAGGAAGATTTTTTTTAACAAAGGAAGAATTTTTTTTACGAATTTTTTTTTTTCTCAAGGATGAATTTTTTTGAGGTGACTGTTGTGGGGAACTTTTTTTTTCAATGGCATATGTGTTCTTAATATTTCAATACAAACACTATGTACAACTTGTTTTGCATCCTGAGTTCAGCTTGGCAATCTGTGAAAGACTCTTGAAAACCATTTGGAAAAAAAGTTTGGGCAAAATTTTTCTTTTTGGTGGAAGATTACATTTTGAGAGGAAGATTTTTTTTAACATAGGAAGAATTTTTTTACGAATTTTTTTTTTCTGAAGGAAGAATTTTTTTGAGATGAATGTTGTGGGGAACTTTTTTTTTTCAAAGGCAAATGAAAAATACTTCCAAAAAGTTCTCAATATTTCAATACAAACACTATGTACAAGTGTACAAGTGTTTCAATTTCACTGAAAGCTGATGATAAAATTGACTTAAGATTTCAATGCAAATACTATATATAACTAGTTTAGCATGCTGAGTTCTGCTTGGCAAGCCATGAAAGACTCTTGAAAACCATTTGGAACAAAAGTTACAGCACATTTGAACAAAGTTGAAAATTAGCCTTATTTCATTGAGAGCTGCAGAAAGAAGCAATAAAATTTCACTGAAAGCTGATGATAAAATTGACTTAATATTTCAATGCAAATACTATATATAACTAGTTTAGCATGCTGAGTTCTGCTTGGCAAGCCATGAAAGACTCTTGAAAACCATTTGGAACAAAAGTTACAGCACATTTGAACAAAGTTGAAAATTAGCCTTATTTCAGTGAGAGCTGCAGAAAGAAGCAATAAAATTTCACTGAAAGCTGATGATAAAATTGACTTAAGATTTCAATGCAAATACTATATATAACTAGTTTAGCATGCTGAGTTCTGCTTGGCAAGCCATGAAAGACTCTTGAAAACCATTTGGAACAAAAGTTACAGCACATTTGAACAAAGTTGAAAATTAGCCTTATTTCAGTGAGAGCTGCAGAAAGAAGCAATAAAATTTCACTGAAAGCTGATGATAAAATTGACTTAATATTTCAATGCAAATACTATATATAACTAGTTTAGCATGCTGAGTTCTGCTTGGCAAGCCATGAAAGACTCTTGAAAACCATTTGGAACAAAAGTTACAGCACATTTGAACAAAGTTGAAAATTAGCCTTATTTCAGTGAGAGCTGCAGAAAGAAGCAATAAAATTTCACTGAAAGCTGATGATAAAATTGACTTAATATTTCAATGCAAATACTATATATAACTAGTTTAGCATGCTGAGTTCTGCTTGGCAAGCCATGAAAGACTCTTGAAAACCATTTGGAACAAAAGTTACAGCACATTTGAACAAAGTTGAAAATTAGCCTTATTTCAGTGAGAGCTGCAGAAAGAAGCAATAAAATTTCACTGAAAGCTGATGATAAAATTGACTTAATATTTCAATGCAAATACTATATATAACTAGTTTAGCATGCTGAGTTCTGCTTGGCAAGCCATGAAAGACTCTTGAAAACCATTTGGAACAAAAGTTACAGCACATTTGAACAAAGTTGAAAATTAGCCTTATTTCAGTGAGAGCTGCAGAAAGAAGCAATAAAATTTCACTGAAAGCTGATGATAAAATTGACTTAAGATTTCAATGCAAATACTATATATAACTAGTTTAGCATGCTGAGTTCTGCTTGGCAAGCCATGAAAGACTCTTGAAAACCATTTGGAACAAAAGTTACAGCACATTTGAACAAAGTTGAAAATTAGCCTTATTTCAGTGAGAGCTGCAGAAAGAAGCAATAAAATTTCACTGAAAGCTGATGATAAAATTGACTTAATATTTCAATGCAAATACTATATATAACTAGTTTAGCATGCTGAGTTCTGCTTGGCAAGCCATGAAAGACTCTTGAAAACCATTTGGAACAAAAGTTACAGCACATTTGAACAAAGTTGAAAATTAGCCTTATTTCAGTGAGAGCTGCAGAAAGAAGCAATAAAATTTCACTGAAAGCTGATGATAAAATTGACTTAAGATTTCAATGCAAATACTATATATAACTAGTTTAGCATGCTGAGTTCTGCTTGGCAAGCCATGAAAGACTCTTGAAAACCATTTGGAACAAAAGTTACAGCACATTTGAACAAAGTTGAAAATTAGCCTTATTTCATTGAGAGCTGCAGAAAGAAGCAATAAAATTTCACTGAAAGCTGATGATAAAATTGACTTAATATTTCAATGCAAATACTATATATAACTAGTTTAGCATGCTGAGTTCTGCTTGGCAAGCCATGAAAGACTCTTGAAAACCATTTGGAACAAAAGTTACAGCACATTTGAACAAAGTTGAAAATTAGCCTTATTTCAGTGAGAGCTGCAGAAAGAAGCAATAAAATTTCACTGAAAGCTGATGATAAAATTGACTTAAGATTTCAATGCAAATACTATATATAACTAGTTTAGCATGCTGAGTTCTGCTTGGCAAGCCATGAAAGACTCTTGAAAACCATTTGGAACAAAAGTTACAGCACATTTGAACAAAGTTGAAAATTAGCCTTATTTCAGTGAGAGCTGCAGAAAGAAGCAATAAAATTTCACTGAAAGCTGATGATAAAATTGACTTAATATTTCAATGCAAATACTATATATAACTAGTTTAGCATGCTGAGTTCTGCTTGGCAAGCCATGAAAGACTCTTGAAAACCATTTGGAACAAAAGTTACAGCACATTTGAACAAAGTTGAAAATTAGCCTTATTTCAGTGAGAGCTGCAGAAAGAAGCAATAAAATTTCACTGAAAGCTGATGATAAAATTGACTTAATATTTCAATGCAAATACTATATATAACTAGTTTAGCATGCTGAGTTCTGCTTGGCAAGCCATGAAAGACTCTTGAAAACCATTTGGAACAAAAGTTACAGCACATTTGAACAAAGTTGAAAATTAGCCTTATTTCAGTGAGAGCTGCAGAAAGAAGCAATAAAATTTCACTGAAAGCTGATGATAAAATTGACTTAATATTTCAATGCAAATACTATATATAACTAGTTTAGCATGCTGAGTTCTGCTTGGCAAGCCATGAAAGACTCTTGAAAACCATTTGGAACAAAAGTTACAGCACATTTGAACAAAGTTGAAAATTAGCCTTATTTCAGTGAGAGCTGCAGAAAGAAGCAATAAAATTTCACTGAAAGCTGATGATAAAATTGACTTAATATTTCAATGCAAATACTATATATAACTAGTTTAGCATGCTGAGTTCTGCTTGGCAAGCCATGAAAGACTCTTGAAAACCATTTGGAACAAAAGTTACAGCACATTTGAACAAAGTTGAAAATTAGCCTTATTTCAGTGAGAGCTGCAGAAAGAAGCAATAAAATTTCACTGAAAGCTGATGATAAAATTGACTTAAGATTTCAATGCAAATACTATATATAACTAGTTTAGCATGCTGAGTTCTGCTTGGCAAGCCATGAAAGACTCTTGAAAACCATTTGGAACAAAAGTTACAGCACATTTGAACAAAGTTGAAAATTAGCCTTATTTCAGTGAGAGCTGCAGAAAGAAGCAATAAAATTTCACTGAAAGCTGATGATAAAATTGACTTAAGATTTCAATGCAAATACTATATATAACTAGTTTAGCATGCTGAGTTCTGCTTGGCAAGCCATGAAAGACTCTTGAAAACCATTTGGAACAAGAGTTACAGCACATTTGAACAAAGTTGAAAATTAGCCTTATTTCAGTGAGAGCTGCAGAAAGAAGCAATAAAATTTCACTGAAAGCTGATGATAAAATTGACTTAATATTTCAATGCAAATACTATATATAACTAGTTAAGCATGCTGAGTTCTGCTTAGCAAGCCATGAAATACTCTTGAAAACCATTTGGAACAAAAGTTACAGCACATTTGAACAAAGTTGAAAATTAGCCTTATTTCAGTGAGAGCTGCAGAAAGAAGCAATAAAATTTCACTGAAAGCTGATGATAAAATTGACTTAATATTTCAATGCAAATACTATATATAACTAGTTTAGCATGCTGAGTTCTGCTTGGCAAGCCATGAAAGACTCTTGAAAACCATTTGGAACAAAAGTTACAGCACATTTGAACAAAGTTGAAAATTAGCCTTATTTCAGTGAGAGCTGCAGAAAGAAGCAATAAAATTTCACTGAAAGCTGATAATAAAATTGACTTAATATTTCAATGCAAATACTATATATAACTAGTTTAGCATGCTGAGTTCTGCTTGGCAAGTCATGAAAAACTCTTGAAAACCATTTGGAACAAAAGTTACAGCACATTTGAACAAAGTTGAAAATTAGCCTTATTTCAGTGAGAGCTGCAGAAAGAAGCAATAAAATTTCACTGAAAGCTGATGATAAAATTGACTTAATATTTCAATGCAAATACTATATATAACTAGTTTAGCATGCTGAGTTCTGCTTGGCAAGCCATGAAAGACTCTTGAAAACCATTTGGAACAAAAGTTACAGCACATTTGAACAAAGTTGAAAATTAGCCTTATTTCAGTGAGAGCTGCAGAAAGAAGCAATAAAATTTCACTGAAAGCTGATGATAAAATTGACTTAAGATTTCAATGCAAATACTATATATAACTAGTTTAGCATGCTGAGTTCTGCTTGGCAAGCCATGAAAGACTCTTGAAAACCATTTGGAACAAAAGTTACAGCACATTTGAACAAAGTTGAAAATTAGCCTTATTTCAGTGAGAGCTGCAGAAAGAAGCAATAAAATTTCACTGAAAGCTGATGATAAAATTGACTTAAGATTTCAATGCAAATACTATATATAACTACTTTAGCATGCTGAGTTCTGCATGGCAAGCCATGAAAGACTCTTGAAAACCATTTGGAACAAAAGTTACAGCACATTTGAACAAAGTTGAAAATTAGCCTTATTTCAGTGAGAGCTGCAGAAAGAAGCAATAAAATTTCACTGAAAGCTGATGATAAAATTGACTTAAGATTTCAATGCAAATACTATATATAACTAGTTTAGCATGCTGAGTTCTGCTTGGCAAGCCATGAAAGACTCTTGAAAACCATTTGGAACAAAAGTTAGAGCACATTTGAACAAAGTTGAAAATTAGCCTTATTTCAGTGAGAGCTGCAGAAAGAAGCAATAAGATTTCACTGAAAGCTGATGATAAAATTGACTTAATATTTCAATGCAAATACTATATATAACTAGTTTAGCATGCTGAGTTCTGCTTGGCAAGCCATGAAAGACTCTTGAAAACCATTTGGAACAAAAGTTACAGCACATTTGAACAAAGTTGAAAATTAGCCTTATTTCAGTGAGAGCTGCAGAAAGAAGCAATAAAATTTCACTGAAAGCTGATGATAAAATTGACTTAATATTTCAATGCAAATACTATATATAACTAGTTTAGCATGCTGAGTTCTGCTTGGCAAGCCATGAAAGACTCTTGAAAACCATTTGGAACAAAAGTTACAGCACATTTGAACAAAGTTGAAAATTAGCCTTATTTCAGTGAGAGCTGCAGAAAGAAGCAATAAAATTTCACTGAAAGCTGATGATAAAATTGACTTAATATTTCAATGCAAATACTATATATAACTAGTTTAGCATGCTGAGTTCTGCTTGGCAAGCCATGAAAGACTCTTGAAAACCATTTGGAACAAAAGTTACAGCACATTTGAACAAAGTTGAAAATTAGCCTTATTTCAGTGAGAGCTGCAGAAAGAAGCAATAAAATTTCACTGAAAGCTGATGATAAAATTGACTTAAGATTTCAATGCAAATACTATATATAACTAGTTTAGCATGCTGAGTTCTGCTTGGCAAGCCATGAAAGACTCTTGAAAACCATTTGGAACAAAAGTTACAGCACATTTGAACAAAGTTGAAAATTAGCCTTATTTCAGTGAGAGCTGCAGAAAGAAGCAATAAAATTTCACTGAAAGCTGATGATAAAATTGACTTAAGATTTCAATGCAAATACTATATATAACTAGTTTAGCATGCTGAGTTCTGCTTGGCAAGCCATGAAAGACTCTTGAAAACCATTTGGAACAAAAGTTACAGCACATTTGAACAAAGTTGAAAATTAGCCTTATTTCAGTGAGAGCTGCAGAAAGAAGCAATAAAATTTCACTGAAAGCTGATGATAAAATTGACTTAATATTTCAATGCAAATACTATATATAACTAGTTAAGCATGCTGAGTTCTGCTTAGCAAGCCATGAAATACTCTTGAAAACCATTTGGAACAAAAGTTACAGCACATTTGAACAAAGTTGAAAATTAGCCTTATTTCAGTGAGAGCTGCAGAAAGAAGCAATAAAATTTCACTGAAAGCTGATGATAAAATTGACTTGAGATTTCAATGCAAATACTATATATAACTACTTTAGCATGCTGAGTTCTGCTTGGCAAGCCATGAAAGACTCTTGAAAACCATTTGGAACAAAAGTTACAGCACATTTGAACAAAGTTGAAAATTAGCCTTATTTCAGTGAGAGCTGCAGAAAGAAGCAATAAAATTTCACTGAAAGCTGATGATAAAATTGACTTAAGATTTCAATGCAAATACTATATATAACTAGTTTAGCATGCTGAGTTCTGCTTGGCAAGCCATGAAAGACTCTTGAAAACCATTTGGAACAAAAGTTACAGCACATTTGAACAAAGTTGAAAATTAGCCTTATTTCAGTGAGAGCTGCAGAAAGAAGCAATAAAATTTCACTGAAAGCTGATGATAAAATTGACTTAAGATTTCAATGCAAATACTATATATAACTAGTTTAGCATGCTGAGTTCTGCTTGGCAAGCCATGAAAGACTCTTGAAAACCATTTGGAACAAAAGTTACAGCACATTTGAACAAAGTTGAAAATTAGCCTTATTTCAGTGAGAGCTGCAGAAAGAAGCAATAAGATTTCACTGAAAGCTGATGATAAAATTGACTTAAGATTTCAATGCAAATACTATATATAACTACTTTAGCATGCTGAGTTCTGCTTGGCAAGCCATGAAAGACTCTTGAAAACCATTTGGAACAAAAGTTACAGCACATTTGAACAAAGTTGAAAATTAGCCTTATTTCAGTGAGAGCTGCAGAAAGAAGCAATAAAATTTCACTGAAAGCTGATGATAAAATTGACTTGAGATTTCAATGCAAATACTATATATAACTACTTTAGCATGCTGAGTTCTGCTTGGCAAGCCATGAAAGACTCTTGAAAACCATTTGGAACAAAAGTTACAGCACATTTGAACAAAGTTGAAAATTAGCCTTATTTCAGTGAGAGCTGCAGAAAGAAGCAATAAAATTTCACTGAAAGCTGATGATAAAATTGACTTAAGATTTCAATGCAAATACTATATATAACTAGTTTAGCATGCTGAGTTCTGCTTGGCAAGCCATGAAAGACTCTTGAAAACCATTTGGAACAAAAGTTAGAGCACATTTGAACAAAGTTGAAAATTAGCCTTATTTCAGTGAGAGCTGCAGAAAGAAGCAATAAAATTTCACTGAAAGCTGATGATAAAATTGACTTAATATTTCAATGCAAATACTATATATAACTAGTTTAGCATGCTGAGTTCTGCTTGGCAAGCCATGAAAGACTCTTGAAAACCATTTAGAACAAAAGTTACAGCACATTTGAACAAAGTTGAAAATTAGCCTTATTTCAGTGAGAGCTGCAGAAAGAAGCAATAAAATTTCACTGAAAGCTGATGATAAAATTGACTTGAGATTTCAATGCAAATACTATATATAACTACTTTAGCATGCTGAGTTCTGCTTGGCAAGCCATGAAAGACTCTTGAAAACCATTTGGAACAAAAGTTACAGCACATTTGAACAAAGTTGAAAATTAGCCTTATTTCAGTGAGAGCTGCAGAAAGAAGCAATAAAATTTCACTGAAAGCTGATGATAAAATTGACTTAAGATTTCAATGCAAATACTATATATAACTAGTTTAGCATGCTGAGTTCTGCTTGGCAAGCCATGAAAGACTCTTGAAAACCATTTGGAACAAAAGTTAGAGCACATTTGAACAAAGTTGAAAATTAGCCTTATTTCAGTGAGAGCTGCAGAAAGAAGCAATAAAATTTCACTGAAAGCTGATGATAAAATTGACTTAATATTTCAATGCAAATACTATATATAACTAGTTTAGCATGCTGAGTTCTGCTTGGCAAGCCATGAAAGACTCTTGAAAACCATTTAGAACAAAAGTTACAGCACATTTGAACAAAGTTGAAAATTAGCCTTATTTCAGTGAGAGCTGCAGAAAGAAGCAATAAAATTTCACTGAAAGCTGATGATAAAATTGACTTGAGATTTCAATGCAAATACTATATATAACTACTTTAGCATGCTGAGTTCTGCTTGGCAAGCCATGAAAGACTCTTGAAAACCATTTGGAACAAAAGTTACAGCACATTTGAACAAAGTTGAAAATTAGCCTTATTTCAGTGAGAGCTGCAGAAAGAAGCAATAAAATTTCACTGAAAGCTGATGATAAAATTGACTTAAGATTTCAATGCAAATACTATATATAACTAGTTTAGCATGCTGAGTTCTGCTTGGCAAGCCATGAAAGACTCTTGAAAACCATTTGGAACAAAAGTTAGAGCACATTTGAACAAAGTTGAAAATTAGCCTTATTTCAGTGAGAGCTGCAGAAAGAAGCAATAAAATTTCACTGAAAGCTGATGATAAAATTGACTTAATATTTCAATGCAAATACTATATATAACTAGTTTAGCATGCTGAGTTCTGCTTGGCAAGCCATGAAAGACTCTTGAAAACCATTTAGAACAAAAGTTACAGCACATTTGAACAAAGTTGAAAATTAGCCTTATTTCAGTGAGAGCTGCAGAAAGAAGCAATAAAATTTCACTGAAAGCTGATGATAAAATTGACTTGAGATTTCAATGCAAATACTATATATAACTACTTTAGCATGCTGAGTTCTGCTTGGCAAGCCATGAAAGACTCTTGAAAACCATTTGGAACAAAAGTTACAGCACATTTGAACAAAGTTGAAAATTAGCCTTATTTCAGTGAGAGCTGCAGAAAGAAGCAATAAAATTTCACTGAAAGCTGATGATAAAATTGACTTAAGATTTCAATGCAAATACTATATATAACTAGTTTAGCATGCTGAGTTCTGCTTGGCAAGCCATGAAAGACTCTTGAAAACCATTTGGAACAAAAGTTAGAGCACATTTGAACAAAGTTGAAAATTAGCCTTATTTCAGTGAGAGCTGCAGAAAGAAGCAATAAAATTTCACTGAAAGCTGATGATAAAATTGACTTAATATTTCAATGCAAATACTATATATAACTAGTTTAGCATGCTGAGTTCTGCTTGGCAAGCCATGAAAGACTCTTGAAAACCATTTGGAACAAAAGTTACAGCACATTTGAACAAAGTTGAAAATTAGCCTTATTTCAGTGAGAGCTGCAGAAAGAAGCAATAAAATTTCACTGAAAGCTGATGATAAAATTGACTTAAGATTTCAATGCAAATACTATATATAACTACTTTAGCATGCTGAGTTCTGCTTGGAAAGTCATGAAAGACTCTTGAAAACCATTTGGAACAAAAGTTACAGCACATTTGAACAAAGTTGAAAATTAGCCTTATTTCAGTGAGAGCTGCAGAAAGAAGCAATAAAATTTCACTGAAAGCTGATGATAAAATTGACTTAAGATTTCAATGCAAATACTATATATAACTAGTTTAGCATGCTGAGTTCTGCTTGGCAAGCCATGAAAGACTCTTGAAAACCATTTGGAACAAAAGTTAGAGCACATTTGAACAAAGTTGAAAATTAGCCTTATTTCAGTGAGAGCTGCAGAAAGAAGCAATAAGATTTCACTGAAAGCTGATGATAAAATTGACTTAATATTTCAATGCAAATACTATATATAACTAGTTTAGCATGCTGAGTTCTGCTTGGCAAGCCATGAAAGACTCTTGAAAACCATTTGGAACAAAAGTTAGAGCACATTTGAACAAAGTTGAAAATTAGCCTTATTTCAGTGAGAGCTGCAGAAAGAAGCAATAAAATTTCACTGAAAGCTGATGATAAAATTGACTTGAGATTTCAATGCAAATACTATATATAACTACTTTAGCATGCTGAGTTCTGCTTGGCAAGCCATGAAAGACTCTTGAAAACCATTTGGAACAAAAGTTACAGCACATTTGAACAAAGTTGAAAATTAGCCTTATTTCAGTGAGAGCTGCAGAAAGAAGCAATAAAATTTCACTGAAAGCTGATGATAAAATTGACTTAAGATTTCAATGCAAATACTATATATAACTAGTTTAGCATGCTGAGTTCTGCTTGGCAAGCCATGAAAGACTCTTGAAAACCATTTGGAACAAAAGTTACAGCACATTTGAACAAAGTTGAAAATTAGCCTTATTTCAGTGAGAGCTGCAGAAAGAAGCAATAAAATTTCACTGAAAGCTGATGATAAAATTGACTTGAGATTTCAATGCAAATACTATATATAACTACTTTAGCATGCTGAGTTCTGCTTGGCAAGCCATGAAAGACTCTTGAAAACCATTTGGAACAAAAGTTACAGCACATTTGAACAAAGTTGAAAATTAGCCTTATTTCAGTGAGAGCTGCAGAAAGAAGCAATAAAATTTCACTGAAAGCTGATGATAAAATTGACTTAAGATTTCAATGCAAATACTATATATAACTAGTTTAGCATGCTGAGTTCTGCTTGGCAAGCCATGAAAGACTCTTGAAAACCATTTGGAACAAAAGTTACAGCACATTTGAACAAAGTTGAAAATTAGCCTTATTTCAGTGAGAGCTGCAGAAAGAAGCAATAAAATTTCACTGAAAGCTGATGATAAAATTGACTTAATATTTCAATGCAAATACTATATATAACTAGTTTAGCATGCTGAGTTCTGCTTGGCAAGCCATGAAAGACTCTTGAAAACCATTTGGAACAAAAGTTACAGCACATTTGAACAAAGTTGAAAATTAGCCTTATTTCAGTGAGAGCTGCAGAAAGAAGCAATAAAATTTCACTGAAAGCTGATGATAAAATTGACTTAAGATTTCAATGCAAATACTATATATAACTACTTTAGCATGCTGAGTTCTGCTTGGCAAGCCATGAAAGACTCTTGAAAACCATTTGGAACAAAAGTTACAGCACATTTGAACAAAGTTGAAAATTAGCCTTATTTCAGTGAGAGCTGCAGAAAGAAGCAATAAAATTTCACTGAAAGCTGATGATAAAATTGACTTAAGATTTCAATGCAAATACTATATATAACTAGTTTAGCATGCTGAGTTCTGCTTGGCAAGCCATGAAAGACTCTTGAAAACCATTTGGAACAAAAGTTAGAGCACATTTGAACAAAGTTGAAAATTAGCCTTATTTCAGTGAGAGCTGCAGAAAGAAGCAATAAAATTTCACTGAAAGCTGATGATAAAATTGACTTAATATTTCAATGCAAATACTATATATAACTAGTTTAGCATGCTGAGTTCTGCTTGGCAAGCCATGAAAGACTCTTGAAAACCATTTGGAACAAAAGTTACAGCACATTTGAACAAAGTTGAAAATTAGCCTTATTTCAGTGAGAGCTGCAGAAAGAAGCAATAAAATTTCACTGAAAGCTGAAAAAAAGTTTGAGCAAAATTTTTCTTTTTGGTGGAAGATTATATTTTGAGAGGAAGATTTCTTTTATCACAGGAAGATTTTTTTTATCGACATTGGTTTTTTTTGGAGGAAGAATTTTTTTTTCGGTTGACAGTGGGAATTCCTTTTTTGAAGGCAAATGAAAACTGCTTCTGAAATCTGCTTTATATTTCAATGCAAATAATTGAAAGTACAACTTGTTTGGAATCCTGAGTTCAGCTTGGCAAGCTGTGAAATACTCTTGAAAACCATTTGGAAAAAAAGTTTGAGCAAAATTTTTCTTTTTGGTGGAAGACTATATTTTGAGACGAAGATTTTTTTTAACATAGGAAGAATTTTTATTACGAATTTTTTTTTTCTGAAGGAAGAATTTTTTTGAGGTGACTGTTGAGGGGAACTTTTTTTTTTCAATGGCATATGAAAACTGCTATCGAAACGTTCTTCTTATTGCAATGTTTGGCATACTGAGTTCAGCTTGGCAAGCTGTGAAATCCTCTTGAAAACCATTTGGAAAAAAAGTTTGGGCAAAATTTTCCTTTTTGGTGGAAGATTATATTTTGAGAGGAACATTTTTTTTAACATAGGAAGAATTTTTTTACGATTTTTTTTTTCTGAAGGAAGAATTTTTTTGAGGTGACTGTTGTGAACTTTTTTTTTTTTCAATGGCATATGAAAACTGCTACCGAAATGTTCTTCTTATTGCAATGTTTGGCATCCTGAGTTCAGCTTGGCAAGCTGTGAAACACTCTTGAAAACCATTTGGAAAAAAAGTTTGGGCAAAATTTTCCTTTTTGGTGGAAGATTATATTTTGAGAGGAAGATTTTTTTTAACATAGGAAGAATTTTTTTACGAATTTTTTTTTTCTGAAAGAAGAATTTTTTTGAGGTGACTGTTGTGGGGAACTTTTTTTTTTCAATGGCATATGTAAACTGCTACCGAAATATTCTTCCTATTGCAATGTTTGGCATCCTGAGTTCAGCTTGGCAAGCTGTGAAACACTCTTGAAAACCATTTGGAAAAAAAGTTTGGGCAAAATTTTCCTTTTTGGTGGAAGATTATATTTTGAGAGGAACATTTTTTTTTAAAAGGAAGAATTTTTTTACGATTTTTTTTTTCTGAAGGAAGAATTTTTTTGAGGTGACTGTTGTGGTGAACTTTTTTTTTTTCAATGGCATATGAAAACTGCTACCGAAATGTTCTTCTTATTGCAATGTTTGGCATCCTGAGTTCAGCTTGGCAAGCTGTGAAACACTCTTGAAAACCATTTGGAAAAAAAGTTTGGGCAAAATTTTCCTTTTTGGTGGAAGATTATATTTTGAGATGAAGATTTTTTTTAACATAGGAAGAATTTTTTTACAAATTTTTTTTTTCTGAAGGAAGAATTTTTTTGAGGTGACTGTTGTGGGGAACTTTTTTTTTTCAATGGCATATGAAAACTGCTATCGAAACGTTCTTCTTATTGCAATGTTTGGAATCCTGAGTTCAGCTTGGCAAGCTGTGAAAAACTCTTGAAAACCATTTGGAAAAAAAGTTTTAGCAAGATTTTTCTTTTTGGTGGAAGATTATATTTTGAGAGGAAGATTTTTTTTAACATAGGAAGACTTTTTTTACGATTTTTTTTTTCTGAAGGAAGAATTTTTTTGAGGTGACTGTTGTGGTGAACTTTTTTTTTTTCAATGGCATATGAAAACTGCTACCGAAATGTTCTTCTTATTGCAATGTTTGGCATCCTGAGTTCAGCTTGGCAAGCTGTGAAACACTCTTGAAAACCATTTGGAAAAAAAGTTTGGGCAAAATTTTCCTTTTTGGTGGAAGATTATATTTTGAGATGAAGATTTTTTTTAACATAGGAAGAATTTTTTTACAAATTTTTTTTTTCTGAAGGAAGAATTTTTTTGAGGTGACTGTTGTGGGGAACTTTTTTTTTTCAATGGCATATGAAAACTGCTATCGAAACGTTCTTCTTATTGCAATGTTTGGAATCCTGAGTTCAGCTTGGCAAGCTGTGAAAAACTCTTGAAAACCATTTGGAAAAAAAGTTTTAGCAAGATTTTTCTTTTTGGTGGAAGATTATATTTTGAGAGGAAGATTTTTTTTAACATAGGAAGACTTTTTTTACGATTTTTTTTTTCTGAAGGAAGAATTTTTTTGAGGTGACTGTTGTTGTGAACTTTTTTTTTTTTTCAATGGCATATGAAAACCGCTACCGAAATGTTCTTCTTTTTTTGCAATGTTTGGCATCCTGAGTTCAGCTTGGCAAGCTGTGAAAAACTCTTGAAAACCATTTGGAAAAAAAGTTTTAGCAAGATTTTTCTTTTTGGTGGAAGATTATATTTTGAGAGGAAGATTTTTTTTAACATAGGAAGAATTTTTTTACGAATTTTTTTTTTTCTGAAGGAAGAATTTTTTTGAGGTGACTGTTGTGGGGAACTTTTTTCTTTTCAATGGCATATGTTTTCTTAATATTTCAATACAAACACTATGTACAACTTGTTTGGCATCCTGAGTTCAGCTTGGCAATCTGTGAAAGACTTGAAAACCATTTGGAAAAAAAGTTTGGGCAAAATTTTTCTTTTTGGTGGAAGATTACATTTTGAGAGGAAGATTTTTTTTAACATAGGAAGAATTTTTTTACGATTTTTTTTTTCTGAAGGAAGAATTTTTTTTATGTGACTGTTGTAGGGAACTTTTTTTTTTTTCAAAGGCAAATGAAAACTGCTTCCAAAATGTTCTTAATATTTCAATACAAACACTATGTACAACTTGTTTGGCATCCTGAGTTCAGCTTGGAAAGCTGTGAAAGACTCTTGAAAACCATTTGGAAAAAAAGTTTGAGCAAAATTTTTCTTTTTGGTGGAAGATTATATTTTGAGAGGAAGATTTTTTTTTAACAAAGGAAGAATTTTTTTTACGAATTTTTTTTTTTCTCAAGGATGAATTTTTTTGAGGTGACTGTTGTGGGGAACTTTTTTCTTTTCAATGGCATATGTGTTCTTAATATTTCAATACAAACACTATGTACAACTTGTTTTGCATCCTGAGTTCAGCTTGGCAATCTGTGAAAGACTCTTGAAAACCATTTGGAAAAAAAGTTTGGGCAAAATTTTTCTTTTTGGTGGAAGATTACATTTTGAGAGGAAGATTTTTTTTAACATAGGAAGAATTTTTTTACGAATTTTTTTTTTCTGAAGGAAGAATTTTTTTGAGATGAATGTTGTGGGGAACTTTTTTTTTTCAAAGGCAAATGAAAAATACTTCCAAAAAGTTCTCAATATTTCAATACAAACACTATGTACAAGTGTACAAGTGTTTCAATTTCACTGAAAGCTGATGATAAAATTGACTTAAGATTTCAATGCAAATACTATATATAACTAGTTTAGCATGCTGAGTTCTGCTTGGCAAGCCATGAAAGACTCTTGAAAACCATTTGGAACAAAAGTTACAGCACATTTGAACAAAGTTGAAAATTAGCCTTATTTCATTGAGAGCTGCAGAAAGAAGCAATAAAATTTCACTGAAAGCTGATGATAAAATTGACTTAATATTTCAATGCAAATACTATATATAACTAGTTTAGCATGCTGAGTTCTGCTTGGCAAGCCATGAAAGACTCTTGAAAACCATTTGGAACAAAAGTTACAGCACATTTGAACAAAGTTGAAAATTAGCCTTATTTCAGTGAGAGCTGCAGAAAGAAGCAATAAAATTTCACTGAAAGCTGATGATAAAATTGACTTAATATTTCAATGCAAATACTATATATAACTAGTTTAGCATGCTGAGTTCTGCTTGGCAAGCCATGAAAGACTCTTGAAAACCATTTGGAACAAAAGTTACAGCACATTTGAACAAAGTTGAAAATTAGCCTTATTTCAGTGAGAGCTGCAGAAAGAAGCAATAAAATTTCACTGAAAGCTGATGATAAAATTGACTTAAGATTTCAATGCAAATACTATATATAACTAGTTTAGCATGCTGAGTTCTGCTTGGCAAGCCATGAAAGACTCTTGAAAACCATTTGGAACAAAAGTTACAGCACATTTGAACAAAGTTGAAAATTAGCCTTATTTCATTGAGAGCTGCAGAAAGAAGCAATAAAATTTCACTGAAAGCTGATGATAAAATTGACTTAATATTTCAATGCAAATACTATATATAACTAGTTTAGCATGCTGAGTTCTGCTTGGCAAGCCATGAAAGACTCTTGAAAACCATTTGGAACAAAAGTTACAGCACATTTGAACAAAGTTGAAAATTAGCCTTATTTCAGTGAGAGCTGCAGAAAGAAGCAATAAAATTTCACTGAAAGCTGATGATAAAATTGACTTAAGATTTCAATGCAAATACTATATATAACTAGTTTAACATGCTGAGTTCTGCTTGGCAAGCCATGAAAGACTCTTGAAAACCATTTGGAACAAAAGTTACAGCACATTTGAACAAAGTTGAAAATTAGCCTTATTTCAGTGAGAGCTGCAGAAAGAAGCAATAAAATTTCACTGAAAGCTGATGATAAAATTGACTTAAGATTTCAATGCAAATACTATATATAACTAGTTTAGCATGCTGAGTTCTGCTTGGCAAGCCATGAAAGACTCTTGAAAACCATTTGGAACAAAAGTTACAGCACATTTGAACAAAGTTGAAAATTAGCCTTATTTCAGTGAGAGCTGCAGAAAGAAGCAATAAAATTTCACTGAAAGCTGATGATAAAATTGACTTAATATTTCAATGCAAATACTATATATAACTAGTTTAGCATGCTGAGTTCTGCTTGGCAAGCCATGAAAGACTCTTGAAAACCATTTGGAACAAAAGTTACAGCACATTTGAACAAAGTTGAAAATTAGCCTTATTTCAGTGAGAGCTGCAGAAAGAAGCAATAAAATTTCACTGAAAGCTGATGATAAAATTGACTTAAGATTTCAATGCAAATACTATATATAACTAGTTTAGCATGCTGAGTTCTGCTTGGCAAGCCATGAAAGACTCTTGAAAACCATTTGGAACAAAAGTTACAGCACATTTGAACAAAGTTGAAAATTAGCCTTATTTCAGTGAGAGCTGCAGAAAGAAGCAATAAAATTTCACTGAAAGCTGATGATAAAATTGACTTAATATTTCAATGCAAATACTATATATAACTAGTTTAGCATGCTGAGTTCTGCTTGGCAAGCCATGAAAGACTCTTGAAAACCATTTGGAACAAAAGTTACAGCACATTTGAACAAAGTTGAAAATTAGCCTTATTTCAGTGAGAGCTGCAGAAAGAAGCAATAAAATTTCACTGAAAGCTGATGATAAAATTGACTTAATATTTCAATGCAAATACTATATATAACTAGTTTAGCATGCTGAGCTCTGCTTGGCAAGCCATGAAAGACTCTTGAAAACCATTTGGAACAAAAGTTACAGCACATTTGAACAAAGTTGAAAATTAGCCTTATTTCAGTGAGAGCTGCAGAAAGAAGCAATAAAATTTCACTGAAAGCTGAAAAAAAGTTTGAGCAAAATTTTTCTTTTTGGTGGAAGATTATATTTTGAGAGGAAGATTTCTTTTATCACAGGAAGATTTTTTTTATCGACATTGGTTTTTTTTGGAGGAAGAATTTTTTTTCGGTTGACAGTGGGAATTCTTTTTTTGAAGGCAAATGAAAACTGCTTCTGAAATCTGCTTTATATTTCAATGCAAATAATTGAAAGTACAACTTGTTTGGAATCCTGAGTTCTGCTTGGCAAGCTGTGAAATACTCTTGAAAACCATTTGGAAAAAAAGTTTGAGCAAAATTTTTCTTTTTGGTGCAAGACTATATTTTGAGACGAAGATTTTTTTTAACATAGGAAGAATTTTTATTACGAATTTTTTTTTTCTGAAGTAAGAATTTTTTTGAGGTGACTGTTGTGGGGAACTTTTTTTTTTCAATGGCATATGAAAACTGCTATCGAAACGTTCTTCTTATTGCAATGTTTGGCATCCTGAGTTCAGCTTGGCAAGCTGTGAAACACTCTTGAAAACCATTTGGAAAAAAAGTTTGGGCAAAATTTTCCTTTTTGGTGGAAGATTATATTTTGAGAGGAACATTTTTTTTAACATAGGAAGAATTTTTTTACGATTTTTTTTTTCTGAAGGAAGAATTTTTTTGAGGAAACTGTTGTGAACTTTTTTTTTTTTCAATGGCATATGAAAACTGCTACCGAAATGTTCTTCTTATTGCAATGTTTGGCATCCTGAGTTCAGCTTGGCAAGCTGTGAAACACTCTTGAAAACCATTTGGAAAAAAAGTTTGGGCAAAATTTTCCTTTTTGGTGGAAGATTATATTTTGAGAGGAAGATTTTTTTTAACATAGGAAGAATTTTTTTACGATTTTTTTTTTTCTGAAAGAAGAATTTTTTTGAGGTGACTGTTGTGGTGAACTTTTTTTTTTCAATGGCATATGAAAACTGCTACCGAAATGTTCTTCTTATTGCAATGTTTGGCATCCTGAGTTCAGCTTGGCAAGCTGTGAAACACTCTTGAAAACCATTTGGAAAAAAAGTTTGGGCAAAATTTTCCTTTTTGGTGGAAGATTATATTTTGAGAGGAACATTTTTTTTAAAATAGGAAGAATTTTTTTAGGATTTTTTTTTTCTGAAGGAAGAATTTTTTTGAGGTGACTGTTGTGAACTTTTTTTTTTTTCAATGGCATATGAAAACTGCTACCGAAATGTTCTTCTTATTGCAATGTTTGGCATCCTGAGTTCAGCTTGGCAAGCTGTGAAACACTCTTGAAAACCATTTGGAAAAAAAGTTTGGGCAAAATTTTCCTTTTTGGTGGAAGATTATATTTTGAGATGAAGATTTTTTTTAACATAGGAAGAATTTTTTTACGAATTTTTTTTTTCTGAAAGAAGAATTTTTTTGAGGTGACTGTTGTGGGGAACTTTTTTTTTTCAATGGCATATGAAAACTGCTATCGAAACGTTCTTCTTATTGCAATGTTTGGCATCCTGAGTTCAGCTTGGCAAGCTGTGAAACACTCTTGAAAACCATTTGGAAAAAAAGTTTGGGCAAAATTTTCCTTTTTGGTGGAAGATTATATTTTGAGAGGAACATTTTTTTTAACATAGGAAGAATTTTTTTACGATTTTTTTTTTCTGAAGGAAGAATTTTTTGAGGTGACTGTTGTGAACTTTTTTTTCAATGGCATATGAAAACTGCTACCGAAATGTTCTTCTTATTGCAATGTTTGGCATCCTGAGTTCAGCTTGGCAAGCTGTGAAACACTCTTGAAAACCATTTGGAAAAAAAGTTTGGGCAAAATTTTCCTTTTTGGTGGAAGATTATATTTTGAGAGGAAGATTTTTTTTAACATAGGAAGAATTTTTTTACGAATTTTTTTTTTTCTGAAAGAAGAATTTTTTTGAGGTGACTGTTGTGAACTTTTTTTTTTCAATGGCATATGAAAACTGCTACCGAAATGTTCTTCTTATTGCAATGTTTGGCATCCTGAGTTCAGCTTGGCAAGCTGTGAAACACTCTTGAAAACCATTTGGAAAAAAAGTTTGGGCAAAATTTTCCTTTTTGGTGGAAGATTATATTTTGAGAGGAACATTTTTTTTAAAATAGGAAGAATTTTTTTAGGATTTTTTTTTTCTGAAGGAAGAATTTTTTTGAGGTGACTGTTGTGGTGAACTTTTTTTTTTTTCAATGGCATATGAAAACTGCTACCGAAATGTTCTTCTTATTGCAATGTTTGGCATCCTGAGTTCAGCTTGGCAAGCTGTGAAACACTCTTGAAAACCATTTGGAAAAAAAGTTTGGGCAAAATTTTCCTTTTTGGTGGAAGATTATATTTTGAGATGAAGATTTTTTTTAACATAGGAAGAATTTTTTTACAAATTTTTTTTTTCTGAAGGAAGAATTTTTTTGAGGTGACTGTTGTGGGGAACTTTTTTTTTTCAATGGCATATGAAAACTGCTATCGAAACGTTCTTCTTATTGCAATGTTTGGAATCCTGAGTTCAGCTTGGCAAGCTGTGAAATACTCTTGAAAACCATTTGGAAAAAAAGTTTTAGCAACATTTTTCTTTTTGGTGGAAGATTATATTTTGAGAGGAAGATTTTTTTTAACATAGGAAGAATTTTTTTACGATTTTTTTTTTTCTGAAGGAAGAATTTTTTTGAGGTGACTGTTGTGGTGAACTTTTTTTTCTTTTCAATTGCATATGAAAACTGCTACCGAAATGTTCTTCTTTTTTTGCAATGTTTGGCATCCTGAGTTCAGCTTGGCAAGCTGTGAAAGACTCTAGAAAACCATTTGGAAAAAAAATTTGAGCTAAATTTTTCTTTTTGGTGGAAGATTATATTTTGAGATGAAGATTTTTTTTAACATAGGAAGAATTTTTTTACGAATTTTTTTTTTTCTGAAGGAAGAATTTTTTTGAGGTGACTGTTGTGGGGAACTTTTTTCTTTTCAATGGCATATGTTTTCTTAATATTTCAATACAAACACTATGTACAACTTGTTTGGCATCCTGAGTTCAGCTTGGCAATCTGTGAAAGACTTGAAAACCATTTGGAAAAAAAGTTTGGGCAAAATTTTTCTTTTTGGTGGAAGATTACATTTTGAGAGGAAGATTTTTTTTAACATAGGAAGAATTTTTTTACGATTTTTTTTTTCTGAAGGAAGAATTTTTTTGATGTGACTGTTGTAGGGAACTTTTTTTTTTTTCAAAGGCAAATGAAAACTGCTTCCAAAATGTTCTTAATATTTCAATACAAACACTATGTACAACTTGTTTGGCATCCTGAGTTCAGCTTGGCAATCTGTGAAAGACTTGAAAACTATTTGGAAAAAAAGTTTGGGCAAAATTTTTCTTTTTGGTGGAAGATTACATTTTGAGAGGAAGATTTTTTTTAACATAGGAAGAATTTTCTTACGAATTTTTTTTTTCCGAAGGAAGAATTTTTTTGAGATGAATGTTGTGGGGAACTTTTTTTTTTCAAAGGCAAATGAAAAATGCTTCCAAAAAGTTCTTAATATTTCAATACAAACACTATGTACAAGTGTACAAGTGTTTCAATTTCACTGAAAGCTGATGATAAAATTGACTTAAGATTTCAATGCAAATACTATATATAACTAGTTTAGCATGCTGAGTTCTGCTTGGCAAGCCATGAAAGACTCTTGAAAACCATTTGGAACAAAAGTTACAGCACATTTGAACAAAGTTGAAAATTAGCCTTATTTCAGTGAGAGCTGCAGAAAGAAGCAATAAAATTTCACTGAAAGCTGATGATAAAATTGACTTAAGATTTCAATGCAAATACTATATATAACTAGTTTAGCATGCTGAGTTCTGCTTGGCAAGCCATGAAAGACTCTTGAAAACCATTTGGAACAAAAGTTACAGCACATTTGAACAAAGTTGAAAATTAGCCTTATTTCAGTGAGAGCTGCAGAAAGAAGCAATAAAATTTCACTGAAAGCTGATGATAAAATTGACTTAAGATTTCAATGCAAATACTATATATAACTAGTTTAGCATGCTGAGTTCTGCTTGGCAAGCCATGAAAGACTCTTGAAAACCATTTGGAACAAAAGTTACAGCACATTTGAACAAAGTTGAAAATTAGCCTTATTTCAGTGAGAGCTGCAGAAAGAAGCAATAAAATTTCACTGAAAGCTGAAAAAAAGTTTGAGCAAAATTTTTCTTTTTGGTGGAAGATTATATTTTGAGAGGAAGATTTCTTTTATCACAGGAAGATTTTTTTTATCGACATTGGTTTTTTTTGGAGGAAGAATTTTTTTTTCGGTTGACAGTGGGAATTCTTTTTTTGAAGGCAAATGAAAACTGCTTCTGAAATCTGCTTTATATTTCAATGCAAATAATTGAAAGTACAACTTGTTTGGAATCCTGAGTTCAGCTTGGCAAGCTGTGAAATACTCTTGAAAACCATTTGGAAAAAAAGTTTGAGCAAAATTTTTCTTTTTGGTGGAAGACTATATTTTGAGACGAAGATTTTTTTTAACATAGGAAGAATTTTTATTACGAATTTTTTTTTTCTGAAGGAAGAATTTTTTTGAGGTGACTGTTGTGGGGAACTTTTTTTTTTCAATGGCATATGAAAACTGCTATCGAAACGTTCTTCTTATTGCAATGTTTGGCATCCTGAGTTCAGCTTGGCAAGCTGTGAAACACTCTTGAAAACCATTTGGAAAAAAAGTTTGGGCAAAATTTTCCTTTTTGGTGGAAGATTATATTTTGAGAGGAACATTTTTTTTAACATAGGAAGAATTTTTTTACGATTTTTTTTTCTGAAGGAAGAATTTTTTTGAGGTGACTGTTGTGAACTTTTTTTTTTTTCAATGGCATATGAAAACTGCTACCGAAATGTTCTTCTTATTGCAATGTTTGGCATCCTGAGTTCAGCTTGGCAAGCTGTGAAACACTCTTGAAAAGGGTTAGGGTTAGGGTTAGGGTAAGAGAGGACAGCAGACAGTCAAAGACTGCCCACTGGTTAGTGTACTCGCTAATATCTATGTATGTAATGATATCTATCTCCTATCAAGGGTTAGGGTTAGGGTTAGGGTTAGGGTTAGGGTTAGGGTTAGGGTTAGAGGGTTAGGGTTAGGGTTAGGGTTAGGGTTAGGGTTAGGGTTAGGGTTAGGGTTAGGGTTAGGGTTAGGGTTAGGGTTAGGGTTAGGGTTAGGGTTAGGGTTAGGGTTAGGGTTAGGGTTAGGGTTAGGGGTTAGGGTTAGGGTTAGGGTTAGGGTTAGGGTTAGGGTTAGGGTTAGGGTTAGGGTTAGGGTTAGGGTTAGGGTTAGGGTTAGGGTTAGGGTTAGGGTTAGGGTTAGGGTTAGGGTTAGGGTTAGGGTTAGGGGTTAGGGTTAGGGTTAGGGTTAGGGTTAGGGTTAGGTTAAGAGAGGACAGCAGACAGTCAAAGACTGCCCACTGGTTAGTGTACTCGCTAATATCTATGTATGTAATGATATCTATCTCCTATCAAGGCCTGGTGGTATTAGAGTAGAAGGTAATTGTGATATTGTTATTTATTATATAATGATTTAATAGGTATTATATTATATTAATTGTTTTGTTCTTATGGTATTTGTAAATATATACAATAAATGTACATATCTTCTGGTATTAAGTATGTATCTACTGCTGGTAGTTAGTACTATACTCAAGTTTTTTTCTCAATTGAGAACCAAAGGGCCAAACATCGCCTCTTATTGTTGGATGTATAGTTTTCGTGTTTATTTCAATTGAATTTTAGACACAATGTTGTATATAAATATATATATACTATAAAGAATCTGGTTTTAGTTGGTATATATTGTCTATGGTTGTTGTTTTGGACTGTAGGAGATGTGGACTTGTCCAGGAGAAGACCAAGAGCACCCTCTGGTGGATATCCCCTGGCGGAGCACTCCTACAACAACTAAAAGATCCGCCTGTCTGATATAAAGATTGGAGAGTTATTATCATCACTGAGAAGTGTGTTTGACTGACTGTGTGTCATGGTCTGTCTGAATCTAAATAACAGGTTACCTACATTCGTAGTGGATGGGAATATAGTGGAATGTGCAGTGGTTGGATCCCACAGACAAGATAATGGGCGTTATTTTGTGATTGAATTGCATTGTAAGATAGGTACTATGTTGTAGCTAAGTTACATTCTAGAATGAGCTCGACCCATTTCTCCACAGAATATAAATTGGGAGATGAATAGAGTCTCCACATGTAAAGGAAACCTATGGCAGATAAGAATTGAGTTCCAGCAAACAGGTGAATGGTTAGGGTTAGGGGAGTGTGTGGTGATGTTAAGGAGGTATAAACACATCATATATAACAAGGCATAGATAGACAGTACTAGGGGTAGGCGGCCCGACAGAAGAGGTCATGACAGGTCTCAAAATGGACGATCATCACGGGGAATGTGGCAAGATGTCAACAATATTGTCTCCACGTATTGCCCGATAGGGATTCATAATAGTGTAATGGACATATATGTATTTTCATACTAAACCAATCATATCCTCTCAATAAAGCATTCCCTTGTGAGAACCCACCACGAGCCCATAACTGCAAAAGCATACTAATTCCCTCCCACTGCTGAAAATACGATGGAAATGTATGTGCTAAACTCTGTATGTCCACAAAGTACACTGTACACCCAGTCACACGTCAAGCCTGTGAGGTCTAGACAAAATAAGATAATCTTGCTCATAGGCCCAGAAAAAAGATGGGATTGAATGTGATGGAAGTAACATTCTAGTGGTCATGTTGCTTAAAGTCAATATAACGATGGCGATTGTATAGTGATAGTGGTGATTTAAAGTGAAATTATGAACTAACTTCCAGGAGGGGAATGGAACCCTAAAATAGAAAGACAGCTAAGAGGCATGACATAATCCAAATGGGATGGCCCTCCATAACAGTAATTATACTCTTTAGGGCAATGGAGGTATTATAGTTCTAATACAAATATGACAGGTATATAAATTTCACGTGTGATGGTGATAATATTATAGTATAATAGTGTTTAGGGTCTAATTAGAGTTAAAACTCAAGGGTAAGGAGAGGGGGATAAAAACCTTGAATGGACAAAAAGGTTAAAAGGCATGACGTCATCCAACTAGGATACCCCTCTATGGCAGTAACGTAGGCCTTAAAGGCAATGGAGGTGTTATATTACCGATATACGTATGACAGGCATAAAATTTCACACTACCAATATGAAACCTGGATTCCTACGTGGGGTTAAACCAAGCAGGCTTTGTGGTGATGTTTGAGGACAAGTAGCGTCTCACGTAGCCAATGTTCGGCCTCAGAATCTCTGATGGACATGACGTTGGGGTCTGACGCCGCTGCCTTGATGGAGGACGCCAGTTTGGCAGTGATTGTGTCAATTATCTTGAGAATCGAAGACTCGCCGATGATGGAGATATGATGAATGGATCGGATCAATCTGCATATCGCTTTGGCCTTTGCCACGAAATCTGGATCATCTATGCCGTAAGATGAGGGCGTGGCCAAACTCTGGTCTCTCGGTGGTGGGTCGTCGGGCGGCGGTGACGTCACTGGTCCAGCTCCCCTGTATCCACGAGTCTGGGGGGGCGGCGTGGTCGGTGGACGAGTCCTGGGTGGTCTGGGTCTAGGGGGTGGGGTGCAAGGTTGCACTCTGGGAGGTGGTGAGGTTCGTCTCGGAGGTGCGGGGCGGCACGCAACCGGAGCCCGATGCCCAGCAGTGCGTGAGCCCGGATGTGGTCTGTGGCCTGACCCGTCTCCACTGGTCGCAAACACTGGGCGACCGCGGCCCCTCCCCTCATTTTGGTAATGGTAATCTTCCTCCTCACTGCTCGGTGATAGTTGGTCTTCGTCATAATAGTCATCATACCTGGATCTAGGTTGACGTTCGGCTCTGGGATCTAGCCACAGCGCAGGTCCACGCCCACGGCTTGGGCAGTCACACCTGGCCCCGGAGCATTCCGGTGAAGGGCAGAACCCCAGAGGGCCCCATCCGACAACTGGCGCGTAAAATGGCGCCCGTCTGGCCCTATGGGCGTCGCCATTTTGGTAAAAATGGCGAACCTCGTGGCTCCTCGGCGCGTAAAGTTCAGCACGGTTGGAGTAAAAGGATTTATTTCGGTTCCTACCAGCTCTATTGCACGGGCCATTGGTCCAGCGATACGGGTAGCAATGTTCATCCATAACGTAACAGGTTTCCTTCTCAATAGTACTTCTTGGTTCGTTAGGGAGTATTGAAAAAATTCGATAAAAACTGGAAAATGATGTTAATCAAATAGATTTGTTTATTTATAGTTGCAGTTAACGGCGGGACGTTTCGGTTACAAAAAAACCTTCATCAGCCTAGCAATCTTGAGAAAGTACCTGTACGAGCGCTAATTGGTGTGCTTCCAGCATGAAGACCAGAGTGAAAGAGGGAGATGAAGGCGGGGGTTGGGCGGATATACCTTTCACCCCGTGACCTCTAAAGTTGGCGATATCCCGGACGAATTAAAAGTAAAGAAATAAAATTTCCCAAGGGGAAAGGGATTAGAAAAATGTCTAGACCCCAGAGGGGGGCGCAGACCTAAAAAATAAAATTATATTAAACTGGATATAAACTAATTGTAAAAAATTGGACCGGAAATGGTTGCATTCAGGGGCCCTCGGAAATTTGAAGAAAAGGTGGTTTGAGCCGGTGAATGGTTGCATTCAGGGACTCCAGGAGTCCAGAAGCTCCTGCGTGAATAATGGAAGCCAATAGTGGGGAAAATGAAGACTATATGAGTGAAATGGATGGATGTGAATTTAGGATTAGGCATAAGGCCCGAATGGTTAGGTTTAGAGTAAGGGGAAGGGAAGGTGTTAACCTCCACTAATAAATAATAATAATAACAATCTAATTGGGGGGTCTGTGACTTAGGATTAGGCACGTAGGGATACTGTGCACCAATACAAAAATTGCCACGTCAATGGACTATATTGGACCCGTGGCCGATGTGGACCATAGCGGGTAGAGGGTGATCATCATGGATATCGTGAGTGGTGACATGCTTCGTACAGGCCTTTCAGAAACATCATTTTCCTATAATCATATGTAAGAATATTATGCATTTACACAGTAGGTATACGTGATAGATATTGAAATAAATATAACTATGTCCCAATGTCATGTAGGTGGTGATACTTTACATGAGATGGACATGCAAAATAGAACAAAAAGAAATAAAAATAACTTTAGATAGCGGTGGTGGACACCAGAGTGTTACCTCAATATATAGGAACATATATCACACAGTTATATCACGATGACATGTATGGTAATAATACTTGACATGAAAAGGATGTGGAAAACTGAACAAAATGAAAAAAAATTAACTTCAAATATAGAGAGGTGACAATGGCAGTGTACAGCCCATCTACATATGTTACTATATCCCAATGTCATGCACGATGGTAATCCTTTACATGAGATGGATATGTGAAATAGAACAAAGAAAAACAAAATTAACTTTGGATTAGTGGTGGTGGACACAAGAGTGTTACCTGAATATATAGAAACATATATTACATAGCTATATCCCAATGACATGTATGGTAATGATACTTTACATGAGATGGAGATGGAAAACTGAAAAAAGAGAAATAAAACAAACTTGAGATATAGAAAGGTAGATGTGACAGTGATCGCTCAATCTATGTGTCTGACTATATCTCAATGACACGTACGGTGGTAATACTGTACATGCAATGGACATGGAAAAGTGAAAAAAGAGAAATAAAAGTAACTTCAGGTTTGAGGTGGTAGACACAAAAGTGTTCCCTCGTAACCAACATGACTAAGACACTACCCGGGGAGACCGCCGGATAATGTCACTCGATGTGGAAATAAATATTATGACAAAACATAAAAACAGCACTGACGGGGTTAGGTTAAGAGAGGACAGCAGACAGTCAAAGACTGCCCACTGGTTAGTGTACTCGCTAATATCTATGTATGTAATGATATCTATCTCCTATCAAGGCCTGGTGGTATTAGAGTAGGAATGATAACATAAAGTTTTTTTGTATATATATTATCAAATTTGATATGATTATTGTTATATTATTATATTATATTATCATGTTGTGGAGTTATTTCTCATTGAGGCCAAAGGGGAGACGGGTGTTCAACTTGTGAATCCATTGTCTTTCCAGATATTTCCTCTGTTTCTTGGACCAATTGGGATTTGCCTCTAAGATAGTAGTGGTCAGATTATTCCACCCGTGCTCAATGAAATGGCTAACCAAGGGCAGGTGAGTGTCTTTTTTACGGCTGATGTTATATCTATGTTGGGTGAATCGTGTCAGTAGTGTATTGCCAGTTTCACCTACATATTGCATCGAGCACGTGAGACAACTTATGAGATATATGCAATTTTTAGTTTTAGTGTTGGTACTTTTTTGGGTGGCGAACACCTGGTTGGTGTGTTTGTTGTATGCCCAGGGTTTAAATTTGTAAAACTCAGTGCGAGCAGCCTCAGTCTTCTGAGTCAACGGTGTTAATTTGGCTTTGATGAGTATATCCTGTATATTGTTGTTCTTCTTGTAGGCCGTGATTATTCTGTGGTCCACCAATAGACCACCTTGTTCCTGGAGTATTTTGAAATTATTCTTAAAGGCTCTGGCCAATTTAGTGGCAGACTCCGAGTAGAATATGACCAGTGGTATCATGGGGTCCACGTTAATTGGTTTAACTGTTTTGAAAGTACTGTAGACCTGTCTAAGGAAAGACCAAGAGTACCCTCTGGTGGACAAGACCTTGCACAGCACCCTCACGGCAAACCCAAAGTCCTCTATTCTTGTGCAGATTCTGTGGAATCTTAAAAATTGGGATTTGACCAAGCCCGCAAAAGTGTGCTTGGGATGGTGGCTGCTTTTATTCAATAGAGCATGTGTGTCTGTTGCTTTAAAGAACACTTTAATGTCCAATCTGTTTGTTTGCTGGAAATTAGGGCCCTTAAAGGTTGTCGTGTCCAGAAAATCCACCTCAGTGAGACTGTGTGTTGATTTAATGGTGATGGAACTGTTAAAGTTGTTCAGAAAATTGCAGAATGTATCAAACTCCTGTAAAGAGTGTGTCCACACTCCCCAAATATCATCTAGGTATCTATAGTAATGTAAGGGTTTAATGGGAGCCTGTGATAAGGCTGATTGTTCCCACTGGGCCATGAAAATATTGGCAAAAGAGGGAGCAAATTTTTTACCCATGGCCGTGCCTGATATTTGTAAAAAGTATTTATCGTCAAATTCAAAGTCGTTTCTGGTAAGGTTAAGGTATAAGAGTTGTAATATTTCCTTATCTGGACGTTTGGAATCTGGATATAACTGAAAGGTATTTTTGACCGCCTCCATGCCTTGGTCTGTGTTGATATTTGTGTAAAGGCTGTCCACATCCATGGTGAACAGGAAGGCATCAGCTGGAATGTGCAGTAGTTTAATTTTGTTGACAAAGTCGTATGTGTCTTTAATGTAACTGGGATGTTTGATAGATATGGGATTGAGGTATGTCTCCACAAAATGGGCTGTGGCATATGTCTCACTACCACAATCCGAGACAATGGGCCTTCCAGGTGGAATTACATTGGGAAGGCTCCACTTGTCTCTGGCCTTGTGTATTTTTGGCAACATATAAAATAGCCTAGGTCTGGGTTCGGCATCCCCCATCAAAAAGGACCTCTGTTTGGCATTGATGAACTTTTTGGTTTGCAGTTTTTGGAGTATTTCTGTGACTAAAGGAATAGTGTCCTTAAAGATAGGCTTCTTGAGGCTTTTATAGTACTTTGTGTCATTAAGTTGCCTGTAACCCTCCCACAGGTATTGCTCTCTGTCCAAAACGACAACAGAGCTGCCTTTATCAGCTGGTTTGATGACTATATTTTTGTTGCTTTTTAGTTGTTTAAGGGCTTCCAGTTCAAATTGATCTAGGTTAGTCGTGTTGCATTTGGCAACGTAGTGGTTGTCGAACCATTCCACGTCTGACTGTATTAGTTGCCTTAAGGGCCAAGGCACGGTTGGTTCTGGTGGTACCCATGTGGATTTTGGCATAAATGGGAGTGGACTAGTTTCCCTAGTGTGCTCAAAATGTGCAGCTAATTTGAGTCTCCTATGGTAGGTTCTGATGTCAATTTGTGTTTGATTTTTAACATTTTTTTCTCCTCTGATGATCGGTATAAAATTAAGGCCTTTGTTAAGCAGGGAGAGTTGAGCTGCAGTAATGTTAAACTTCTGCGCTAACACAATGACATTCTTAAACCCCGTAGACAAAACAGTTTTCACGGGGCGTTTGCTTTTAACATATCAACCCATTCTTTGAGGATCTTCCTGGCGGTGGGGATGGTCCAGTGGACGCCGTCTTCCTCAGCCTGGAAGCTCTTCTGCTGCAGTCTGGGGATGAAGTTGAACTGTCTGACGATGTGTTGGTTGAGCCGTCTCAGGTTGCGTTGTTCTTCCTCTGAAAGGGACTCAGAGAAATTCAGTTCGGGTATTAGTATGAGGGCATGGGGAAAAGCAAGAGTGGCCATTCTCACAGCCCTCTGTATGTGGCCGATCAGTGCCCCCTCTGTCCTCTGAGCTCTGTCATTGATGCCAAAGGACAGCACGAGTGACTCAACAATGTCAGTGTGTGTGGTTTTTGCCAGTATGGCTTCAGCATGCCTAAACGTTGCACCCGGATAGGACTCGATCTGGAGGTCGGGCTCTTGGAAGGGTGGTATGCGATTGAGGTTGGAGTCCCCCATGATGACCCACTTCTTAGTGGGGGTGAGGGACCAGTCCTTGACTCTGTTTTTGCCTGTGCTGAGATGTCTATGTGGTCTGTAGACTGGTGAGAATAATAGCTTGGGTTGTGATGCAGATGTGCCTGTGTTAGGTGTGGTGTGAGTGTTCTCTATGAGAATAGGTGGAGTGAGGGTAGGCGAGGGTAACCTGCTGGGCCCCGGTTGTGGACTGGATGGTGTGGAACTGTCACTGTCAATTGTAACGGGGACCGTGGGCCCCTCGGCGGTTGGCATGCGGGGAGCGTTGGCCTCCGACCAAAGCTCCATGGAGTCGCAGTCATCATTGTGAAGAGCAGTGCTCGTGGGATGGGTTCCAGGTGCCTCCACATCCGTAGGGAAGGTCTGTCCTGAAGAGGAGGGGCGTGGACGTGAGCTGGAAGAGAGAAGAGGCAGAGAGGAATGGGGGACTGGGGACTGAAGGGAGGGGAGGGGGGGGGGGGGGGGGGGAGGAGGAGGAGGAGGAGGAGGGGGTTATAAGGGGGAGAGGGAGAAGACGGGGGATGGAGAGGGAAAGGGAAGAGGAGGAGGGAAGAGGAGCGGGGAGGGGGGAAGAAGGGAGGGGGAGAAGAGATGGGAGAGGAGTAGGTGTGTCCTTCTTGGTCCGCGGTGCTTCCTTCGTGGCGTGAGGCTGGACCCTGTCCTGTTGTGGATCTTCATGACGTAGCTCTGTGTCCAATGGCTTTGAGGGTGGAGCGTTGGCAGACGTTCTGACTCTCACCCGTGGTACCCTCTGGCAGAGTGGGGTCGGACCCTCTGGTGTCGGTCCGGTTAGCAGAACGGGATTCCACCAGGTGGAGGAATCGGTTGCGTTAGAACCCTCTGTGTCTGGAGGGTTGATGTGGCGACGTTTCTGCACCGCCTTCATGGGTCTGGTGAAGACATGGTGTTGGCCCGGAGGGGCTGACCCTGTGTTGGTTGGTCTGGGGGTGGGTCTGACCTCCGGAATAGACAGCGCATTAGACAGCATGGAATGGACTTTGTCTAGAGTGCGTTGTAAGAGCCTTTGTCCCAGCTGTTTCTTAGCCCACGTGGTGGCCACCCCAAAAGGCTGTTGCCAGTCGACGCCACCGACATGGGTCATGATCTCTAGGTCTGTGTCCAAGCACTCTTGGTAATGATCCTTGAGAATTAGCAGCGTCTCCTGTTCCCACTGCTTGGCGTTGGCCTCTATGAGGGAAGTGGTGGTGGGGTTGGGCGCTGCCGGTTTAATCGAAGTCGCCAATTTGGTGGTGAGTTTGTCGATTGCGATGGGGATGGACCTACCGCTGATGTTGGACATGTGATGTGTGGCTTTGATGAGCCTGCATGTCACCCTGGCCTTGGCTGCGAAATCCGGGTCGCTTCTGTAGTGTGGTGGAGGCGTAGCCGGTCTGCGACCCCTCGGTGGTCGATTACGTGGTGGTGGCGTACCTGGCCTGGTTGCCCTGCGCCCACGGGTATGGGGGGGCGGCGTGGTCGGTCTACGACCCCTAGGTGGTCGATCACGCGGTGGTGGCGTGCCTGGTCTGGCTCCCCTGGGCCCACGAACCTGGGGGGGCGGCGTGGTCGGTCGGCGACCCCTGGGTGGTCGGAATCGAGGGGGCGGCGTGCTCGGACGCGCCCTGGGAGGTGGCGTGCTGCGTCTATGAGGTCTGGAAGGTCGCATCAGAGGCGGCGGCGCAGCAGGTGCGGGACGCCCGACATCAAGGGGACTAGATGGTGGTCTGTACCGTGACCCATCTCTGCTGGTGGTGCCGTATGGGCGATCATCATATCTCCCCCCACTGTGATATCTAGCAGTGTGTGGATAGCCACGGTGATAGTACCTCTCTGGTGAGGATATATAATCATGGTATTGATCATCGTGGCTCCATCTGGAGTAATGTTCAACCCTAGGCGCTTGCCATGGTGCAGGTCTAGGCCCGTGACGTGGGTGTTCGTACCTGGTTCCGGTAGACTCCGGTGAAGAATAAGGTCTACGCGGGCCCCATCTGACCGCTTGAGCGTAAGATGGCGCGCGCTCCGGGCTATGGGCGCCGCCATTTTTGTAGTCTTGACGGACCTCGTTTTTATCAGATGAGTAATGGCGAACTTCGTTATTCTCCGGTGAATAATGTCGATTGCGATTAATATAGGGAGCTTTAAAGCGGGTCCTACCAGATCTCCTGCTCTGGACTTTGGTCCATTCATGTGGGTTGTAGCGTTCATCCATAGTAAGGTGTTATAACGCACCAGTGGTGTTAGCTCGTGGTAATTAGCAAGAATGTTGTGTGAAAAAAATTATTAAAAATCGAAAAAAGATCGGAAGATGATGTTAATCAAGTTGATTTGTTTATTTACAGTTGCAATATAACGGCGGGACGTTTCGGTTACAAAAAAACCTTCATCAGCCTAGCAATCTTGAGAAAGTACCTGTACGAGCGCTAATTGGTGTGCTTCCAGCATGAAGACCAGAGTGAAAGAGGGAGATGAAGGCGGGGGTTGGGCGGATATACCTTTCACCCCGTGACCTCTAAAGTTGGCGATATCCCGGACGAATTAAAAGTAAAGAAATAAAATTTCCCAAGGGGAAAGGGATTAGAAAAATGTCTAGACCCCAGAGGGGGGCGCAGACCTAAAAAAATAAAATTATATTAAACTGGATATAAACTAATTGTAAAAAATTGGACCGGAAATGGTTGCATTCAGGGGCCCTCGGAAATTTGGAGAAAAGGTGGTTTGAGCCGGTGAATGATTGCATTCAGGGACTCCAGGAGTCCAGAAGCTCCTGCGTGAATAATGGAAGCCAATAGTGGGGAAAATGAAGACTATATGAATGAAATGGATGGATGTGAATTTAGGATTAGGCATAAGGCCCGAATGGTTAGGTTTAGAGTAAGGGGAAGGGAAGGTGTTAACCTCCACTAATAAATAATAATAATAACAATCTAATTGGGGGGTCTGTGACTTAGGATTAGGCACGTAGGGATACTGTGCACCAATACAAAAATTGCCACGTCAATGGACTATATTGGACCCGTGGCCGATGTGGACCATAGCGGGTAGAGGGTGATCATCATGGATATCGCGAGTGGTGACATGCTTCGTACAGGCCTTTCAGAAACATCATTTTCCTATAGTCATATGTAAGCATATTATGCATTTACACAGTAGGTATACGTGATAGATATTGAAATAAATATAACTATGTCCCAATGTCATGTAGGTGGTGATACTTTACATGAGATGGACATGCAAAATAGAACAAAAAGAAATAAAAATAACTTTAGATAGCGGTGGTGGACACCAGAGTGTTAACTCAATATATAGGAACATATATCACACAGTTATATCACGATGACATGTATGGTAATAATACTTGACATGAAAAGGATGTGGAAAACTGAACAAAATGAAAAAAATTAACTTCAAATATAGAGAGGTGACAATGGCAGTGTACAGCCCATCTACATATGTTACTATATCCCAATGTCATGCACGATGGTAATCCTTTACATGAGATGGATATGTGAAATAGAACAAAGAAAAACAAAATTAACTTTGGATTAGTGGTGGTGGACACAAGAGTGTTACCTGAATATATAGAAACATATATTACATAGCTATATCCCAATGACATGTATGGTAATGATACTTTACATGAGATGGAGATGGAAAACTGAAAAAAGAGAAATAAAACAAACTTGAGATATAGAAAGGTAGATGTGACAGTGATCGCTCAATCTATGTGTCTGACTATATCTCAATGACACGTACGGTGGTAATACTGTACATGCAATGGACATGGAAAAGTGAAAAAAGAGAAATAAAAGTAACTTCAGGTTTGAGGTGGTAGACACAAAAGTGTTCCCTCGTAACCAACATGACTAAGACACTACCCGGGGAGGCCGCCGGATAATGTCACTCGATGTGGAAATAAATATTATGACAAAACATAAAAACAGCACTGACGGGGTTAGGTTAAGAGAGGACAGCAGACAGTCAAAGACTGCCCACTGGTTAGTGTACTCGCTAATATCTATGTATGTAATGATATCTATCTCCTATCAAGGCCTGGTGGTATTAGAGTAGGAATGATAACATAAAGTTTTTTTGTATATATATTATCAAATTTGATATGATTATTGTTATATTATTATATTATATTATCATGTTGTGGAGTTATTTCTCATTGAGGCCAAAGGGGAGACGGGTGTTCAACTTGTGAATCCATTGTCTTTCCAGATATTTCCTCTGTTTCTTGGACCAATTGGGATTTGCCTCTAAGATAGTAGTGGTCAGATTATTCCACCCGTGCTCAATGAAATGGCTAACCAAGGGCAGGTGAGTGTCTTTTTTACGGCTGATGTTATATCTATGTTGGGTGAATCGTGTCAGTAGTGTATTGCCAGTTTCACCTACATATTGCATCGAGCACGTGAGACAACTTATGAGATATATGCAATTTTTAGTTTTAGTGTTGGTACTTTTTTGGGTGGCGAACACCTGGTTGGTGTGTTTGTTGTATGCCCAGGGTTTAAATTTGTAAAACTCAGTGCGAGCAGCCTCAGTCTTCTGAGTCAACGGTGTTAATTTGGCTTTGATGAGTATATCCTGTATATTGTTGTTCTTCTTGTAGGCCGTGATTATTCTGTGGTCCACCAATAGACCACCTTGTTCCTGGAGTATTTTGAAATTATTCTTAAAGGCTCTGGCCAATTTAGTGGCAGACTCCGAGTAGAATATGACCAGTGGTATCATGGGGTCCACGTTAATTGGTTTAACTGTTTTGAAAGTACTGTAGACCTGTCTAAGGAAAGACCAAGAGTACCCTCTGGTGGACAAGACCTTGCACAGCACCCTCACGGCAAACCCAAAGTCCTCTATTCTTGTGCAGATTCTGTGGAATCTTAAAAATTGGGATTTGACCAAGCCCGCAAAAGTGTGCTTGGGATGGTGGCTGCTTTTATTCAATAGAGCATGTGTGTCTGTTGCTTTAAAGAACACTTTAATGTCCAATCTGTTTGTTTGCTGGAAATTAGGGCCCTTAAAGGTTGTCGTGTCCAGAAAATCCACCTCAGTGAGACTGTGTGTTGATTTAATGGTGATGGAACTGTTAAAGTTGTTCAGAAAATTGCAGAATGTATCAAACTCCTGTAAAGAGTGTGTCCACACTCCCCAAATATCATCTAGGTATCTATAGTAATGTAAGGGTTTAATGGGAGCCTGTGATAAGGCTGATTGTTCCCACTGGGCCATGAAAATATTGGCAAAAGAGGGAGCAAATTTTTTACCCATGGCCGTGCCTGATATTTGTAAAAAGTATTTATCGTCAAATTCAAAGTCGTTTCTGGTAAGGTTAAGGTATAAGAGTTGTAATATTTCCTTATCTGGACGTTTGGAATCTGGATATAACTGAAAGGTATTTTTGACCGCCTCCATGCCTTGGTCTGTGTTGATATTTGTGTAAAGGCTGTCCACATCCATGGTGAACAGGAAGGCATCAGCTGGAATGTGCAGTAGTTTAATTTTGTTGACAAAGTCGTATGTGTCTTTAATGTAACTGGGATGTTTGATAGATATGGGATTGAGGTATGTCTCCACAAAATGGGCTGTGGCATATGTCTCACTACCACAATCCGAGACAATGGGCCTTCCAGGTGGAATTACATTGGGAAGGCTCCACTTGTCTCTGGCCTTGTGTATTTTTGGCAACATATAAAATAGCCTAGGTCTGGGTTCGGCATCCCCCATCAAAAAGGACCTCTGTTTGGCATTGATGAACTTTTTGGTTTGCAGTTTTTGGAGTATTTCTGTGACTAAAGGAATAGTGTCCTTAAAGATAGGCTTCTTGAGGCTTTTATAGTACTTTGTGTCATTAAGTTGCCTGTAACCCTCCCACAGGTATTGCTCTCTGTCCAAAACGACAACAGAGCTGCCTTTATCAGCTGGTTTGATGACTATATTTTTGTTGCTTTTTAGTTGTTTAAGGGCTTCCAGTTCAAATTGATCTAGGTTAGTCGTGTTGCATTTGGCAACGTAGTGGTTGTCGAACCATTCCACGTCTGACTGTATTAGTTGCCTTAAGGGCCAAGGCACGGTTGGTTCTGGTGGTACCCATGTGGATTTTGGCATAAATGGGAGTGGACTAGTTTCCCTAGTGTGCTCAAAATGTGCAGCTAATTTGAGTCTCCTATGGTAGGTTCTGATGTCAATTTGTGTTTGATTTTTAACATTTTTTTCTCCTCTGATGATCGGTATAAAATTAAGGCCTTTGTTAAGCAGGGAGAGTTGAGCTGCAGTAATGTTAAACTTCTGCGCTAACACAATGACATTCTTAAACCCCGTAGACAAAACAGTTTTCACGGGGCGTTTGCTTTTAACATATCAACCCATTCTTTGAGGATCTTCCTGGCGGTGGGGATGGTCCAGTGGACGCCGTCTTCCTCAGCCTGGAAGCTCTTCTGCTGCAGTCTGGGGATGAAGTTGAACTGTCTGACGATGTGTTGGTTGAGCCGTCTCAGGTTGCGTTGTTCTTCCTCTGAAAGGGACTCAGAGAAATTCAGTTCGGGTATTAGTATGAGGGCATGGGGAAAAGCAAGAGTGGCCATTCTCACAGCCCTCTGTATGTGGCCGATCAGTGCCCCCTCTGTCCTCTGAGCTCTGTCATTGATGCCAAAGGACAGCACGAGTGACTCAACAATGTCAGTGTGTGTGGTTTTTGCCAGTATGGCTTCAGCATGCCTAAACGTTGCACCCGGATAGGACTCGATCTGGAGGTCGGGCTCTTGGAAGGGTGGTATGCGATTGAGGTTGGAGTCCCCCATGATGACCCACTTCTTAGTGGGGGTGAGGGACCAGTCCTTGACTCTGTTTTTGCCTGTGCTGAGATGTCTATGTGGTCTGTAGACTGGTGAGAATAATAGCTTGGGTTGTGATGCAGATGTGCCTGTGTTAGGTGTGGTGTGAGTGTTCTCTATGAGAATAGGTGGAGTGAGGGTAGGCGAGGGTAACCTGCTGGGCCCCGGTTGTGGACTGGATGGTGTGGAACTGTCACTGTCAATTGTAACGGGGACCGTGGGCCCCTCGGCGGTTGGCATGCGGGGAGCGTTGGCCTCCGACCAAAGCTCCATGGAGTCGCAGTCATCATTGTGAAGAGCAGTGCTCGTGGGATGGGTTCCAGGTGCCTCCACATCCGTAGGGAAGGTCTGTCCTGAAGAGGAGGGGCGTGGACGTGAGCTGGAAGAGAGAAGAGGCAGAGAGGAATGGGGGACTGGGGACTGAAGGGAGGGGAGGGGGGGGGGGGGGGGGGGAGGAGGAGGAGGAGGAGGAGGGGGTTATAAGGGGGAGAGGGAGAAGACGGGGGATGGAGAGGGAAAGGGAAGAGGAGGAGGGAAGAGGAGCGGGGAGGGGGGAAGAAGGGAGGGGGAGAAGAGATGGGAGAGGAGTAGGTGTGTCCTTCTTGGTCCGCGGTGCTTCCTTCGTGGCGTGAGGCTGGACCCTGTCCTGTTGTGGATCTTCATGACGTAGCTCTGTGTCCAATGGCTTTGAGGGTGGAGCGTTGGCAGACGTTCTGACTCTCACCCGTGGTACCCTCTGGCAGAGTGGGGTCGGACCCTCTGGTGTCGGTCCGGTTAGCAGAACGGGATTCCACCAGGTGGAGGAATCGGTTGCGTTAGAACCCTCTGTGTCTGGAGGGTTGATGTGGCGACGTTTCTGCACCGCCTTCATGGGTCTGGTGAAGACATGGTGTTGGCCCGGAGGGGCTGACCCTGTGTTGGTTGGTCTGGGGGTGGGTCTGACCTCCGGAATAGACAGCGCATTAGACAGCATGGAATGGACTTTGTCTAGAGTGCGTTGTAAGAGCCTTTGTCCCAGCTGTTTCTTAGCCCACGTGGTGGCCACCCCAAAAGGCTGTTGCCAGTCGACGCCACCGACATGGGTCATGATCTCTAGGTCTGTGTCCAAGCACTCTTGGTAATGATCCTTGAGAATTAGCAGCGTCTCCTGTTCCCACTGCTTGGCGTTGGCCTCTATGAGGGAAGTGGTGGTGGGGTTGGGCGCTGCCGGTTTAATCGAAGTCGCCAATTTGGTGGTGAGTTTGTCGATTGCGATGGGGATGGACCTACCGCTGATGTTGGACATGTGATGTGTGGCTTTGATGAGCCTGCATGTCACCCTGGCCTTGGCTGCGAAATCCGGGTCGCTTCTGTAGTGTGGTGGAGGCGTAGCCGGTCTGCGACCCCTCGGTGGTCGATTACGTGGTGGTGGCGTACCTGGCCTGGTTGCCCTGCGCCCACGGGTATGGGGGGGCGGCGTGGTCGGTCTACGACCCCTAGGTGGTCGATCACGCGGTGGTGGCGTGCCTGGTCTGGCTCCCCTGGGCCCACGAACCTGGGGGGGCGGCGTGGTCGGTCGGCGACCCCTGGGTGGTCGGAATCGAGGGGGCGGCGTGCTCGGACGCGCCCTGGGAGGTGGCGTGCTGCGTCTATGAGGTCTGGAAGGTCGCATCAGAGGCGGCGGCGCAGCAGGTGCGGGACGCCCGACATCAAGGGGACTAGATGGTGGTCTGTACCGTGACCCATCTCTGCTGGTGGTGCCGTATGGGCGATCATCATATCTCCCCCCACTGTGATATCTAGCAGTGTGTGGATAGCCACGGTGATAGTACCTCTCTGGTGAGGATATATAATCATGGTATTGATCATCGTGGCTCCATCTGGAGTAATGTTCAACCCTAGGCGCTTGCCATGGTGCAGGTCTAGGCCCGTGACGTGGGTGTTCGTACCTGGTTCCGGTAGACTCCGGTGAAGAATAAGGTCTACGCGGGCCCCATCTGACCGCTTGAGCGTAAGATGGCGCGCGCTCCGGGCTATGGGCGCCGCCATTTTTGTAGTCTTGACGGACCTCGTTTTTATCAGATGAGTAATGGCGAACTTCGTTATTCTCCGGTGAATAATGTCGATTGCGATTAATATAGGGAGCTTTAAAGCGGGTCCTACCAGATCTCCTGCTCTGGACTTTGGTCCATTCATGTGGGTTGTAGCGTTCATCCATAGTAAGGTGTTATAACGCACCAGTGGTGTTAGCTCGTGGTAATTAGCAAGAATGTTGTGTGAAAAAAATTATTAAAAATCGAAAAAAGATCGGAAGATGATGTTAATCAAGTTGATTTGTTTATTTACAGTTGCAATATAACGGCGGGACGTTTCGGTTACAAAAAAACCTTCATCAGCCTAGCAATCTTGAGAAAGTACCTGTACGAGCGCTAATTGGTGTGCTTCCAGCATGAAGACCAGAGTGAAAGAGGGAGATGAAGGCGGGGGTTGGGCGGATATACCTTTCATCCCGTGACCTCTAAAGTTGGCGATATCCCGGACGAATTAAAAGTAAAGAAATAAAATTTCCCAAGGGGAAAGGGATTAGAAAAATGTCTAGACCCCAGAGGGGGGCGCAGACCTAAAAAAATAAAATTATATTAAACTGGATATAAACTAATTGTAAAAAATTGGACCGGAAATGGTTGCATTCAGGGGCCCTCGGAAATTTGGAGAAAAGGTGGTTTGAGCCGGTGAATGATTGCATTCAGGGACTCCAGGAGTCCAGAAGCTCCTGCGTGAATAATGGAAGCCAATAGTGGGGAAAATGAAGACTATATGAATGAAATGGATGGATGTGAATTTAGGATTAGGCATAAGGCCCGAATGGTTAGGTTTAGAGTAAGGGGAAGGGAAGGTGTTAACCTCCACTAATAAATAATAATAATAACAATCTAATTGGGGGGTCTGTGACTTAGGATTAGGCACGTAGGGATACTGTGCACCAATACAAAAATTGCCACGTCAATGGACTATATTGGACCCGTGGCCGATGTGGACCATAGCGGGTAGAGGGTGATCATCATGGATATCGCGAGTGGTGACATGCTTCGTACAGGCCTTTCAGAAACATCATTTTCCTATAGTCATATGTAAGCATATTATGCATTTACACAGTAGGTATACGTGATAGATATTGAAATAAATATAACTATGTCCCAATGTCATGTAGGTGGTGATACTTTACATGAGATGGACATGCAAAATAGAACAAAAAGAAATAAAAATAACTTTAGATAGCGGTGGTGGACACCAGAGTGTTAACTCAATATATAGGAACATATATCACACAGTTATATCCCGATGACATGTATGGTAATAATACTTGACATGAAAAGGATGTGGAAAACTGAACAAAATGAAAAAAAATTAACTTCAAATATAGAGAGGTGACAATGGCAGTGTACAGCCCATCTACATATGTTACTATATCCCAATGTCATGCACGATGGTAATCCTTTACATGAGATGGATATGTGAAATAGAACAAAGAAAAACAAAATTAACTTTGGATTAGTGGTGGTGGACACAAGAGTGTTACCTGAATATATAGAAACATATATTACATAGCTATATCCCAATGACATGTATGGTAATGATACTTTACATGAGATGGAGATGGAAAACTGAAAAAAGAGAAATAAAACAAACTTGAGATATAGAAAGGTAGATGTGACAGTGATCGCTCAATCTATGTGTCTGACTATATCTCAATGACACGTACGGTGGTAATACTGTACATGCAATGGACATGGAAAAGTGAAAAAAGAGAAATAAAAGTAACTTCAGGTTTGAGGTGGTAGACACAAAAGTGTTCCCTCGTAACCAACATGACTAAGACACTACCCGGGGAGACCGCCGGATAATGTCACTCGATGTGGAAATAAATATTATGACAAAACATAAAAACAGCACTGACGGGGTTAGGTTAAGAGAGGACAGCAGACAGTCAAAGACTGCCCACTGGTTAGTGTACTCGCTAATATCTATGTATGTAATGATATCTATCTCCTATCAAGGCCTGGTGGTATTAGAGTAGGAATGATAACATAAAGTTTTTTTGTATATATATTATCAAATTTGATATGATTATTGTTATATTATTATATTATATTATCATGTTGTGGAGTTATTTCTCATTGAGGCCAAAGGGGAGACGGGTGTTCAACTTGTGAATCCATTGTCTTTCCAGGTATTTCCTCTGTTTCTTGGACCAATTGGGATTTGCCTCTAAGATAGTAGTGGTCAGATTATTCCACCCGTGCTCAATGAAATGGCTAACCAAGGGCAGGTGAGTGTCTTTTTTACGGCTGATGTTATATCTATGTTGGGTGAATCGTGTCAGTAGTGTATTGCCAGTTTCACCTACATATTGCATCGAGCACGTGAGACAACTTATGAGATATATGCAATTTTTAGTTTTAGTGTTGGTACTTTTTTGGGTGGCGAACACCTGGTTGGTGTGTTTGTTGTATGCCCAGGGTTCAAATTTGTAAAACTCAGTGCGAGCAGCCTCAGTCTTCTGAGTCAACGGTGTTAATTTGGCTTTGATGAGTATATCCTGTATATTGTTGTTCTTCTTGTAGGCCGTGATTATTCTGTGGTCCACCAATAGACCACCTTGTTCCTGGAGTATTTTAAAATTATTCTTAAAGGCTCTGGCCAATTTAGTGGCAGACTCCGAGTAGAATATGACCAGTGGTATCATGGGGTCCACGTTAATTGGTTTAACTGTTTTGAAAGTACTGTAGACCTGTCTAAGGAAAGACCAAGAGTACCCTCTGGTGGACAAGACCTTGCACAGCACCCTCACGGCAAACCCAAAGTCCTCTATTCTTGTGCAGATTCTGTGGAATCTTAAAAATTGGGATTTGACCAAGCCCGCAAAAGTGTGCTTGGGATGGTGGCTGCTTTTATTCAATAGAGCATGTGTGTCTGTTGCTTTAAAGAACACTTTAATGTCCAATCTGTTTGTTTGCTGGAAATTAGGGCCCTTAAAGGTTGTCGTGTCCAGAAAATCCACCTCAGTGAGACTGTGTGTTGATTTAATGGTGATGGAACTGTTAAAGTTGTTCAGAAAATTGCAGAATGTATCAAACTCCTGTAAAGAGTGTGTCCACACTCCCCAAATATCATCTAGGTATCTATAGTAATGTAAGGGTTTAATGGGAGCCTGTGATAAGGCTGATTGTTCCCACTGGGCCATGAAAATATTGGCAAAAGAGGGAGCAAATTTTTTACCCATGGCCGTGCCTGATATTTGTAAAAAGTATTTATCGTCAAATTCAAAGTCGTTTCTGGTAAGGTTAAGGTATAAGAGTTGTAATATTTCCTTATCTGGACGTTTGGAATCTGGATATAACTGAAAGGTATTTTTGACCGCCTCCATGCCTTGGTCTGTGTTGATATTTGTGTAAAGGCTGTCCACATCCATGGTGAACAGGAAGGCATCAGCTGGAATGTGCAGTAGTTTAATTTTGTTGACAAAGTCGTATGTGTCTTTAATGTAACTGGGATGTTTGATAGATATGGGATTGAGGTATGTCTCCACAAAATGGGCTGTGGCATATGTCTCACTACCACAATCCGAGACAATGGGCCTTCCAGGTGGAATTACATTGGGAAGGCTCCACTTGTCTCTGGCCTTGTGTATTTTTGGCAACATATAAAATAGCCTAGGTCTGGGTTCGGCATCCCCCATCAAAAAGGACCTCTGTTTGGCATTGATGAACTTTTTGGTTTGCAGTTTTTGGAGTATTTCTGTGACTAAAGGAATAGTGTCCTTAAAGATAGGCTTCTTAAGGCTTTTATAGTACTTTGCGTCATTAAGTTGCCTGTAACCCTCCCACAGGTATTGCTCTCTGTCCAAAACGACAACAGAGCTGCCTTTATCAGCTGGTTTGATGACTATATTTTTGTTGCTTTTTAGTTGTTTAAGGGCTTCCAGTTCAAATTGATCTAGGTTAGTCGTGTTGCATTTGGCAACGTAGTGGTTGTCGAACCATTCCACGTCTGACTGTATTAGTTGCCTTAAGGGCCAAGGCACGGTTGGTTCTGGTGGTACCCATGTGGATTTTGGCATAAATGGGAGTGGACTAGTTTCCCTAGTGTGCTCAAAATGTGCAGCTAATTTGAGTCTCCTATGGTAGGTTCTGATGTCAATTTGTGTTTGATTTTTAACATTTTTTTCTCCTCTGATGATCGGTATGAAATTAAGGCCTTTGTTAAGCAGGGAGAGTTGAGCTGCAGTAATGTTAAACTTCTGCGCTAACACAATGACATTCTTAAACCCCGTAGACAAAACAGTTTTCACGGGGCGTTTGCTTTTAACATATCAACCCATTCTTTGAGGATCTTCCTGGCGGTGGGGATGGTCCAGTGGACGCCGTCTTCCTCAGCCTGGAAGCTCTTCTGCTGCAGTCTGGGGATGAAGTTGAACTGTCTGACGATGTGTTGGTTGAGCCGTCTCAGGTTGCGTTGTTCATCCTCTGGAAGGGACTCAGAGAAATTCAGTTCGGGTATTAGTATGAGGGCATGGGGAAAAGCAAGAGTGGCCATTCTCACAGCCCTCTGTATGTGGCCGATCAGTGCCCCCTCTGTCCTCTGAGCTCTGTCATTGATGCCAAAGGACAGCACGAGTGACTCAACAATGTCAGTGTGTGTGGTTTTTGCCAGTATGGCTTCAGCATGCCTAAACGTTGCACCCGGATAGGACTCGATCTGGAGGTCGGGCTCTTGGAAGGGTGGTATGCGATTGAGGTTGGAGTCCCCCATGATGACCCACTTCTTAGTGGGGGTGAGGGACCAGTCCTTGACTCTGTTTTTGCCTGTGCTGAGATGTCTATGTGGTCTGTAGACTGGTGAGAATAATAGCTTGGGTTGTGATGCAGATGTGCCTGTGTTAGGTGTGGTGTGAGTGTTCTCTATGAGAATAGGTGGAGTGAGGGTAGGCGAGGGTAACCTGCTGGGCCCCGGTTGTGGACTGGATGGTGTGGAACTGTCACTGTCAATTGTAACGGGGACCGTGGGCCCCTCGGCGGTTGGCATGCGGGGAGCGTTGGCCTCCGACCAAAGCTCCATGGAGTCGCAGTCATCATTGTGAAGAGCAGTGCTCGTGGGATGGGTTCCAGGTGCCTCCACATCCGTAGGGAAGGTCTGTCCTGAAGAGGAGGGGCGTGGACGTGAGCTGGAAGAGAGAAGAGGCAGAGAGGAATGGGGGACTGGGGACTGAAGGGAGGGGAGGGGGGGGGGGGGGGGAGGAGGAGGAGGAGGAGGAGGGGGTTATAAGGGGGAGAGGGAGAAGACGGGGGATGGAGAGGGAAAGGGAAGAGGAGGAGGGAAGAGGAGCGGGGAGGGGGGAAGAAGGGAGGGGGAGAAGAGATGGGAGAGGAGTAGGTGTGTCCTTCTTGGTCCGCGGTGCTTCCTTCGTGGCGTGAGGCTGGACCCTGTCCTGTTGTGGATCTTCATGACGTAGCTCTGTGTCCAATGGCTTTGAGGGTGGAGCGTTGGCAGACGTTCTGACTCTCACCCGTGGTACCCTCTGGCAGAGTGGGGTCGGACCCTCTGGTGTCGGTCCGGTTAGCAGAACGGGATTCCACCAGGTGGAGGAATCGGTTGCGTTAGGACCCTCTGTGTCTGGAGGGTTGATGTGGCGACGTTTCTGCACCGCCTTCATGGGTCTGGTGAAGACATGGTGTTGGCCCGGAGGGGCTGACCCTGTGTTGGTTGATCTGGGGGTGGGTCTGACCTCTGGAATAGACAGCGCATTAGACAGCATGGAATGGACTTTGTCTAGAGTGCGTTGTAAGAGCCTTTGTCCCAGCTGTTTCTTAGCCCACGTGGTGGCCACCCCAAAAGGCTGTTGCCAGTCGACGCCACCGACATGGGTCATGATCTCTAGGTCTGTGTCCAAGCACTCTTGGTAATGATCCTTGAGAATTAGCAGCGTCTCCTGTTCCCACTGCTTGGCGTTGGCCTCTATGAGGGAAGTGGTGGTGGGGTTGGGCGCTGCCGGTTTAATCGAAGTCGCCAATTTGGTGGTGAGTTTGTCGATTGCGATGGGGATGGACCTACCGCTGATGTTGGACATGTGATGTGTGGCTTTGATGAGCCTGCATGTCACCCTGGCCTTGGCTGCGAAATCCGGGTCGCTTCTGTAGTGTGGTGGAGGCGTAGCCGGTCTGCGACCCCTCGGTGGTCGATTACGTGGTGGTGGCGTACCTGGCCTGGTTGCCCTGCGCCCACGGGTATGGGGGGGCGGCGTGGTCGGTCTACGACCCCTAGGTGGTCGATCACGCGGTGGTGGCGTGCCTGGTCTGGCTCCCCTGGGCCCACGAACCTGGGGGGGCGGCGTGGTCGGTCGGCGACCCCTGGGTGGTCGGAATCGAGGGGGCGGCGTGCTCGGACGCGCCCTGGGAGGTGGCGTGCTGCGTCTATGAGGTCTGGAAGGTCGCATCAGAGGCGGCGGCGCAGCAGGTGCGGGACGCCCGACATCAAGGGGACTAGATGGTGGTCTGTACCGTGACCCATCTCTGCTGGTGGTGCCGTATGGGCGATCATCATATCTCCCCCCACTGTGATATCTAGCAGTGTGTGGATAGCCACGGTGATAGTACCTCTCTGGTGAGGATATATAATCATGGTATTGATCATCGTGGCTCCATCTGGAGTAATGTTCAACCCTAGGCGCTTGCCATGGTGCAGGTCTAGGCCCGTGACGTGGGTGTTCGTACCTGGTTCCGGTAGACTCCGGTGAAGAATAAGGTCTACGCGGGCCCCATCTGACCGCTTGAGCGTAAGATGGCGCGCGCTCCGGGCTATGGGCGCCGCCATTTTTGTAGTCTTGACGGACCTCGTTTTTATCAGATGAGTAATGGCGAACTTCGTTATTCTCCGGTGAATAATGTCGATTGCGATTAATATAGGGAGCTTTAAAGCGGGTCCTACCAGATCTCCTGCTCTGGACTTTGGTCCATTCATGTGGGTTGTAGCGTTCATCCATAGTAAGGTGTTATAACGCACCAGTGGTGTTAGCTCGTGGTAATTAGCAAGAATGTTGTGTGAAAAAAATTATTAAAAATCGAAAAAAGATCGGAAGATGATGTTAATCAAGTTGATTTGTTTATTTACAGTTGCAATATAACGGCGGGACGTTTCGGTTACAAAAAAACCTTCATCAGCCTAGCAATCTTGAGAAAGTACCTGTACGAGCGCTAATTGGTGTGCTTCCAGCATGAAGACCAGAGTGAAAAAGGGAGATGAAGGCGGGGGTTGGGCGGATATACCTTTCACCCCGTGACCTCTAAAGTTGGCGATATCCCGGACGAATTAAAAGTAAAGAAATAAAATTTCCCAAGGGGAAAGGGATTAGAAAAATGTCTAGACCCCAGAGGGGGGCGCAGACCTAAAAAATAAAATTATATTAAATTAAACTGGATATAAACTAATTGTAAAAAATTGGACCGGAAATGGTTGCATTCAGGGGCCCTCGGAAATTTGAAGAAAAGGTGGTTTGAGCCGGTGAATGGTTGCATTCAGGGACTCCAGGAGTCCAGAAGCTCCTGCGTGAATAATGGAAGCCAATAGTGGGGAAAATGAAGACTATATGAGTGAAATGGATGGATGTGAATTTAGGATTAGGCATAAGGCCCGAATGGTTAGGTTTAGAGTAAGGGGAAGGGAAGGTGTTAACCTCCACTAATAAATAATAATAATAACAATCTAATTGGGGGGTCTGTGACTTAGGATTAGGCACGTAGGGATACTGTGCACCAATACAAAAATTGCCACGTCAATGGACTATATTGGACCCGTGGCCGATGTGGACCATAGCGGGTAGAGGGTGATCATCATGGATATCGTGAGTGGTGACATGCTTCGTACAGGCCTTTCAGAAACATCATTTTCCTATAGTCATATGTAAGCATATTATGCATTTACACAGTAGGTATACGTGATAGATATTGAAATAAATATAACTATGTCCCAATGTCATGTAGGTGGTGATACTTTACATGAGATGGACATGCAAAATAGAACAAAAAGAAATAAAAATAACTTTAGATAGCGGTGGTGGACACCAGAGTGTTACCTCAATATATAGGAACATATATCACACAGTTATATCCCGATGACATGTATGGTAATAATACTTGACATGAAAAGGATGTGGAAAACTGAACAAAATGAAAAAAAATTAACTTCAAATATAGAGAGGTGACAATGGCAGTGTACAGCCCATCTACATATGTTACTATATCCCAATGTCATGCACGATGGTAATCCTTTACATGAGATGGATATGTGAAATAGAACAAAGAAAAACAAAATTAACTTTGGATTAGTGGTGGTGGACACAAGAGTGTTACCTGAATATATAGAAACATATATTACATAGCTATATCCCAATGACATGTATGGTAATGATACTTTACATGAGATGGAGATGGAAAACTGAAAAAAGAGAAATAAAACAAACTTGAGATATAGAAAGGTAGATGTGACAGTGATCGCTCAATCTATGTGTCTGACTATATCTCAATGACACGTACGGTGGTAATACTGTACATGCAATGGACATGGAAAAGTGAAAAAAGAGAAATAAAAGTAACTTCAGGTTTGAGGTGGTAGACACAAAAGTGTTCCCTCGTAACCAACATGACTAAGACACTACCCGGGGAGACCGCCGGATAATGTCACTCGATGTGGAAATAAATATTATGACAAAACATAAAAACAGCACTGACGGGGTTAGGTTAAGAGAGGACAGCAGACAGTCAAAGACTGCCCACTGGTTAGTGTACTCGCTAATATCTATGTATGTAATGATATCTATCTCCTATCAAGGCCTGGTGGTATTAGAGTAGGAATGATAACATAAAGTTTTTTTGTATATATATTATCAAATTTGATATGATTATTGTTATATTATTATATTATATTATCATGTTGTGGAGTTATTTCTCATTGAGGCCAAAGGGGAGACGGGTGTTCAACTTGTGAATCCATTGTCTTTCCAGGTATTTCCTCTGTTTCTTGGACCAATTGGGATTTGCCTCTAAGATAGTAGTGGTCAGATTATTCCACCCGTGCTCAATGAAATGGCTAACCAAGGGCAGGTGAGTGTCTTTTTTACGGCTGATGTTATATCTATGTTGGGTGAATCGTGTCAGTAGTGTATTGCCAGTTTCACCTACATATTGCATCGAGCACGTGAGACAACTTATGAGATATATGCAATTTTTAGTTTTAGTGTTGGTACTTTTTTGGGTGGCGAACACCTGGTTGGTGTGTTTGTTGTATGCCCAGGGTTCAAATTTGTAAAACTCAGTGCGAGCAGCCTCAGTCTTCTGAGTCAACGGTGTTAATTTGGCTTTGATGAGTATATCCTGTATATTGTTGTTCTTCTTGTAGGCCGTGATTATTCTGTGGTCCACCAATAGACCACCTTGTTCCTGGAGTATTTTAAAATTATTCTTAAAGGCTCTGGCCAATTTAGTGGCAGACTCCGAGTAGAATATGACCAGTGGTATCATGGGGTCCACGTTAATTGGTTTAACTGTTTTGAAAGTACTGTAGACCTGTCTAAGGAAAGACCAAGAGTACCCTCTGGTGGACAAGACCTTGCACAGCACCCTCACGGCAAACCCAAAGTCCTCTATTCTTGTGCAGATTCTGTGGAATCTTAAAAATTGGGATTTGACCAAGCCCGCAAAAGTGTGCTTGGGATGGTGGCTGCTTTTATTCAATAGAGCATGTGTGTCTGTTGCTTTAAAGAACACTTTAATGTCCAATCTGTTTGTTTGCTGGAAATTAGGGCCCTTAAAGGTTGTCGTGTCCAGAAAATCCACCTCAGTGAGACTGTGTGTTGATTTAATGGTGATGGAACTGTTAAAGTTGTTCAGAAAATTGCAGAATGTATCAAACTCCTGTAAAGAGTGTGTCCACACTCCCCAAATATCATCTAGGTATCTATAGTAATGTAAGGGTTTAATGGGAGCCTGTGATAAGGCTGATTGTTCCCACTGGGCCATGAAAATATTGGCAAAAGAGGGAGCAAATTTTTTACCCATGGCCGTGCCTGATATTTGTAAAAAGTATTTATCGTCAAATTCAAAGTCGTTTCTGGTAAGGTTAAGGTATAAGAGTTGTAATATTTCCTTATCTGGACGTTTGGAATCTGGATATAACTGAAAGGTATTTTTGACCGCCTCCATGCCTTGGTCTGTGTTGATATTTGTGTAAAGGCTGTCCACATCCATGGTGAACAGGAAGGCATCAGCTGGAATGTGCAGTAGTTTAATTTTGTTGACAAAGTCGTATGTGTCTTTAATGTAACTGGGATGTTTGATAGATATGGGATTGAGGTATGTCTCCACAAAATGGGCTGTGGCATATGTCTCACTACCACAATCCGAGACAATGGGCCTTCCAGGTGGAATTACATTGGGAAGGCTCCACTTGTCTCTGGCCTTGTGTATTTTTGGCAACATATAAAATAGCCTAGGTCTGGGTTCGGCATCCCCCATCAAAAAGGACCTCTGTTTGGCATTGATGAACTTTTTGGTTTGCAGTTTTTGGAGTATTTCTGTGACTAAAGGAATAGTGTCCTTAAAGATAGGCTTCTTAAGGCTTTTATAGTACTTTGCGTCATTAAGTTGCCTGTAACCCTCCCACAGGTATTGCTCTCTGTCCAAAACGACAACAGAGCTGCCTTTATCAGCTGGTTTGATGACTATATTTTTGTTGCTTTTTAGTTGTTTAAGGGCTTCCAGTTCAAATTGATCTAGGTTAGTCGTGTTGCATTTGGCAACGTAGTGGTTGTCGAACCATTCCACGTCTGACTGTATTAGTTGCCTTAAGGGCCAAGGCACGGTTGGTTCTGGTGGTACCCATGTGGATTTTGGCATAAATGGGAGTGGACTAGTTTCCCTAGTGTGCTCAAAATGTGCAGCTAATTTGAGTCTCCTATGGTAGGTTCTGATGTCAATTTGTGTTTGATTTTTAACATTTTTTTCTCCTCTGATGATCGGTATGAAATTAAGGCCTTTGTTAAGCAGGGAGAGTTGAGCTGCAGTAATGTTAAACTTCTGCGCTAACACAATGACATTCTTAAACCCCGTAGACAAAACAGTTTTCACGGGGCGTTTGCTTTTAACATATCAACCCATTCTTTGAGGATCTTCCTGGCGGTGGGGATGGTCCAGTGGACGCCGTCTTCCTCAGCCTGGAAGCTCTTCTGCTGCAGTCTGGGGATGAAGTTGAACTGTCTGACGATGTGTTGGTTGAGCCGTCTCAGGTTGCGTTGTTCATCCTCTGGAAGGGACTCAGAGAAATTCAGTTCGGGTATTAGTATGAGGGCATGGGGAAAAGCAAGAGTGGCCATTCTCACAGCCCTCTGTATGTGGCCGATCAGTGCCCCCTCTGTCCTCTGAGCTCTGTCATTGATGCCAAAGGACAGCACGAGTGACTCAACAATGTCAGTGTGTGTGGTTTTTGCCAGTATGGCTTCAGCATGCCTAAACGTTGCACCCGGATAGGACTCGATCTGGAGGTCGGGCTCTTGGAAGGGTGGTATGCGATTGAGGTTGGAGTCCCCCATGATGACCCACTTCTTAGTGGGGGTGAGGGACCAGTCCTTGACTCTGTTTTTGCCTGTGCTGAGATGTCTATGTGGTCTGTAGACTGGTGAGAATAATAGCTTGGGTTGTGATGCAGATGTGCCTGTGTTAGGTGTGGTGTGAGTGTTCTCTATGAGAATAGGTGGAGTGAGGGTAGGCGAGGGTAACCTGCTGGGCCCCGGTTGTGGACTGGATGGTGTGGAACTGTCACTGTCAATTGTAACGGGGACCGTGGGCCCCTCGGCGGTTGGCATGCGGGGAGCGTTGGCCTCCGACCAAAGCTCCATGGAGTCGCAGTCATCATTGTGAAGAGCAGTGCTCGTGGGATGGGTTCCAGGTGCCTCCACATCCGTAGGGAAGGTCTGTCCTGAAGAGGAGGGGCGTGGACGTGAGCTGGAAGAGAGAAGAGGCAGAGAGGAATGGGGGACTGGGGACTGAAGGGAGGGGAGGGGGGGGGGGGGGGGAGGAGGAGGAGGAGGAGGAGGGGGTTATAAGGGGGAGAGGGAGAAGACGGGGGATGGAGAGGGAAAGGGAAGAGGAGGAGGGAAGAGGAGCGGGGAGGGGGGAAGAAGGGAGGGGGAGAAGAGATGGGAGAGGAGTAGGTGTGTCCTTCTTGGTCCGCGGTGCTTCCTTCGTGGCGTGAGGCTGGACCCTGTCCTGTTGTGGATCTTCATGACGTAGCTCTGTGTCCAATGGCTTTGAGGGTGGAGCGTTGGCAGACGTTCTGACTCTCACCCGTGGTACCCTCTGGCAGAGTGGGGTCGGACCCTCTGGTGTCGGTCCGGTTAGCAGAACGGGATTCCACCAGGTGGAGGAATCGGTTGCGTTAGGACCCTCTGTGTCTGGAGGGTTGATGTGGCGACGTTTCTGCACCGCCTTCATGGGTCTGGTGAAGACATGGTGTTGGCCCGGAGGGGCTGACCCTGTGTTGGTTGATCTGGGGGTGGGTCTGACCTCTGGAATAGACAGCGCATTAGACAGCATGGAATGGACTTTGTCTAGAGTGCGTTGTAAGAGCCTTTGTCCCAGCTGTTTCTTAGCCCACGTGGTGGCCACCCCAAAAGGCTGTTGCCAGTCGACGCCACCGACATGGGTCATGATCTCTAGGTCTGTGTCCAAGCACTCTTGGTAATGATCCTTGAGAATTAGCAGCGTCTCCTGTTCCCACTGCTTGGCGTTGGCCTCTATGAGGGAAGTGGTGGTGGGGTTGGGCGCTGCCGGTTTAATCGAAGTCGCCAATTTGGTGGTGAGTTTGTCGATTGCGATGGGGATGGACCTACCGCTGATGTTGGACATGTGATGTGTGGCTTTGATGAGCCTGCATGTCACCCTGGCCTTGGCTGCGAAATCCGGGTCGCTTCTGTAGTGTGGTGGAGGCGTAGCCGGTCTGCGACCCCTCGGTGGTCGATTACGTGGTGGTGGCGTACCTGGCCTGGTTGCCCTGCGCCCACGGGTATGGGGGGGCGGCGTGGTCGGTCTACGACCCCTAGGTGGTCGATCACGCGGTGGTGGCGTGCCTGGTCTGGCTCCCCTGGGCCCACGAACCTGGGGGGGCGGCGTGGTCGGTCGGCGACCCCTGGGTGGTCGGAATCGAGGGGGCGGCGTGCTCGGACGCGCCCTGGGAGGTGGCGTGCTGCGTCTATGAGGTCTGGAAGGTCGCATCAGAGGCGGCGGCGCAGCAGGTGCGGGACGCCCGACATCAAGGGGACTAGATGGTGGTCTGTACCGTGACCCATCTCTGCTGGTGGTGCCGTATGGGCGATCATCATATCTCCCCCCACTGTGATATCTAGCAGTGTGTGGATAGCCACGGTGATAGTACCTCTCTGGTGAGGATATATAATCATGGTATTGATCATCGTGGCTCCATCTGGAGTAATGTTCAACCCTAGGCGCTTGCCATGGTGCAGGTCTAGGCCCGTGACGTGGGTGTTCGTACCTGGTTCCGGTAGACTCCGGTGAAGAATAAGGTCTACGCGGGCCCCATCTGACCGCTTGAGCGTAAGATGGCGCGCGCTCCGGGCTATGGGCGCCGCCATTTTTGTAGTCTTGACGGACCTCGTTTTTATCAGATGAGTAATGGCGAACTTCGTTATTCTCCGGTGAATAATGTCGATTGCGATTAATATAGGGAGCTTTAAAGCGGGTCCTACCAGATCTCCTGCTCTGGACTTTGGTCCATTCATGTGGGTTGTAGCGTTCATCCATAGTAAGGTGTTATAACGCACCAGTGGTGTTAGCTCGTGGTAATTAGCAAGAATGTTGTGTGAAAAAAATTATTAAAAATCGAAAAAAGATCGGAAGATGATGTTAATCAAGTTGATTTGTTTATTTACAGTTGCAATATAACGGCGGGACGTTTCGGTTACAAAAAAACCTTCATCAGCCTAGCAATCTTGAGAAAGTACCTGTACGAGCGCTAATTGGTGTGCTTCCAGCATGAAGACCAGAGTGAAAAAGGGAGATGAAGGCGGGGGTTGGGCGGATATACCTTTCACCCCGTGACCTCTAAAGTTGGCGATATCCCGGACGAATTAAAAGTAAAGAAATAAAATTTCCCAAGGGGAAAGGGATTAGAAAAATGTCTAGACCCCAGAGGGGGGCGCAGACCTAAAAAATAAAATTATATTAAATTAAACTGGATATAAACTAATTGTAAAAAATTGGACCGGAAATGGTTGCATTCAGGGGCCCTCGGAAATTTGAAGAAAAGGTGGTTTGAGCCGGTGAATGGTTGCATTCAGGGACTCCAGGAGTCCAGAAGCTCCTGCGTGAATAATGGAAGCCAATAGTGGGGAAAATGAAGACTATATGAGTGAAATGGATGGATGTGAATTTAGGATTAGGCATAAGGCCCGAATGGTTAGGTTTAGAGTAAGGGGAAGGGAAGGTGTTAACCTCCACTAATAAATAATAATAATAACAATCTAATTGGGGGGTCTGTGACTTAGGATTAGGCACGTAGGGATACTGTGCACCAATACAAAAATTGCCACGTCAATGGACTATATTGGACCCGTGGCCGATGTGGACCATAGCGGGTAGAGGGTGATCATCATGGATATCGTGAGTGGTGACATGCTTCGTACAGGCCTTTCAGAAACATCATTTTCCTATAGTCATATGTAAGCATATTATGCATTTACACAGTAGGTATACGTGATAGATATTGAAATAAATATAACTATGTCCCAATGTCATGTAGGTGGTGATACTTTACATGAGATGGACATGCAAAATAGAACAAAAAGAAATAAAAATAACTTTAGATAGCGGTGGTGGACACCAGAGTGTTACCTCAATATATAGGAACATATATCACACAGTTATATCCCGATGACATGTATGGTAATAATACTTGACATGAAAAGGATGTGGAAAACTGAACAAAATGAAAAAAAATTAACTTCAAATATAGAGAGGTGACAATGGCAGTGTACAGCCCATCTACATATGTTACTATATCCCAATGTCATGCACGATGGTAATCCTTTACATGAGATGGATATGTGAAATAGAACAAAGAAAAACAAAATTAACTTTGGATTAGTGGTGGTGGACACAAGAGTGTTACCTGAATATATAGAAACATATATTACATAGCTATATCCCAATGACATGTATGGTAATGATACTTTACATGAGATGGAGATGGAAAACTGAAAAAAGAGAAATAAAACAAACTTGAGATATAGAAAGGTAGATGTGACAGTGATCGCTCAATCTATGTGTCTGACTATATCTCAATGACACGTACGGTGGTAATACTGTACATGCAATGGACATGGAAAAGTGAAAAAAGAGAAATAAAAGTAACTTCAGGTTTGAGGTGGTAGACACAAAAGTGTTCCCTCGTAACCAACATGACTAAGACACTACCCGGGGAGACCGCCGGATAATGTCACTCGATGTGGAAATAAATATTATGACAAAACATAAAAACAGCACTGACGGGGTTAGGTTAAGAGAGGACAGCAGACAGTCAAAGACTGCCCACTGGTTAGTGTACTCGCTAATATCTATGTATGTAATGATATCTATCTCCTATCAAGGCCTGGTGGTATTAGAGTAGGAATGATAACATAAAGTTTTTTTGTATATATATTATCAAATTTGATATGATTATTGTTATATTATTATATTATATTATCATGTTGTGGAGTTATTTCTCATTGAGGCCAAAGGGGAGACGGGTGTTCAACTTGTGAATCCATTGTCTTTCCAGGTATTTCCTCTGTTTCTTGGACCAATTGGGATTTGCCTCTAAGATAGTAGTGGTCAGATTATTCCACCCGTGCTCAATGAAATGGCTAACCAAGGGCAGGTGAGTGTCTTTTTTACGGCTGATGTTATATCTATGTTGGGTGAATCGTGTCAGTAGTGTATTGCCAGTTTCACCTACATATTGCATCGAGCACGTGAGACAACTTATGAGATATATGCAATTTTTAGTTTTAGTGTTGGTACTTTTTTGGGTGGCGAACACCTGGTTGGTGTGTTTGTTGTATGCCCAGGGTTCAAATTTGTAAAACTCAGTGCGAGCAGCCTCAGTCTTCTGAGTCAACGGTGTTAATTTGGCTTTGATGAGTATATCCTGTATATTGTTGTTCTTCTTGTAGGCCGTGATTATTCTGTGGTCCACCAATAGACCACCTTGTTCCTGGAGTATTTTAAAATTATTCTTAAAGGCTCTGGCCAATTTAGTGGCAGACTCCGAGTAGAATATGACCAGTGGTATCATGGGGTCCACGTTAATTGGTTTAACTGTTTTGAAAGTACTGTAGACCTGTCTAAGGAAAGACCAAGAGTACCCTCTGGTGGACAAGACCTTGCACAGCACCCTCACGGCAAACCCAAAGTCCTCTATTCTTGTGCAGATTCTGTGGAATCTTAAAAATTGGGATTTGACCAAGCCCGCAAAAGTGTGCTTGGGATGGTGGCTGCTTTTATTCAATAGAGCATGTGTGTCTGTTGCTTTAAAGAACACTTTAATGTCCAATCTGTTTGTTTGCTGGAAATTAGGGCCCTTAAAGGTTGTCGTGTCCAGAAAATCCACCTCAGTGAGACTGTGTGTTGATTTAATGGTGATGGAACTGTTAAAGTTGTTCAGAAAATTGCAGAATGTATCAAACTCCTGTAAAGAGTGTGTCCACACTCCCCAAATATCATCTAGGTATCTATAGTAATGTAAGGGTTTAATGGGAGCCTGTGATAAGGCTGATTGTTCCCACTGGGCCATGAAAATATTGGCAAAAGAGGGAGCAAATTTTTTACCCATGGCCGTGCCTGATATTTGTAAAAAGTATTTATCGTCAAATTCAAAGTCGTTTCTGGTAAGGTTAAGGTATAAGAGTTGTAATATTTCCTTATCTGGACGTTTGGAATCTGGATATAACTGAAAGGTATTTTTGACCGCCTCCATGCCTTGGTCTGTGTTGATATTTGTGTAAAGGCTGTCCACATCCATGGTGAACAGGAAGGCATCAGCTGGAATGTGCAGTAGTTTAATTTTGTTGACAAAGTCGTATGTGTCTTTAATGTAACTGGGATGTTTGATAGATATGGGATTGAGGTATGTCTCCACAAAATGGGCTGTGGCATATGTCTCACTACCACAATCCGAGACAATGGGCCTTCCAGGTGGAATTACATTGGGAAGGCTCCACTTGTCTCTGGCCTTGTGTATTTTTGGCAACATATAAAATAGCCTAGGTCTGGGTTCGGCATCCCCCATCAAAAAGGACCTCTGTTTGGCATTGATGAACTTTTTGGTTTGCAGTTTTTGGAGTATTTCTGTGACTAAAGGAATAGTGTCCTTAAAGATAGGCTTCTTAAGGCTTTTATAGTACTTTGCGTCATTAAGTTGCCTGTAACCCTCCCACAGGTATTGCTCTCTGTCCAAAACGACAACAGAGCTGCCTTTATCAGCTGGTTTGATGACTATATTTTTGTTGCTTTTTAGTTGTTTAAGGGCTTCCAGTTCAAATTGATCTAGGTTAGTCGTGTTGCATTTGGCAACGTAGTGGTTGTCGAACCATTCCACGTCTGACTGTATTAGTTGCCTTAAGGGCCAAGGCACGGTTGGTTCTGGTGGTACCCATGTGGATTTTGGCATAAATGGGAGTGGACTAGTTTCCCTAGTGTGCTCAAAATGTGCAGCTAATTTGAGTCTCCTATGGTAGGTTCTGATGTCAATTTGTGTTTGATTTTTAACATTTTTTTCTCCTCTGATGATCGGTATGAAATTAAGGCCTTTGTTAAGCAGGGAGAGTTGAGCTGCAGTAATGTTAAACTTCTGCGCTAACACAATGACATTCTTAAACCCCGTAGACAAAACAGTTTTCACGGGGCGTTTGCTTTTAACATATCAACCCATTCTTTGAGGATCTTCCTGGCGGTGGGGATGGTCCAGTGGACGCCGTCTTCCTCAGCCTGGAAGCTCTTCTGCTGCAGTCTGGGGATGAAGTTGAACTGTCTGACGATGTGTTGGTTGAGCCGTCTCAGGTTGCGTTGTTCATCCTCTGGAAGGGACTCAGAGAAATTCAGTTCGGGTATTAGTATGAGGGCATGGGGAAAAGCAAGAGTGGCCATTCTCACAGCCCTCTGTATGTGGCCGATCAGTGCCCCCTCTGTCCTCTGAGCTCTGTCATTGATGCCAAAGGACAGCACGAGTGACTCAACAATGTCAGTGTGTGTGGTTTTTGCCAGTATGGCTTCAGCATGCCTAAACGTTGCACCCGGATAGGACTCGATCTGGAGGTCGGGCTCTTGGAAGGGTGGTATGCGATTGAGGTTGGAGTCCCCCATGATGACCCACTTCTTAGTGGGGGTGAGGGACCAGTCCTTGACTCTGTTTTTGCCTGTGCTGAGATGTCTATGTGGTCTGTAGACTGGTGAGAATAATAGCTTGGGTTGTGATGCAGATGTGCCTGTGTTAGGTGTGGTGTGAGTGTTCTCTATGAGAATAGGTGGAGTGAGGGTAGGCGAGGGTAACCTGCTGGGCCCCGGTTGTGGACTGGATGGTGTGGAACTGTCACTGTCAATTGTAACGGGGACCGTGGGCCCCTCGGCGGTTGGCATGCGGGGAGCGTTGGCCTCCGACCAAAGCTCCATGGAGTCGCAGTCATCATTGTGAAGAGCAGTGCTCGTGGGATGGGTTCCAGGTGCCTCCACATCCGTAGGGAAGGTCTGTCCTGAAGAGGAGGGGCGTGGACGTGAGCTGGAAGAGAGAAGAGGCAGAGAGGAATGGGGGACTGGGGACTGAAGGGAGGGGAGGGGGGGGGGGGGGGGAGGAGGAGGAGGAGGAGGAGGGGGTTATAAGGGGGAGAGGGAGAAGACGGGGGATGGAGAGGGAAAGGGAAGAGGAGGAGGGAAGAGGAGCGGGGAGGGGGGAAGAAGGGAGGGGGAGAAGAGATGGGAGAGGAGTAGGTGTGTCCTTCTTGGTCCGCGGTGCTTCCTTCGTGGCGTGAGGCTGGACCCTGTCCTGTTGTGGATCTTCATGACGTAGCTCTGTGTCCAATGGCTTTGAGGGTGGAGCGTTGGCAGACGTTCTGACTCTCACCCGTGGTACCCTCTGGCAGAGTGGGGTCGGACCCTCTGGTGTCGGTCCGGTTAGCAGAACGGGATTCCACCAGGTGGAGGAATCGGTTGCGTTAGGACCCTCTGTGTCTGGAGGGTTGATGTGGCGACGTTTCTGCACCGCCTTCATGGGTCTGGTGAAGACATGGTGTTGGCCCGGAGGGGCTGACCCTGTGTTGGTTGATCTGGGGGTGGGTCTGACCTCTGGAATAGACAGCGCATTAGACAGCATGGAATGGACTTTGTCTAGAGTGCGTTGTAAGAGCCTTTGTCCCAGCTGTTTCTTAGCCCACGTGGTGGCCACCCCAAAAGGCTGTTGCCAGTCGACGCCACCGACATGGGTCATGATCTCTAGGTCTGTGTCCAAGCACTCTTGGTAATGATCCTTGAGAATTAGCAGCGTCTCCTGTTCCCACTGCTTGGCGTTGGCCTCTATGAGGGAAGTGGTGGTGGGGTTGGGCGCTGCCGGTTTAATCGAAGTCGCCAATTTGGTGGTGAGTTTGTCGATTGCGATGGGGATGGACCTACCGCTGATGTTGGACATGTGATGTGTGGCTTTGATGAGCCTGCATGTCACCCTGGCCTTGGCTGCGAAATCCGGGTCGCTTCTGTAGTGTGGTGGAGGCGTAGCCGGTCTGCGACCCCTCGGTGGTCGATTACGTGGTGGTGGCGTACCTGGCCTGGTTGCCCTGCGCCCACGGGTATGGGGGGGCGGCGTGGTCGGTCTACGACCCCTAGGTGGTCGATCACGCGGTGGTGGCGTGCCTGGTCTGGCTCCCCTGGGCCCACGAACCTGGGGGGGCGGCGTGGTCGGTCGGCGACCCCTGGGTGGTCGGAATCGAGGGGGCGGCGTGCTCGGACGCGCCCTGGGAGGTGGCGTGCTGCGTCTATGAGGTCTGGAAGGTCGCATCAGAGGCGGCGGCGCAGCAGGTGCGGGACGCCCGACATCAAGGGGACTAGATGGTGGTCTGTACCGTGACCCATCTCTGCTGGTGGTGCCGTATGGGCGATCATCATATCTCCCCCCACTGTGATATCTAGCAGTGTGTGGATAGCCACGGTGATAGTACCTCTCTGGTGAGGATATATAATCATGGTATTGATCATCGTGGCTCCATCTGGAGTAATGTTCAACCCTAGGCGCTTGCCATGGTGCAGGTCTAGGCCCGTGACGTGGGTGTTCGTACCTGGTTCCGGTAGACTCCGGTGAAGAATAAGGTCTACGCGGGCCCCATCTGACCGCTTGAGCGTAAGATGGCGCGCGCTCCGGGCTATGGGCGCCGCCATTTTTGTAGTCTTGACGGACCTCGTTTTTATCAGATGAGTAATGGCGAACTTCGTTATTCTCCGGTGAATAATGTCGATTGCGATTAATATAGGGAGCTTTAAAGCGGGTCCTACCAGATCTCCTGCTCTGGACTTTGGTCCATTCATGTGGGTTGTAGCGTTCATCCATAGTAAGGTGTTATAACGCACCAGTGGTGTTAGCTCGTGGTAATTAGCAAGAATGTTGTGTGAAAAAAATTATTAAAAATCGAAAAAAGATCGGAAGATGATGTTAATCAAGTTGATTTGTTTATTTACAGTTGCAATATAACGGCGGGACGTTTCGGTTACAAAAAAACCTTCATCAGCCTAGCAATCTTGAGAAAGTACCTGTACGAGCGCTAATTGGTGTGCTTCCAGCATGAAGACCAGAGTGAAAAAGGGAGATGAAGGCGGGGGTTGGGCGGATATACCTTTCACCCCGTGACCTCTAAAGTTGGCGATATCCCGGACGAATTAAAAGTAAAGAAATAAAATTTCCCAAGGGGAAAGGGATTAGAAAAATGTCTAGACCCCAGAGGGGGGCGCAGACCTAAAAAATAAAATTATATTAAATTAAACTGGATATAAACTAATTGTAAAAAATTGGACCGGAAATGGTTGCATTCAGGGGCCCTCGGAAATTTGAAGAAAAGGTGGTTTGAGCCGGTGAATGGTTGCATTCAGGGACTCCAGGAGTCCAGAAGCTCCTGCGTGAATAATGGAAGCCAATAGTGGGGAAAATGAAGACTATATGAGTGAAATGGATGGATGTGAATTTAGGATTAGGCATAAGGCCCGAATGGTTAGGTTTAGAGTAAGGGGAAGGGAAGGTGTTAACCTCCACTAATAAATAATAATAATAACAATCTAATTGGGGGGTCTGTGACTTAGGATTAGGCACGTAGGGATACTGTGCACCAATACAAAAATTGCCACGTCAATGGACTATATTGGACCCGTGGCCGATGTGGACCATAGCGGGTAGAGGGTGATCATCATGGATATCGTGAGTGGTGACATGCTTCGTACAGGCCTTTCAGAAACATCATTTTCCTATAGTCATATGTAAGCATATTATGCATTTACACAGTAGGTATACGTGATAGATATTGAAATAAATATAACTATGTCCCAATGTCATGTAGGTGGTGATACTTTACATGAGATGGACATGCAAAATAGAACAAAAAGAAATAAAAATAACTTTAGATAGCGGTGGTGGACACCAGAGTGTTACCTCAATATATAGGAACATATATCACACAGTTATATCCCGATGACATGTATGGTAATAATACTTGACATGAAAAGGATGTGGAAAACTGAACAAAATGAAAAAAAATTAACTTCAAATATAGAGAGGTGACAATGGCAGTGTACAGCCCATCTACATATGTTACTATATCCCAATGTCATGCACGATGGTAATCCTTTACATGAGATGGATATGTGAAATAGAACAAAGAAAAACAAAATTAACTTTGGATTAGTGGTGGTGGACACAAGAGTGTTACCTGAATATATAGAAACATATATTACATAGCTATATCCCAATGACATGTATGGTAATGATACTTTACATGAGATGGAGATGGAAAACTGAAAAAAGAGAAATAAAACAAACTTGAGATATAGAAAGGTAGATGTGACAGTGATCGCTCAATCTATGTGTCTGACTATATCTCAATGACACGTACGGTGGTAATACTGTACATGCAATGGACATGGAAAAGTGAAAAAAGAGAAATAAAAGTAACTTCAGGTTTGAGGTGGTAGACACAAAAGTGTTCCCTCGTAACCAACATGACTAAGACACTACCCGGGGAGACCGCCGGATAATGTCACTCGATGTGGAAATAAATATTATGACAAAACATAAAAACAGCACTGACGGGGTTAGGTTAAGAGAGGACAGCAGACAGTCAAAGACTGCCCACTGGTTAGTGTACTCGCTAATATCTATGTATGTAATGATATCTATCTCCTATCAAGGCCTGGTGGTATTAGAGTAGGAATGATAACATAAAGTTTTTTTGTATATATATTATCAAATTTGATATGATTATTGTTATATTATTATATTATATTATCATGTTGTGGAGTTATTTCTCATTGAGGCCAAAGGGGAGACGGGTGTTCAACTTGTGAATCCATTGTCTTTCCAGGTATTTCCTCTGTTTCTTGGACCAATTGGGATTTGCCTCTAAGATAGTAGTGGTCAGATTATTCCACCCGTGCTCAATGAAATGGCTAACCAAGGGCAGGTGAGTGTCTTTTTTACGGCTGATGTTATATCTATGTTGGGTGAATCGTGTCAGTAGTGTATTGCCAGTTTCACCTACATATTGCATCGAGCACGTGAGACAACTTATGAGATATATGCAATTTTTAGTTTTAGTGTTGGTACTTTTTTGGGTGGCGAACACCTGGTTGGTGTGTTTGTTGTATGCCCAGGGTTCAAATTTGTAAAACTCAGTGCGAGCAGCCTCAGTCTTCTGAGTCAACGGTGTTAATTTGGCTTTGATGAGTATATCCTGTATATTGTTGTTCTTCTTGTAGGCCGTGATTATTCTGTGGTCCACCAATAGACCACCTTGTTCCTGGAGTATTTTAAAATTATTCTTAAAGGCTCTGGCCAATTTAGTGGCAGACTCCGAGTAGAATATGACCAGTGGTATCATGGGGTCCACGTTAATTGGTTTAACTGTTTTGAAAGTACTGTAGACCTGTCTAAGGAAAGACCAAGAGTACCCTCTGGTGGACAAGACCTTGCACAGCACCCTCACGGCAAACCCAAAGTCCTCTATTCTTGTGCAGATTCTGTGGAATCTTAAAAATTGGGATTTGACCAAGCCCGCAAAAGTGTGCTTGGGATGGTGGCTGCTTTTATTCAATAGAGCATGTGTGTCTGTTGCTTTAAAGAACACTTTAATGTCCAATCTGTTTGTTTGCTGGAAATTAGGGCCCTTAAAGGTTGTCGTGTCCAGAAAATCCACCTCAGTGAGACTGTGTGTTGATTTAATGGTGATGGAACTGTTAAAGTTGTTCAGAAAATTGCAGAATGTATCAAACTCCTGTAAAGAGTGTGTCCACACTCCCCAAATATCATCTAGGTATCTATAGTAATGTAAGGGTTTAATGGGAGCCTGTGATAAGGCTGATTGTTCCCACTGGGCCATGAAAATATTGGCAAAAGAGGGAGCAAATTTTTTACCCATGGCCGTGCCTGATATTTGTAAAAAGTATTTATCGTCAAATTCAAAGTCGTTTCTGGTAAGGTTAAGGTATAAGAGTTGTAATATTTCCTTATCTGGACGTTTGGAATCTGGATATAACTGAAAGGTATTTTTGACCGCCTCCATGCCTTGGTCTGTGTTGATATTTGTGTAAAGGCTGTCCACATCCATGGTGAACAGGAAGGCATCAGCTGGAATGTGCAGTAGTTTAATTTTGTTGACAAAGTCGTATGTGTCTTTAATGTAACTGGGATGTTTGATAGATATGGGATTGAGGTATGTCTCCACAAAATGGGCTGTGGCATATGTCTCACTACCACAATCCGAGACAATGGGCCTTCCAGGTGGAATTACATTGGGAAGGCTCCACTTGTCTCTGGCCTTGTGTATTTTTGGCAACATATAAAATAGCCTAGGTCTGGGTTCGGCATCCCCCATCAAAAAGGACCTCTGTTTGGCATTGATGAACTTTTTGGTTTGCAGTTTTTGGAGTATTTCTGTGACTAAAGGAATAGTGTCCTTAAAGATAGGCTTCTTAAGGCTTTTATAGTACTTTGCGTCATTAAGTTGCCTGTAACCCTCCCACAGGTATTGCTCTCTGTCCAAAACGACAACAGAGCTGCCTTTATCAGCTGGTTTGATGACTATATTTTTGTTGCTTTTTAGTTGTTTAAGGGCTTCCAGTTCAAATTGATCTAGGTTAGTCGTGTTGCATTTGGCAACGTAGTGGTTGTCGAACCATTCCACGTCTGACTGTATTAGTTGCCTTAAGGGCCAAGGCACGGTTGGTTCTGGTGGTACCCATGTGGATTTTGGCATAAATGGGAGTGGACTAGTTTCCCTAGTGTGCTCAAAATGTGCAGCTAATTTGAGTCTCCTATGGTAGGTTCTGATGTCAATTTGTGTTTGATTTTTAACATTTTTTTCTCCTCTGATGATCGGTATGAAATTAAGGCCTTTGTTAAGCAGGGAGAGTTGAGCTGCAGTAATGTTAAACTTCTGCGCTAACACAATGACATTCTTAAACCCCGTAGACAAAACAGTTTTCACGGGGCGTTTGCTTTTAACATATCAACCCATTCTTTGAGGATCTTCCTGGCGGTGGGGATGGTCCAGTGGACGCCGTCTTCCTCAGCCTGGAAGCTCTTCTGCTGCAGTCTGGGGATGAAGTTGAACTGTCTGACGATGTGTTGGTTGAGCCGTCTCAGGTTGCGTTGTTCATCCTCTGGAAGGGACTCAGAGAAATTCAGTTCGGGTATTAGTATGAGGGCATGGGGAAAAGCAAGAGTGGCCATTCTCACAGCCCTCTGTATGTGGCCGATCAGTGCCCCCTCTGTCCTCTGAGCTCTGTCATTGATGCCAAAGGACAGCACGAGTGACTCAACAATGTCAGTGTGTGTGGTTTTTGCCAGTATGGCTTCAGCATGCCTAAACGTTGCACCCGGATAGGACTCGATCTGGAGGTCGGGCTCTTGGAAGGGTGGTATGCGATTGAGGTTGGAGTCCCCCATGATGACCCACTTCTTAGTGGGGGTGAGGGACCAGTCCTTGACTCTGTTTTTGCCTGTGCTGAGATGTCTATGTGGTCTGTAGACTGGTGAGAATAATAGCTTGGGTTGTGATGCAGATGTGCCTGTGTTAGGTGTGGTGTGAGTGTTCTCTATGAGAATAGGTGGAGTGAGGGTAGGCGAGGGTAACCTGCTGGGCCCCGGTTGTGGACTGGATGGTGTGGAACTGTCACTGTCAATTGTAACGGGGACCGTGGGCCCCTCGGCGGTTGGCATGCGGGGAGCGTTGGCCTCCGACCAAAGCTCCATGGAGTCGCAGTCATCATTGTGAAGAGCAGTGCTCGTGGGATGGGTTCCAGGTGCCTCCACATCCGTAGGGAAGGTCTGTCCTGAAGAGGAGGGGCGTGGACGTGAGCTGGAAGAGAGAAGAGGCAGAGAGGAATGGGGGACTGGGGACTGAAGGGAGGGGAGGGGGGGGGGGGGGGGAGGAGGAGGAGGAGGAGGAGGGGGTTATAAGGGGGAGAGGGAGAAGACGGGGGATGGAGAGGGAAAGGGAAGAGGAGGAGGGAAGAGGAGCGGGGAGGGGGGAAGAAGGGAGGGGGAGAAGAGATGGGAGAGGAGTAGGTGTGTCCTTCTTGGTCCGCGGTGCTTCCTTCGTGGCGTGAGGCTGGACCCTGTCCTGTTGTGGATCTTCATGACGTAGCTCTGTGTCCAATGGCTTTGAGGGTGGAGCGTTGGCAGACGTTCTGACTCTCACCCGTGGTACCCTCTGGCAGAGTGGGGTCGGACCCTCTGGTGTCGGTCCGGTTAGCAGAACGGGATTCCACCAGGTGGAGGAATCGGTTGCGTTAGGACCCTCTGTGTCTGGAGGGTTGATGTGGCGACGTTTCTGCACCGCCTTCATGGGTCTGGTGAAGACATGGTGTTGGCCCGGAGGGGCTGACCCTGTGTTGGTTGATCTGGGGGTGGGTCTGACCTCTGGAATAGACAGCGCATTAGACAGCATGGAATGGACTTTGTCTAGAGTGCGTTGTAAGAGCCTTTGTCCCAGCTGTTTCTTAGCCCACGTGGTGGCCACCCCAAAAGGCTGTTGCCAGTCGACGCCACCGACATGGGTCATGATCTCTAGGTCTGTGTCCAAGCACTCTTGGTAATGATCCTTGAGAATTAGCAGCGTCTCCTGTTCCCACTGCTTGGCGTTGGCCTCTATGAGGGAAGTGGTGGTGGGGTTGGGCGCTGCCGGTTTAATCGAAGTCGCCAATTTGGTGGTGAGTTTGTCGATTGCGATGGGGATGGACCTACCGCTGATGTTGGACATGTGATGTGTGGCTTTGATGAGCCTGCATGTCACCCTGGCCTTGGCTGCGAAATCCGGGTCGCTTCTGTAGTGTGGTGGAGGCGTAGCCGGTCTGCGACCCCTCGGTGGTCGATTACGTGGTGGTGGCGTACCTGGCCTGGTTGCCCTGCGCCCACGGGTATGGGGGGGCGGCGTGGTCGGTCTACGACCCCTAGGTGGTCGATCACGCGGTGGTGGCGTGCCTGGTCTGGCTCCCCTGGGCCCACGAACCTGGGGGGGCGGCGTGGTCGGTCGGCGACCCCTGGGTGGTCGGAATCGAGGGGGCGGCGTGCTCGGACGCGCCCTGGGAGGTGGCGTGCTGCGTCTATGAGGTCTGGAAGGTCGCATCAGAGGCGGCGGCGCAGCAGGTGCGGGACGCCCGACATCAAGGGGACTAGATGGTGGTCTGTACCGTGACCCATCTCTGCTGGTGGTGCCGTATGGGCGATCATCATATCTCCCCCCACTGTGATATCTAGCAGTGTGTGGATAGCCACGGTGATAGTACCTCTCTGGTGAGGATATATAATCATGGTATTGATCATCGTGGCTCCATCTGGAGTAATGTTCAACCCTAGGCGCTTGCCATGGTGCAGGTCTAGGCCCGTGACGTGGGTGTTCGTACCTGGTTCCGGTAGACTCCGGTGAAGAATAAGGTCTACGCGGGCCCCATCTGACCGCTTGAGCGTAAGATGGCGCGCGCTCCGGGCTATGGGCGCCGCCATTTTTGTAGTCTTGACGGACCTCGTTTTTATCAGATGAGTAATGGCGAACTTCGTTATTCTCCGGTGAATAATGTCGATTGCGATTAATATAGGGAGCTTTAAAGCGGGTCCTACCAGATCTCCTGCTCTGGACTTTGGTCCATTCATGTGGGTTGTAGCGTTCATCCATAGTAAGGTGTTATAACGCACCAGTGGTGTTAGCTCGTGGTAATTAGCAAGAATGTTGTGTGAAAAAAATTATTAAAAATCGAAAAAAGATCGGAAGATGATGTTAATCAAGTTGATTTGTTTATTTACAGTTGCAATATAACGGCGGGACGTTTCGGTTACAAAAAAACCTTCATCAGCCTAGCAATCTTGAGAAAGTACCTGTACGAGCGCTAATTGGTGTGCTTCCAGCATGAAGACCAGAGTGAAAAAGGGAGATGAAGGCGGGGGTTGGGCGGATATACCTTTCACCCCGTGACCTCTAAAGTTGGCGATATCCCGGACGAATTAAAAGTAAAGAAATAAAATTTCCCAAGGGGAAAGGGATTAGAAAAATGTCTAGACCCCAGAGGGGGGCGCAGACCTAAAAAATAAAATTATATTAAATTAAACTGGATATAAACTAATTGTAAAAAATTGGACCGGAAATGGTTGCATTCAGGGGCCCTCGGAAATTTGAAGAAAAGGTGGTTTGAGCCGGTGAATGGTTGCATTCAGGGACTCCAGGAGTCCAGAAGCTCCTGCGTGAATAATGGAAGCCAATAGTGGGGAAAATGAAGACTATATGAGTGAAATGGATGGATGTGAATTTAGGATTAGGCATAAGGCCCGAATGGTTAGGTTTAGAGTAAGGGGAAGGGAAGGTGTTAACCTCCACTAATAAATAATAATAATAACAATCTAATTGGGGGGTCTGTGACTTAGGATTAGGCACGTAGGGATACTGTGCACCAATACAAAAATTGCCACGTCAATGGACTATATTGGACCCGTGGCCGATGTGGACCATAGCGGGTAGAGGGTGATCATCATGGATATCGTGAGTGGTGACATGCTTCGTACAGGCCTTTCAGAAACATCATTTTCCTATAGTCATATGTAAGCATATTATGCATTTACACAGTAGGTATACGTGATAGATATTGAAATAAATATAACTATGTCCCAATGTCATGTAGGTGGTGATACTTTACATGAGATGGACATGCAAAATAGAACAAAAAGAAATAAAAATAACTTTAGATAGCGGTGGTGGACACCAGAGTGTTACCTCAATATATAGGAACATATATCACACAGTTATATCCCGATGACATGTATGGTAATAATACTTGACATGAAAAGGATGTGGAAAACTGAACAAAATGAAAAAAAATTAACTTCAAATATAGAGAGGTGACAATGGCAGTGTACAGCCCATCTACATATGTTACTATATCCCAATGTCATGCACGATGGTAATCCTTTACATGAGATGGATATGTGAAATAGAACAAAGAAAAACAAAATTAACTTTGGATTAGTGGTGGTGGACACAAGAGTGTTACCTGAATATATAGAAACATATATTACATAGCTATATCCCAATGACATGTATGGTAATGATACTTTACATGAGATGGAGATGGAAAACTGAAAAAAGAGAAATAAAACAAACTTGAGATATAGAAAGGTAGATGTGACAGTGATCGCTCAATCTATGTGTCTGACTATATCTCAATGACACGTACGGTGGTAATACTGTACATGCAATGGACATGGAAAAGTGAAAAAAGAGAAATAAAAGTAACTTCAGGTTTGAGGTGGTAGACACAAAAGTGTTCCCTCGTAACCAACATGACTAAGACACTACCCGGGGAGACCGCCGGATAATGTCACTCGATGTGGAAATAAATATTATGACAAAACATAAAAACAGCACTGACGGGGTTAGGTTAAGAGAGGACAGCAGACAGTCAAAGACTGCCCACTGGTTAGTGTACTCGCTAATATCTATGTATGTAATGATATCTATCTCCTATCAAGGCCTGGTGGTATTAGAGTAGGAATGATAACATAAAGTTTTTTTGTATATATATTATCAAATTTGATATGATTATTGTTATATTATTATATTATATTATCATGTTGTGGAGTTATTTCTCATTGAGGCCAAAGGGGAGACGGGTGTTCAACTTGTGAATCCATTGTCTTTCCAGGTATTTCCTCTGTTTCTTGGACCAATTGGGATTTGCCTCTAAGATAGTAGTGGTCAGATTATTCCACCCGTGCTCAATGAAATGGCTAACCAAGGGCAGGTGAGTGTCTTTTTTACGGCTGATGTTATATCTATGTTGGGTGAATCGTGTCAGTAGTGTATTGCCAGTTTCACCTACATATTGCATCGAGCACGTGAGACAACTTATGAGATATATGCAATTTTTAGTTTTAGTGTTGGTACTTTTTTGGGTGGCGAACACCTGGTTGGTGTGTTTGTTGTATGCCCAGGGTTCAAATTTGTAAAACTCAGTGCGAGCAGCCTCAGTCTTCTGAGTCAACGGTGTTAATTTGGCTTTGATGAGTATATCCTGTATATTGTTGTTCTTCTTGTAGGCCGTGATTATTCTGTGGTCCACCAATAGACCACCTTGTTCCTGGAGTATTTTAAAATTATTCTTAAAGGCTCTGGCCAATTTAGTGGCAGACTCCGAGTAGAATATGACCAGTGGTATCATGGGGTCCACGTTAATTGGTTTAACTGTTTTGAAAGTACTGTAGACCTGTCTAAGGAAAGACCAAGAGTACCCTCTGGTGGACAAGACCTTGCACAGCACCCTCACGGCAAACCCAAAGTCCTCTATTCTTGTGCAGATTCTGTGGAATCTTAAAAATTGGGATTTGACCAAGCCCGCAAAAGTGTGCTTGGGATGGTGGCTGCTTTTATTCAATAGAGCATGTGTGTCTGTTGCTTTAAAGAACACTTTAATGTCCAATCTGTTTGTTTGCTGGAAATTAGGGCCCTTAAAGGTTGTCGTGTCCAGAAAATCCACCTCAGTGAGACTGTGTGTTGATTTAATGGTGATGGAACTGTTAAAGTTGTTCAGAAAATTGCAGAATGTATCAAACTCCTGTAAAGAGTGTGTCCACACTCCCCAAATATCATCTAGGTATCTATAGTAATGTAAGGGTTTAATGGGAGCCTGTGATAAGGCTGATTGTTCCCACTGGGCCATGAAAATATTGGCAAAAGAGGGAGCAAATTTTTTACCCATGGCCGTGCCTGATATTTGTAAAAAGTATTTATCGTCAAATTCAAAGTCGTTTCTGGTAAGGTTAAGGTATAAGAGTTGTAATATTTCCTTATCTGGACGTTTGGAATCTGGATATAACTGAAAGGTATTTTTGACCGCCTCCATGCCTTGGTCTGTGTTGATATTTGTGTAAAGGCTGTCCACATCCATGGTGAACAGGAAGGCATCAGCTGGAATGTGCAGTAGTTTAATTTTGTTGACAAAGTCGTATGTGTCTTTAATGTAACTGGGATGTTTGATAGATATGGGATTGAGGTATGTCTCCACAAAATGGGCTGTGGCATATGTCTCACTACCACAATCCGAGACAATGGGCCTTCCAGGTGGAATTACATTGGGAAGGCTCCACTTGTCTCTGGCCTTGTGTATTTTTGGCAACATATAAAATAGCCTAGGTCTGGGTTCGGCATCCCCCATCAAAAAGGACCTCTGTTTGGCATTGATGAACTTTTTGGTTTGCAGTTTTTGGAGTATTTCTGTGACTAAAGGAATAGTGTCCTTAAAGATAGGCTTCTTAAGGCTTTTATAGTACTTTGCGTCATTAAGTTGCCTGTAACCCTCCCACAGGTATTGCTCTCTGTCCAAAACGACAACAGAGCTGCCTTTATCAGCTGGTTTGATGACTATATTTTTGTTGCTTTTTAGTTGTTTAAGGGCTTCCAGTTCAAATTGATCTAGGTTAGTCGTGTTGCATTTGGCAACGTAGTGGTTGTCGAACCATTCCACGTCTGACTGTATTAGTTGCCTTAAGGGCCAAGGCACGGTTGGTTCTGGTGGTACCCATGTGGATTTTGGCATAAATGGGAGTGGACTAGTTTCCCTAGTGTGCTCAAAATGTGCAGCTAATTTGAGTCTCCTATGGTAGGTTCTGATGTCAATTTGTGTTTGATTTTTAACATTTTTTTCTCCTCTGATGATCGGTATGAAATTAAGGCCTTTGTTAAGCAGGGAGAGTTGAGCTGCAGTAATGTTAAACTTCTGCGCTAACACAATGACATTCTTAAACCCCGTAGACAAAACAGTTTTCACGGGGCGTTTGCTTTTAACATATCAACCCATTCTTTGAGGATCTTCCTGGCGGTGGGGATGGTCCAGTGGACGCCGTCTTCCTCAGCCTGGAAGCTCTTCTGCTGCAGTCTGGGGATGAAGTTGAACTGTCTGACGATGTGTTGGTTGAGCCGTCTCAGGTTGCGTTGTTCATCCTCTGGAAGGGACTCAGAGAAATTCAGTTCGGGTATTAGTATGAGGGCATGGGGAAAAGCAAGAGTGGCCATTCTCACAGCCCTCTGTATGTGGCCGATCAGTGCCCCCTCTGTCCTCTGAGCTCTGTCATTGATGCCAAAGGACAGCACGAGTGACTCAACAATGTCAGTGTGTGTGGTTTTTGCCAGTATGGCTTCAGCATGCCTAAACGTTGCACCCGGATAGGACTCGATCTGGAGGTCGGGCTCTTGGAAGGGTGGTATGCGATTGAGGTTGGAGTCCCCCATGATGACCCACTTCTTAGTGGGGGTGAGGGACCAGTCCTTGACTCTGTTTTTGCCTGTGCTGAGATGTCTATGTGGTCTGTAGACTGGTGAGAATAATAGCTTGGGTTGTGATGCAGATGTGCCTGTGTTAGGTGTGGTGTGAGTGTTCTCTATGAGAATAGGTGGAGTGAGGGTAGGCGAGGGTAACCTGCTGGGCCCCGGTTGTGGACTGGATGGTGTGGAACTGTCACTGTCAATTGTAACGGGGACCGTGGGCCCCTCGGCGGTTGGCATGCGGGGAGCGTTGGCCTCCGACCAAAGCTCCATGGAGTCGCAGTCATCATTGTGAAGAGCAGTGCTCGTGGGATGGGTTCCAGGTGCCTCCACATCCGTAGGGAAGGTCTGTCCTGAAGAGGAGGGGCGTGGACGTGAGCTGGAAGAGAGAAGAGGCAGAGAGGAATGGGGGACTGGGGACTGAAGGGAGGGGAGGGGGGGGGGGGGGGAGGAGGAGGAGGAGGAGGAGGGGGTTATAAGGGGGAGAGGGAGAAGACGGGGGATGGAGAGGGAAAGGGAAGAGGAGGAGGGAAGAGGAGCGGGGAGGGGGGAAGAAGGGAGGGGGAGAAGAGATGGGAGAGGAGTAGGTGTGTCCTTCTTGGTCCGCGGTGCTTCCTTCGTGGCGTGAGGCTGGACCCTGTCCTGTTGTGGATCTTCATGACGTAGCTCTGTGTCCAATGGCTTTGAGGGTGGAGCGTTGGCAGACGTTCTGACTCTCACCCGTGGTACCCTCTGGCAGAGTGGGGTCGGACCCTCTGGTGTCGGTCCGGTTAGCAGAACGGGATTCCACCAGGTGGAGGAATCGGTTGCGTTAGGACCCTCTGTGTCTGGAGGGTTGATGTGGCGACGTTTCTGCACCGCCTTCATGGGTCTGGTGAAG